>NW_028252824.1:2500-411572 GCF_964263255.1 Lissotriton vulgaris | reverse complement strand
TATACAGGCTCCTGGGAAGCCCATAGCTGTGCCCGTCAGTTGGGTGTAGTACCTATTTTGCCAGGTGAAATAGCTGTTGGTGAGGCAGAATTCTAATAGTTGCAATATCAAAATTCTTTCTTCATTTGATTTGTCAGTCCTGAGTAGAGCCCACTCCATAGCTTCTAGACCCTGTTTATGCGGAATTGATGTGTATAATGCAGTGACATCTATAGTGCATAGAGTCCATTCATCGCATCCTGTCGTGTCAATGTTTGATAGACTTCTGAGGAAGTCAGAAGTGTCTTGGAGATAAGTAGGCCATTTCTGTATGAATGGCTGCATGTGCGTGTCTATGAAGATTCCCGGGTTCTCAAATATAGAGGAACATCCCGACACTATAGGTCTGAAGGGTGGGTTGTCAACATTTTTATGTACTTTAGGTAAAAAGTATATCTTCGGTCTCCTTGGGTAGATTTGTTGAAGATATCTTTTGGTAGAATTATCTATCCATTCCAATTCTTCTGCCTTTTTCAAAATGTTATCCAAGTCTTTTCCGATATTATTCGTGGGATCATATGGTAGCTCCATGTAGGTATTCCTGTCTTTAACGTGCTCATCGCCCTTTTGTTTGTAGAATGATGAATCCATGATTACGAGTCCGCCTCCCTTGTCTGCCTTTTGTATTGTTATGGCCGTGTTCCTGGCCAATCGTTGTATTGTGCTTTGTTCTGCTCTTGTCAAGTTGTTCAGTTTCCTTTTGTAATGTATTTTGCTTAAGTCTGCTCGAACCAAAGTCTCAAAAGTATCCAGACTTTTATGTGATGTGGGGGGAACAAAACTACTTTTAGGCTTGAATAGCCTGATAGGGTCTTCCAAATTCTCCGTTGGATCCAAAGTGGTGAAAAAGTATTTCAATCTGAGGACTCTCATAAATTTGAAAAAAGATATCTCTGTTTCAAACTCGTTGGACTGGTATGTTCGAACAAAAGAGGTGCCTTTGTTTAACAGATTTTCTTCAAAACTTGACAGTGGATACTGGGAGATATTTATGACAAGGTTTTTGTCTGACACCGTAACCCCGATTTTTTCTGCAATTCTTTGTCCTTCTCTTTCTCTCTCTCCTTTTCTTTTGCTTCTTTCTCCTTGTCCTCTTCTCGTCTTTTTTCTTGTTGAGCAAATGTTAAATCCGGTGGTTTGCTGGGTGGCTGGTCCTGCTCTAAAAAAGTAGATGAGGTACCCGGTATGTTGGATGGTGTGTCAATGATCTGTCCTGCTTTCGGTGGTTGAGTTGAAATAGGTTGTCTAGCGATGTTTAACTCGCTATCTGAGACCACGCTCTCATCAGAAGATGTTGGTTGCTGTCTTCTGCCGGTTAATCTTTTCTTTGCGTAGACCTCAGCCCACGTATACGTTTCATTTAACTTATAATCGATGGTGTCGCGTTTAAATTTGCGCAGCTTGGTCTCTTGTAATTCCTTCCCGTATTTGTCAAGACGCGTATTGATGTCTTCTAAAAACCTTTCCCATTGCGCTTCTTCGAGTCTTTCTGAAAGCTCTTGTTTAATGTTGTGTATTTCTTCTTCCAAATCCTTTAGTGTTTTGGCAAGCTCTTCAACTAATAGTAATATTAAATCCAAAGAACACTTATTGAGAATTTCGAACCATTTCTCCATGAATTTTGGGTTATTGTTGAGTCTGTATAACATTGGTCTAATTGCAAGTCTGAGTCCCCTAGGAATCCTTCTGACACGATGATATTGTATCAAAGTAGTTGCGTGTAGGCGTTGGTTTAATTCTCGTCTAGTGAGATATTCCAGTTGCTTGAGTTGCTGTTCAACAGATCCTCCTTGCGTGTCGAAAGTCTTTACTTCTCTGATGAGCTTGTATATTATGTTGGCTTCATCTGCCGTGTATACTTTAGTGTTGGCTCGATTGTCAGTTATTGAAGCGATTGAATCGAATGACATTTTGATGTTTGGTTTGGTGCAAGTGCCCTTGGGGTGCAGTAAGTTTAGATATGAATAGGGAAGGGTATTGCACTCAAGTGTATCTGTTATTTGAAATATTTTTACAATAGGTGTGCTCTGTCAGATTAGTGCCTGCCCACTGGTGAAACAATGTATATGGCCTAGTGTGAAACACTAGGACTCTGACACGCACTACAATCAGAATGCTTTTCCTTTTAACCGTTCTGGTTTATTTTTACTCAATATCATAAATCAAATACTTCCATCACATGATATACATAATTACATTACTTCGAGTAATTATTTAAGTGATTCACAAGAATAATACTGATTATTATACGCAACCAACAATATATCGTCAAATCATAACCAATAAATTAAGAAAAAACCCAATGCATTTCGGGGCGTAAAAAAGCCCCTTCGTCAGGGGTCTGAAAGAAAAACAAAAAGCAAGGAGTGAGTATCTTATGATTAATTTTGAATGTTTATATTGGATAATGCATGTTTATCAGCTTACCTATTTTCTATGACCAAAACTCATAATTTTAGGTTTAGTTGGGCTATATTTTCATAATCTGTAAAAGAAAGAATCACCATGCGTCAAAAATGACTGCATATTTTGGAAATTAGAAGGAGAAAGAATCCTGTTTTACTCTTTTAATTACCTGTGATGGTGAAACAGGTTAAATCTGTAAGACATAAATCCAACAAAACTGTCTTAGTTATTTTCTAGTGATTTATCGGTGAGGTGAGGAAACCAATAGTTAATCAAGCTCACCTGTTTTTTGAACGTTATGTCGATAATGCGTGGGACCTGCAGTGAAAAAGTGGTTTCACGTAAATGCACTGTTTTTTTTAAAAAAGAGAGAATATGCTTTCTTTTATTTGAAGTAGTATCAAACACACATTTACCTGCGAGCCTGAGCGTTTTAGTATTGGTCTCGCCGAAATGTCCGCTTACCGCACTACAAAAGAGAAGGGGAGGGAGCGCCCGTTAGTCATAATGACTATGGAGTGACAAACGACCAAATGTTTGTGGAAAATAAATCCGTTGTTAGCGTTTACCTTATATCAGTGAGCGTGGTACTCAAAACGGAGTTCTCGCCATGGCAGTAGCTGCACGAATGCCGTGTACGCGTTTGTTGATGGTCCTACTTTTATGTTAACATCCGTCTTACTAAGAGGACGGTCTTTTTTTAAACGCGAGGATTCGTGATGAAAACTTTATTAAGCTTTCTAATCTGAAGTCATTACATGACAACAGGCTTTTTGCTGTTTATAATTGTCACGTTTTTAAACTCACATTTATTTATTTATTAAACGCGGGTGATATCGCGTATCTCCATCCTGGCGCCTTAACTTTGAAGTCATGACAATGAATTTACGGGCATGATTGCCTCACTAAATAGAAAAAGATTTGTTATCACATATACACGATGGTATGTGATGTTTACATTGAATTCTATAGTTTGTGTCAACACAATGTGGATAAATTAGTGTTGAACAATTTTAACGAATGATTATACCTGGGTTATGTCTTAACAGAAGGGTATGGATCGAGTGCTACAGTTGTAATCAAAACATTAACGTGTGTCACACGTGGTAAATCCGTCAGGAATTTTAAAATATGCACTTTTTAGTGATTCACATGAAAATAAAAATGAAAATAACGTCAGCTGAGTTTGAGTTGTACTTGGAACTAGATACTCAAAAGATCACTATGTTCAGTGGCTAAGAAACCATCGATACATGTTATATATCAAAGTCAAATTATTACATCAGAGTCAAACCTACCTATATACAATCTAAAGCAACAATCTGAATATTCTCTCTTTTGAAACTTACAATTTTTAAACCTTATCTGTGTGTATGGATGTGTGAAATATTGGATGAATGTTGTCTATTTCACAAAAAGCATGCCAAACATCTAAAACTTCTACCACCAGAATGGTGTTTGTGTCTAAGTACTCAACCGCTTCTAGAGACATAAAGAGAACAATATTAAAAAGATGGGAAATTCTTCTAGCAGAAAAGGATTTTGAAACCCTATTTAAAGAACGTCCACTGTTCGCGTATAAGAGAGCGCAGAATCTCAAAGAATTGCTTTGTAAATCCACACCATCGCAACAAGAACAACTTTACAAAGGAACAATGAAGTGTTACAATTGCAAGAATTGCAACAATGTAATAGTCGGTAACACACTACTACACCCACGGACTGGTGAAAAAATAGCATTGAGACATACCACAAATTGTGACTCAGAGCATGTCGTGTATTCTATTAAGTGCCCATGTGGCCTGTTGTATATTGGCAAAACAGACAGAAAATTAAAAATCAGACTTTCCGAACATAAAAGTCGAATACGCAACAAAAATTTAACATCTCCTTTAGCACAACATTGGATAGAGCAGAATCACGGTATTGCCCAAATTCGCTTTCAAGTGATAGAACTGGTGCCCCAAAGACTTGGAATGGACAATGCTAAAATACTGATCCAAAGAGAAACTTATTGGATTCGAAAATTGCAAACCCTGACCCCATTTGGATTAAATGACAAACTGGAAATGGCATGCTTTTTGTGAAATAGACAACATTCATCCAATATTTCACACATCCATACACACAGATAAGGTTTAAAAATTGTAAGTTTCAAAAGAGAGAATATTCAGATTGTTGCTTTAGATTGTATATAGGTAGGTTTGACTCTGATGTAATAATTTGACTTTGATATATAACATGTATCGATGGTTTCTTAGCCACTGAACATAGTGATCTTTTGAGTATCTAGTTCCAAGTACAACTCAAACTCAGCTGACGTTATTTTCATTTTTATTTTCATGTGAATCACTAAAAAGTGCATATTTTAAAATTCCTGACGGATTTACCACGTGTGACACACGTTAATGTTTTGATTACAACTGTAGCACTCGATCCATACCCTTCTGTTAAGACATAACCCAGGTATAATCATTCGTTAAAATTGTTCAACACTAATTTATCCACATTGTGTTGACACAAACTATAGAATTCAATGTAAACATCACATACCATCGTGTATATGTGATAACAAATCTTTTTCTATTTAGTGAGGCAATCATGCCCGTAAATTCATTGTCATGACTTCAAAGTTAAGGCGCCAGGATGGAGATACGCGATATCACCCGCGTTTAATAAATAAATAAATGTGAGTTTAAAAACGTGACAATTATAAACAGCAAAAAGCCTGTTGTCATGTAATGACTTCAGATTAGAAAGCTTAATAAAGTTTTCATCACGAATCCTCGCGTTTAAAAAAAGACCGTCCTCTTAGTAAGACGGATGTTAACATAAAAGTAGGACCATCAACAAACGCGTACACGGCATTCGTGCAGCTACTGCCATGGCGAGAACTCCGTTTTGAGTACCACGCTCACTGATATAAGGTAAACGCTAACAACGGATTTATTTTCCACAAACATTTGGTCGTTTGTCACTCCATAGTCATTATGACTAACGGGCGCTCCCTCCCCTTCTCTTTTGTAGTGCGGTAAGCGGACATTTCGGCGAGACCAATACTAAAACGCTCAGGCTCGCAGGTAAATGTGTGTTTGATACTACTTCAAATAAAAGAAAGCATATTCTCTCTTTTTTAAAAAAAACAGTGCATTTACGTGAAACCACTTTTTCACTGCAGGTCCCACGCATTATCGACATAACGTTCAAAAAACAGGTGAGCTTGATTAACTATTGGTTTCCTCACCTCACCGATAAATCACTAGAAAATAACTAAGACAGTTTTGTTGGATTTATGTCTTACAGATTTAACCTGTTTCACCATCACAGGTAATTAAAAGAGTAAAACAGGATTCTTTCTCCTTCTAATTTCCAAAATATGCAGTCATTTTTGACGCATGGTGATTCTTTCTTTTACAGATTATGAAAATATAGCCCAACTAAACCTAAAATTATGAGTTTTGGTCATAGAAAATAGGTAAGCTGATAAACATGCATTATCCAATATAAACATTCAAAATTAATCATAAGATACTCACTCCTTGCTTTTTGTTTTTCTTTCAGACCCCTGACGAAGGGGCTTTTTTACGCCCCGAAATGCATTGGGTTTTTTCTTAATTTATTGGTTATGATTTGACGATATATTGTTGGTTGCGTATAATAATCAGTATTATTCTTGTGAATCACTTAAATAATTGCTCGAAGTAATGTAATTATGTATATCATGTGATGGAAGTATTTGATTTATGATATTGAGTAAAAATAAACCAGAACGGTTAAAAGGAAAAGCATTCTGATTGTAGTGCGTGTCAGAGTCCTAGTGTTTCACACTAGGCCATATACATTGTTTCACCAGTGGGCAGGCACTAATCTGACAGAGCACACCTATTGTAAAAATATTTCAAATAACAGATACACTTGAGTGCAATACCCTTCCCTATTCATATCTAAACTTACTGCACCCCAAGGGCACTTGCACCAAACCAAACATCAAAATGTCATTCGATTCAATCGCTTCAATAACTGACAATCGAGCCAACACTAAAGTATACACGGCAGATGAAGCCAACATAATATACAAGCTCATCAGAGAAGTAAAGACTTTCGACACGCAAGGAGGATCTGTTGAACAGCAACTCAAGCAACTGGAATATCTCACTAGACGAGAATTAAACCAACGCCTACACGCAACTACTTTGATACAATATCATCGTGTCAGAAGGATTCCTAGGGGACTCAGACTTGCAATTAGACCAATGTTATACAGACTCAACAATAACCCAAAATTCATGGAGAAATGGTTCGAAATTCTCAATAAGTGTTCTTTGGATTTAATATTACTATTAGTTGAAGAGCTTGCCAAAACACTAAAGGATTTGGAAGAAGAAATACACAACATTAAACAAGAGCTTTCAGAAAGACTCGAAGAAGCGCAATGGGAAAGGTTTTTAGAAGACATCAATACGCGTCTTGACAAATACGGGAAGGAATTACAAGAGACCAAGCTGCGCAAATTTAAACGCGACACCATCGATTATAAGTTAAATGAAACGTATACGTGGGCTGAGGTCTACGCAAAGAAAAGATTAACCGGCAGAAGACAGCAACCAACATCTTCTGATGAGAGCGTGGTCTCAGATAGCGAGTTAAACATCGCTAGACAACCTATTTCAACTCAACCACCGAAAGCAGGACAGATCATTGACACACCATCCAACATACCGGGTACCTCATCTACTTTTTTAGAGCAGGACCAGCCACCCAGCAAACCACCGGATTTAACATTTGCTCAACAAGAAAAAAGACGAGAAGAGGACAAGGAGAAAGAAGCAAAAGAAAAGGAGAGAGAGAAAGAGAAGGACAAAGAATTGCAGAAAAAATCGGGGTTACGGAGTCAGACAAAAACCTTGTCATAAATATCTCCCAGTATCCACTGTCAAGTTTTGAAGAAAATCTGTTAAACAAAGGCACCTCTTTTGTTCGAACATACCAGTCCAACGAGTTTGAAACAGAGATATCTTTTTTCAAATTTATGAGAGTCCTCAGATTGAAATACTTTTTCACCACTTTGGATCCAACGGAGAATTTGGAAGACCCTATCAGGCTATTCAAGCCTAAAAGTAGTTTTGTTCCCCCCACATCACATAAAAGTCTGGATACTTTTGAGACTTTGGTTCGAACAGACTTAAGCAAAATACATTACAAAAGGAAACTGAACAACTTGACAAGAGCAGAACAAAGCACAATACAACGATTGGCCAGGAACACGGCCATAACAATACAAAAGGCAGACAAGGGAGGCGGACTCGTAATCATGGATTCATCATTCTACAAACAAAAGGGCGATGAGCACGTTAAAGACAGGAATACCTACATGGAGCTACCATATGATCCCACGAATAATATCGGAAAAGACTTGGATAACATTTTGAAAAAGGCAGAAGAATTGGAATGGATAGATAATTCTACCAAAAGATATCTTCAACAAATCTACCCAAGGAGACCGAAGATATACTTTTTACCTAAAGTAAATAAAAATGTTGACAACCCACCCTTCAGACCTATAGTGTCGGGATGTTCCTCTATATTTGAGAACCCGGGAATCTTCATAGACACGCACATGCAGCCATTCATACAGAAATGGCCTACTTATCTCCAAGACACTTCTGACTTCCTCAGAAGTCTATCAAACATTGACACGACAGGATGCGATGAATGGACTCTATGCACTATAGATGTCACTGCATTATACACATCAATTCCGCATAAACAGGGTCTAGAAGCTATGGAGTGGGCTCTACTCAGGACTGACAAATCAAATGAAGAAAGAATTTTGATATTGCAACTATTAGAATTCTGCCTCACCAACAGCTATTTCACCTGGCAAAATAGGTACTACACCCAACTGACGGGCACAGCTATGGGCTTCCCAGGAGCCTGTATATACGCAAATATCTACATGGCTAAATTCGAGCTAGATTACATTTTGGAAGACCCATCATGGCAGCAAGGACTCGTTTATTATAAACGTTTCATTGATGATATCTTCATTATTTGGAAACAATCAACAACTGCTTTACTCAAGGTTATCAGAAGCCTAAACCTAGCTGATCCAAGGATCCAATTCACACATAAAATCAGCAACACAACATTACCATTCCTGGATGTACTAGTCGACATCAAAGATAATTCCATAACAACCAAACTGTACAAAAAACCAACAGACAAAAATACTGCACTACTTTTCAGCAGTTTTCATCCAGCAAATCTGATCAATAATTTGCCCATATCCCAATTCATGAGGATCAAGCGGATATCAACTGATAAGGAGCAGTGTGAAAAAAGCCTCAATGAGCAAAAACAAAGATATTTGGAGAGAGGTTATCCTAAGAAATTACTGGAAGCACAATTGGAAAAAATCAAAACCATGTCAAGAACTGATCTTCTGACCAAAACATCTAAAACTTCTACCACCAGAATGGTGTTTGTGTCTAAGTACTCAACCGCTTCTAGAGACATAAAGAGAACAATATTAAAAAGATGGGAAATTCTTCTAGCAGAAAAGGATTTTGAAACCCTATTTAAAGAACGTCCACTGTTCGCGTATAAGAGAGCGCAGAATCTCAAAGAATTGCTTTGTAAATCCACACCATCGCAACAAGAACAACTTTACAAAGGAACAATGAAGTGTTACAATTGCAAGAATTGCAACAATGTAATAGTCGGTAACACACTACTACACCCACGGACTGGTGAAAAAATAGCATTGAGACATACCACAAATTGTGACTCAGAGCATGTCGTGTATTCTATTAAGTGCCCATGTGGCCTGTTGTATATTGGCAAAACAGACAGAAAATTAAAAATCAGACTTTCCGAACATAAAAGTCGAATACGCAACAAAAATTTAACATCTCCTTTAGCACAACATTGGATAGAGCAGAATCACGGTATTGCCCAAATTCGCTTTCAAGTGATAGAACTGGTGCCCCAAAGACTTGGAATGGACAATGCTAAAATACTGATCCAAAGAGAAACTTATTGGATTCGAAAATTGCAAACCCTGACCCCATTTGGATTAAATGACAAACTGGAAATGGCATGCTTTTTGTGAAATAGACAACATTCATCCAATATTTCACACATCCATACACACAGATAAGGTTTAAAAATTGTAAGTTTCAAAAGAGAGAATATTCAGATTGTTGCTTTAGATTGTATATAGGTAGGTTTGACTCTGATGTAATAATTTGACTTTGATATATAACATGTATCGATGGTTTCTTAGCCACTGAACATAGTGATCTTTTGAGTATCTAGTTCCAAGTACAACTCAAACTCAGCTGACGTTATTTTCATTTTTATTTTCATGTGAATCACTAAAAAGTGCATATTTTAAAATTCCTGACGGATTTACCACGTGTGACACACGTTAATGTTTTGATTACAACTGTAGCACTCGATCCATACCCTTCTGTTAAGACATAACCCAGGTATAATCATTCGTTAAAATTGTTCAACACTAATTTATCCACATTGTGTTGACACAAACTATAGAATTCAATGTAAACATCACATACCATCGTGTATATGTGATAACAAATCTTTTTCTATTTAGTGAGGCAATCATGCCCGTAAATTCATTGTCATGACTTCAAAGTTAAGGCGCCAGGATGGAGATACGCGATATCACCCGCGTTTAATAAATAAATAAATGTGAGTTTAAAAACGTGACAATTATAAACAGCAAAAAGCCTGTTGTCATGTAATGACTTCAGATTAGAAAGCTTAATAAAGTTTTCATCACGAATCCTCGCGTTTAAAAAAAGACCGTCCTCTTAGTAAGACGGATGTTAACATAAAAGTAGGACCATCAACAAACGCGTACACGGCATTCGTGCAGCTACTGCCATGGCGAGAACTCCGTTTTGAGTACCACGCTCACTGATATAAGGTAAACGCTAACAACGGATTTATTTTCCACAAACATTTGGTCGTTTGTCACTCCATAGTCATTATGACTAACGGGCGCTCCCTCCCCTTCTCTTTTGTAGTGCGGTAAGCGGACATTTCGGCGAGACCAATACTAAAACGCTCAGGCTCGCAGGTAAATGTGTGTTTGATACTACTTCAAATAAAAGAAAGCATATTCTCTCTTTTTTAAAAAAAACAGTGCATTTACGTGAAACCACTTTTTCACTGCAGGTCCCACGCATTATCGACATAACGTTCAAAAAACAGGTGAGCTTGATTAACTATTGGTTTCCTCACCTCACCGATAAATCACTAGAAAATAACTAAGACAGTTTTGTTGGATTTATGTCTTACAGATTTAACCTGTTTCACCATCACAGGTAATTAAAAGAGTAAAACAGGATTCTTTCTCCTTCTAATTTCCAAAATATGCAGTCATTTTTGACGCATGGTGATTCTTTCTTTTACAGATTATGAAAATATAGCCCAACTAAACCTAAAATTATGAGTTTTGGTCATAGAAAATAGGTAAGCTGATAAACATGCATTATCCAATATAAACATTCAAAATTAATCATAAGATACTCACTCCTTGCTTTTTGTTTTTCTTTCAGACCCCTGACGAAGGGGCTTTTTTACGCCCCGAAATGCATTGGGTTTTTTCTTAATTTATTGGTTATGATTTGACGATATATTGTTGGTTGCGTATAATAATCAGTATTATTCTTGTGAATCACTTAAATAATTGCTCGAAGTAATGTAATTATGTATATCATGTGATGGAAGTATTTGATTTATGATATTGAGTAAAAATAAACCAGAACGGTTAAAAGGAAAAGCATTCTGATTGTAGTGCGTGTCAGAACTCTGTAAACACCTGAAATTGCTATATTTTACTTTTAAAAAGGCAGTCACAATTGCAGTTGTCTTGCAGTTAAAAGAGGCTTGATTTGAATGATACAACAGTGTCTTTCCCTCTTTCATTTCATTTTTCAAAATCTTGCTTTTAAGTACCCACCCTATACCACCAGTAACAGCACAACTTTTGCCTTTTTGTACATAGAGAAGTCATAACACTTTAAAATACTTTTTGTAACTTATATTGTACAACTAGGCAAAAACTAATGCATTTACCAATGCTTGTTTCTCATTTTGTACTCCTACCAATCTGCATCCCTCTCCCTTTTGAGTGTCCCATAGGTCCCTCTCATGCACCCTGCGTGTCCTGTAATGTATTTTAGCCTTCTACACCAGTGTGATTGTTTGAAATCTGAAGGTCCCCTCGCCCCCAAAATCTCACTGACCAAGTTGCGCCCCACCTTGGACAGATGAGCTCTGATCCTTGGGGCAATACATTGTGACGGAGAAAGTAATATGCTATTTAGAACAACACCCTGTATAAAGAGAAAAGCGCTTGGAAACCTGTGGCGAGAAATTAGCAGACTGCATGTTATGGTGGTGATTTGAGCTGCACGCCAAGGGCTCCTCTGCAGGCAGAGACATCTGTGTGTACCACTTAGAAGGGGCAAACACCCGGACGAAGCGCTATATAAGGGCATCACATGAGTATTATTGTCTCTGTTCCATGCTTAGCCCACACTTGCAGGGTGTGTTGTCTCCTCAGCCCAAGCACGCAGGGTGTGTTGTTGTTTCACTTGCATCTCAATGCTATGGCTCTCTGACAAAATATTTTTTTCCTTGCAAAATAGTTTTTAAAGCCAAGAACAGACAACGCCAAAGTGTTTCAGAACGCCTTTACCTCAGACTAGTTCTTGGAACTTCTGTCGCCTCTGGCTGTCTTTGTTACATCGCGTTAGTGCCTTGAAGCATTCGTGGAAATGAAAATGGCTTGAAGAAGCAACACATGCGCGTGAATCTTATGAAGCATAAACATTGAGTGGCATATTTACAAGTTCCTATTGCCACTGGAAAGTCACATTTGTGTTCCTCTATGGTGATAGGGGCTTCGCTTTATTCACAAGGTGGCGTTAAAAACGGCCCATTCCATACTACGCTTACTGTGAAAGGGGCGTGCAACGGGTGTGCGGTGGGCGTTCTGCTGCAACACCTTTTGATTTTGACGCTGCCCCTATTTACAGGGGTGACGTAAATATGGGGCTGAGCCAACATTAAGACCAGGGAAAACCTGGTCTTAACAGGGCGCAACAAGGAGAAATGCTTTATTTCTCCTCGATGTTGATGTTCCCATGTGTACTACGTTGTGCAACACACATAGAAACAGCAAATCCCCATGAACGGTTGTTTATGTGCAGGAAGGTGTCCCCTCTTGCAGATAGACAATAATTAAAAAAATGACGATTTGCAACTTCTATGTGTGCTGCACAAAGCAGCGAACATAAAAGTTACAATTCACCATTCGGGATTGTTTATGTGCAGAAAGGGGCATCTTCCAGCACATAAACAATTATTACCCCTGTGAGAAGTTGGCCTGGTATATGCTGTCTACTAGTTAAAGCGGGCACCTTGCACCAGTCCAAACTACCCTTATTGATGATTAGGTTAAAGACAACCTTTATTGAAAGCTATCCTAGTGGTAGCTATGGTGCGGAGCTTTGAGGCTATGTCTCGAAGGAATGTAAAGCAGCTTGGTTTACCGGATTATAACCTCATGAATGACCAAATGAAAGGAGAACCACACAAGGTAATATATAAAATATATGTATGGGAAACCAAGGAACCACCCAAGGTAGTGACACAGGGGACCCACAGAGGATGTGTGCACTGTGAGAACACAGCCGCGAGCTCCGTACAATTCTATGGGAATGTTGCGGTTTGAATTTTAAAGATTAAGGACACTTAGGAGAGGACTTTGAGCAAAACCTTTAAAATATAGAAGGTTCTAAGGCCAGCACCCATGTGAGCACCGGAGTACTTATGCTACCTAACCCAGGGAAGCCGGTGCATAGGTGTCAAGTGATGTCGCGAATCTTCATCGTTTTCAATGGCGTGATACTGCAAGTTGCTGCTGCCGGGTAGATGAAAAAGTGTCCGGTGTGATCAAAGCCTGACTTGGAGTCAGTGAAAATATATGTGGAGAAGTGTGGCTCACTGGTTAGAGGAGGCAGACCTGGAAGCAGTGGTCAGCCCGGGACCAGGGTTCAATTCCCGGCTCGGCGGGGTCTTGAGTCCTAAAATGTCCATGGACTCGAATCTGGGCAATAGTTCGCTTAATCTCCACAATGGCCCCTCGCGGCGGGATGCCTGGCTTTCACCTTGAGGATACCCTGCCGGGGTTATCTCACAGGGGAATACCAGGATGGGTTCCCTAAGCAAGCACTTAGAAACCGCTTGGTGATTTGCGCTATATAAATTCCTGTACATTTACATTTACATTTAAACTGATTGAGACCTTTTCTGCAATCAGTTTGCTGCTGGACAGTAAGGCAGTCTCCCAAGAATACACCATCAACTGAACCATCATCAGGGTTCTGTGAGAGCAGGTCAGGGAGTGGATCACTTTCTTCCTCCTGTCCCTCATCAGTAGACATGAACAGGCCCATGTCTGCCCTGTCAACATATGTTTTGAGCCTGTTGACATGGAGCACCCTATGGGGGCTCCTAGGAGTTTCAAGGTCCACCAGGTAGGTAACCTCTCCCTTCTGCTCAATAATGGTATGAGGGCCACTCCACTTGTCTTGATGGGCTGCTGGGGCCACATGCTCCAACATCCATACTTTCTGCCCTGGCTGGTAAACAGTCAGCATAGCCTTTTGGTCATGCCAGGCTTTTTGCAATTAGTGGATAGCCTCAAGGTTTTTAGTTGCCTTCTTCATATACTCAGCAATCCTGGAATGGAGCCCAAGTACACAGTCCACAATATCTAGTTTAGGGGGTTTGAGAGGTAACTCCCATCCCTCTTTCACCAGACACAATGGACCCCTAACTGGATGTCTAAACAGAAGTTCAAATGGGCTGTAACTAACCCCTTTCTGAGGAACCTCTCTGTAGGCAAAGAGAAGGCAGGGCAAACGTATGTCCCATCTGCACCTAAGATTTTCTAGGAGACCTTTTATCATGCCCTTGAGGGTTTTGTTGAACCTTTCAACTAACCCATTGCATTGTGGGTGATAAAAGGTGGTAAATTTGTAATTTACTCCACGCTCCTTCCACATAGCAGTCAAGTAACTAGACATGAAGTTTGCATCTCTATCTGAAACTACCTCCCTAGGAAAACCCACCCTGGAAAGGATTCCTAGGAGAGCCCTTGCCACCACGGTAGTGCTAAGGGCAATTGCTTCTGGATACCTACTGACATGGTCCACCACCACCAGTATAAATCTGTTCCCAGATGCAGTTTGAGGATCCATGGGACCAACTATATCAATCCCAACGCTCTCAAAGGGAACCCCAACCACAGGTAGTGGTATCAGGGTGGGCATTTAACGACCTCCATATCATGACTAATAGGCCCAGATTTGCCAAGCAAGTCATGTTTCCTATGTTCTGGTTACAGGCCACACTGCGCCAGCTATTCTTCCAAGGAGATTTTTGCTTAGCCAACAACCCCAGAGCGCTCTGAAATTCCCACTCCTTCAAAGCACATAACATTTTACTACAAAGACTACAGATGCCATAAGAACATTTCCCCAGTTAGTCATAAGCCATGTCCTTTTCAACAGTGTGCTTAGGGGGGCGGTCGAAGGATTAATGTAATACCTCCCACACCCCCGAGAGATTGAGGGAGCAACAAATTCACCACAAAATCAAACGGTTCACAGAAGTGAATTCCAAGAATGTTCTTTTATTTGATGATTTTCAACAGAGATGGTGATGTTCAAAGCAGTAGCAAATCTTCATTATTTCATAAGTCAAAATGCAACACAAACAGCCGACGCGTTTCGTCCACAGACGGACATCATCAGGGCTGTGAACGCCAAAACATAGAAAAAAGTATCACATTAATAGATGAATAAATAATATATGTCAGATTACAGATTTCAAAAGCATAATACAACAGGACTGAATAATAGGACACCTGCCTATATAACAACCTTTTAAAGCATAACAAATAAATGGACAAATCACTAATAAAAGTGTCTACACATTCCCCAGAACTCTTAATGAAAATAACTGTTTATAGTGAAAAAATTTCCTCCCTACCTCCTGTAAATGTGTATTTTTCAAAGACAAAATCTTGTCTTAGTATTCGAATAATCCAACTGTAGTACAACCTGATTAAAAAGATTTTTAAGATGAACTTAACACACAGATAATATTGAATCAAACTGATCATAAACACCAGACATTAGGGTACTATATATAGAGAAATTCATATCCAATGAATCCTATAGATATACAAAATTACATAAAGCAATAATACTCAACATAAATACAATTCAGTAACATTCAAAAGGTATATAACCATCAGAGAATTATGGCTCATTGCAAATTCAGAATCTGTTCAGAAGAGTATCTCACCTGGATGTGATCTATTAATGTGATACTTATTTCTATGTTTTGGCGTTCACAGCCCTGATGATGTCCGTCTGTGGACGAAACGCGTCGGCTGTTTGTGTTGCATTTTGACTTATGAAATAATGAAGATTTTCTACTGTTTTGAACATCACCATCTCTGTTGAAAATCATCAAATAAAAGAACATTCTTGGAATTCATTTCTGTGAACCGTTTGATTTTGTGGTGAATTTGTCGCTCCCTCAATCTCTTGTGTATACACTATTGACTTTGCTGGATTTCACCGGTGGATCCAGATGAGGTGTTGAGCTGACTGTGGAAGACTAATATTTCTTTCAACTACTGTACTTGGAAATTTAGTTTTTGTCTGTGCTGATCTTGTACCCTCACCGTTCTTCGTATTTAAGTATTTACCTCCCACACCCCCTTCACCTTCCTTACAGTCTCCCCTCCCCTGAGCTCTCCGGAACAAATTTGAATGGATGCCAGGGGGTGGCTTCCTGACACCACAACGCTCTACCCCACAGCTTGACGAGCACTTCCGGATGGTAATTTACTGTACGCGGCAGCCACGCTGGTGCCGAAGCACATCTGGAGTAGAGTAACTGTACCGAGGAACAGGGGCCAGTGAGGCTGGAGCCAATGAGGCGGAGAGATGACGATGAAAGGCAGCCCCCGCCCCTGCCCCATCACTCACTGGGTAAAAATCTTTAATGTAAACAGAGCCAGAGTGGAGGAGGGGGGCACTCTAACCCTCTTGTCGAATGTTGTCATTTTGTGTTCTTTATCTACGGAGGGTCACAAAGTGTGACCTAGAAAACAGATGTAAAGCTTTTTTTAATTTGACCATTTTACAGCCCTGTTTTGTCGAGCTGTTTTGCTTGAAAAAAGTCCTTTGAGATTAGGAGTTTCTGTCACAGGCCAGCGTCATAAGCTCTCCGTTACCTGATGCATTTGCTGTTCTTGGTTAAATATGCAGGGTAGGATTCATTCTGGCACGATGCTTGTCTGCCCCTGAGACTCTGCATAGATTGCAATGGGCACAGACAGAAATCTCCGTGAGCACGTGAAATTCCGCACGCTCGCTGAGATTTCTTGCAGTTTCGTGGAATTTTGCATAGGGCAACTCCGCAAATTCTGCCCACCCCCTAATCCATAGGCCATCTCCCCTTTAGCTGGCGAGGTGGCTCCACCGGGCATCAGTCAAAATGGCTAGGTCTTAGCTCTCGAGGGAAAGTTCTCAGAGTTAAGGTCCTGGTGGATTAGCAGGAGTAGGGTCAAGTGAGGGCTGGTCGAGATTCGACCGAAGGCCGATGATTTTAGACCCGGGGAGGAAAGAGTATCGCGGAGGGTCTCACTGAGGAGGCCAACTTAAAATCCGGCAGGGGGCACAAGTCCTTGAAAGTTAGAAATTCAGTTTGGCTCCATGATTCTCTACAGCCCAGAGAAAAGTGGGAGGGCGGCCATCTTGAGATCAGGTCTAAACGTTGGGGCAGAGATTATTGAGCCAGGTCGACGTTCTTAAGATGAGTAAAGCCCCATGGTGCAAGTGAGGGGGTGTCCGTGGTCTGGGAGGAGGCCCGCTTCATATGGATGAACCTGGTCACTCTCGTAACTTCGAGTGGTCATGGGTTACTGGGTGGCGGCCATCACTGGGTCAGGCCAATCAAGCCTTAGGGGTAGTGGTTGTTGGAGGTGAGACCTTGGACTTGTTACAGTCACTTGTCCAGTGGGTTTTCTGTTTACAGATTTGACACCATGGTTTCTTCTTGCCTTTTGTCCTGTTTTATTGTGACTCCTGCCCAACAGATGTAGATTTCTGGGGCACTTGAGAAGACTTCTGTCCTTTACCCTTTTCCCCACCCTTATCAGAGTTTTTATAGGGGTAGTGGTTGTTGGAGGTGAGACCTTGGACTTGTTACAGTCACTTGTCCAGTGGGTTTTCTGTTTACAGATTTGACACCATGGTTTCTTCTTGCCTTTTCTCCTGTTTTATTGTGACTCCTGCCCAACAGATGTAGATTTCTGGGGCACTTGAGAAGACTTCTGTCCTTTACCCTTTTTCCCACCCTTATCAGAGTTTTTATAATCTTGCTTCTTGGAGTCACCACCTTGGTTCTGAACCTTCTGCCTCACCCTGGTTTTGACCCATTTATCTGCCTTCTGGCCTAATTCTTGGGGAAAGGTCAGATCAGAGTCCACCAGGTACTGATGTAACAACTGATTTTGACAATTATTATGGATCTGCTCCCTCATAATTAAATTGTACAATCCTTTAAAATCACACACTTTACTGACAAGTACCCATCCTTCCAGAGCCTTAGTAGCATAATCTACAAAGTCAACCCAGTCTTGAGTCTGTGTCTTTTGGGTGTCTCTGAACTTAATCCCTTATTGCTCAGTGGTTAATCCAAACCCATCAATCAGAGCACTCTTCAATACTTTGTAATTATCAACATCCCCGTCTCTAACAGTGAGGAGCTTGTCTCTATCTTTGTCTACAAAGGAGAACCACAAGATTGCTGCCCACTGCTCCTGAGGGACCCTCTGTACTTTACAGGCCCTCTCCAGTTATCCATTTGTGGATGTCATCCCCACTCTGGTAGGGAGGGACAATCCTGTTCAGGTTCCTATGGTCATGATTATGTTCTCCACCTCTAGGGACACTGTTGCTGCCACCAGGGGGCTCCAGCCCCAACTTTTTAGAAGCTCTCTGGAGCTCCAGGGATGCCCTATCTAATGCCAATTGCTCTCTCTTGATTCTGAGCTTAGCTCTCTCAAACTCAAGCAGTTGGCACTTCTTCTCATAAGAGGACTCCCTTTTATGGGAAGCAGAAGTCCTATGAGAAACAGAGGTCCCTACAGAAGTACCAGAATCATTAGACTCTTGATAAACTGTTAACCCTTCCAGGCGGGGTAAAGAAGGACCACTGAGGCTTTCTCCCTCACCTTCAGGAAGAATTGGATTGTCCAGGTTAGAATCCTCTTGATCCTCATGGTCAGCATCAGAGTCTAGGTCCTGGATGTTTTCACTTCCTGGCCTTTCCTCTTCTGCTATCCCACCCAACTTGCCTGCCTCATAAGACCCTGGAGTCTTTCCTAGGTCACCTAAAAGCAAAGCCTCTATGCGTTGAGTTCTTGGTTTTTTCCCTGTCTCCAGTTTTCTAGATGCACACATATTTCTCAATTCCTGAAATGAGAGATGGTCATACTTAGTTAGCAAGGATCCACTGGCTTCTGCCCTTGAAAACATACTAGTCTTATGTGGTGTGGCACCTACCTAGCCTAGGGGGAACTACTAGACTCTCTTGAGTTGGATAAAGGATGTGCTTGACCCTTGACTTACCCAACTCTAAGTTCAGTAGAACTTACTTTATTCTAGTCTTGATTTATATGTACCTAAGTACCTTTAGTGGTTTTCAGTTAGTCACTCAATAAGATTATTTGGTAAAGCAATAGCAAGCTTGAATCCCAACCGCTGCACACCAGTGTGAGAAGTTGGCCTGGTGTATGCTGTCCACTAGTCAAAGTGGGAACCTTGCACCAATCCAAACAACCCTTATTGATGATAGGTTTAAGACAACCTTTATTGAAAGCTATCCTAGTGGTAGCTGTGGAGAGCAGCCTTCAGGCTATGTCTTGAAGAAGTGTAAAGCAGCTTGTTTTACCAGATTATAACCTCTTGAATGACCAAATGAAAGGAGAACCACACAAGGTATATATAAAATATATGTATTTATTACTAAACACTCTCTACTAACCTCTTTATGAGATTAGAGAACAAGGTACACAATATTAAAGCACTAGAACAACAGTAAATAGCACAATACATAGCGGGCTCAGGGGGTAGACCGAACCCTTTACTAAGAAAGTGGTATAACAACCACAACTTGACTAGACTCAGTGCCTAAGCACGCAGAATCACTAGGACCCCAATGAACTACCCAAGGTAGTGACATAGGGGACCCACGGGGATGCTTGAAGTGTGAGAACACAGCTGTGAGCTCCGTACAACTGTATGGGAAAGACGAGGTTGGAATTTTGAAGATTAAGGACACTTAGGAGAGAACTTTGAGCAAACCCTTTCAAACATAGAAGGTTCTAAGGCCAGCACCCATGTGAGAACTGGAGTACTCCTGTTACCTAACCCAGGGAAGCCGGGTGCATAGGTGTCAAGTGATGTCGGAAATCTTCATTGTTTTGAATGGCATGATGCTGCAATTTGCTGCTGCCGTGAAGAAGAAAACTGTCCGGTGTGATCCAAGCCTGGATCAGAGCTGAGAAGAACCTGAAAGCAGAGGCGGCAGAGTCTGGGTCACTTCAGGGTCACCAGGGGCTCGGTCTCTGCTCACTTCAGGGTCACCAGGGGCTCGGTAGACAAATTCCCACCAATGTCGGGTGATTCAGGTGCGAAGAGGTGAAGCTGGACTCTGCAGCCATGGGGAAAAGGAGATGTTGACGTTGACCAAAGTCTGCAGGCGAGCTGTCTCACAAAGGATGTTGAGTGCTGGGGTGTCAGTGTCCGGATTGGGCACCAACATGACTTGGCAACTACAACCCATAAGGTCAGAGAAAAGATGCTTCGGTGAGGACCAGCAAGATCCTGGGGACTCCCCAATTGATGGAGTCAGGGCACGTCTGGAGCCACTAGAAAAGCTCACTGAAAGTTAAAGTTCCCTTCTCAGGGACCCACAGGTTGACGGACCAGGGATCGCGAAGGGACCTTGAGAGGAATCACAAAATACCAGCCCACGGAACACTTTTGGAGTGCAGGCCAGTAATCTTCAGTGGAAACACTGCTCAGGGTCATGATTACAAGTACAAAGCACAGCCTCAAGGGTTGTCAAAAAGCATATGCTGCTGCATTGTCCCCACGAGGGATGCAGGTCTCAGAATTGCTGAGAGCACTGATCAACCTCAGAGACCACTGGAACCCACCGCCTGTATTGCAGAAATCTTCAGAGTCCTTCAGGAGCTGCATAGATGCAAACCGGTCAGATGCGTTTAGGTGCCTGCCTTGTAGGGGAGTAACTACTTTACTTCTAGGGAGATTCTTCAGTTTTCCGGCAAAAAGTAGATCGTCGCAGGATACTTGGTTTCTGTAGCAGAGTTTAGTCCAGGTAAAATCTAAAATCTGTAGTCAGGGGTTCCTACTTTATACCCAAGGAAGGGGTGGGACAAACTCTGGGGACCCACCTATGGGAGGATCAGGACAGAGGGGTGGCTACACCCATGTACTTTGTCCAGTTTCACACCAGAACCGGAGCTAATGGCCCCTGCAGCCGGTTTGAGCTGGACTATGCACAGGGACACCAAATGTGCCCCCAGTGCAGACATCAAAGCACTCTTGGAGTGCACCCACCTAGCCCCAATACACTAAAGCCTGTCTGGGAGGTGGTCACACCTCCATGTGACAGGAAACCTATTGCCCAGCCATCCCCTGCTGGAGTTTCGTTCAGCAGCAGGAGGGCAGACTCGTGTCTGTGGCTGGCAGCATCCATCTTGTGATGCCATGGTCGAGAAAGTTGGTAGGGTGTACCACTGTTGTCATATTTCTCCCTCTAGGAGGGTTGAACCATACCCCCCACACCAGTTACTGGTGTGGAGGTATGATTCCAAGGGGTTTGAGACAAAACAAGACATGTGTCCATGCAGCTGTTTTAAAGTTAGCATTTACTACGAGGTTATAATGCACTTAAGAGTATTTATTTGTGACATTTGTAAAGCGCACTGTTAACGTACGGTGTCCTGGCGCTGCCTGATAGCTCCTGAAGCTAAATCCCCGGAATTAGTTTACAAAAAGCCATGTTTTTAGCTTTCTCCGAAAGGTCATCAACTCAGTGAACAGTCGGAGTGCCACAGGAAGAGCATTCCAGGCCACCGCCTCCCCTCGGCTAAAACTCCTGCCTCCCCAACACACTTTCCTGATGCGTGGGGTCTTGATCAATCCCAAAGTGGCTGACCTCAAAAGTCTACCTGGTTTGTACAGGTGAAAATATTGCCCCAGAAATGCTGGGCCTATACCATGGGTCGCCTTATAGACAATGCACATGCTTTTGAATAGGATCCATTTCCTTACTAGCAACCAATGTAGTTTTACCAGTTCTTGGGAGATAGGTGCAAACTTAGGCAAGCCTGTAAGTAAGCGCGCTGTTGCATTCTGCAGTATCTGTAACTTGTCAAGTACTCCCTGCTGGGCTTCAAGGAGCAAACTGTTGCAGTAATCCAATCGTGAGAGCACCAAGGCCGTCACAACTGTTTTTTTACATTCCCCTGGGAGAAACGGAAGAACCTTCTGGAGGATTTTCAATGTCCAGTGGATAGATGAGGCCAAGGCATTTACCTGAGGTCTATAGGAGAGTCTATCATCTATAATGACCCCCAGGTTCTTGACCTTATTGACGGGAATAGGAAGACTCCCCATCTCTTCTGGCCACCAACTCGGGCCCCAGAAATTGACCGTAGAGCCAAACAGTATCACTTCGGTTTTAGCCGAATTGAGTTTTGAACAGTTTCCGGCCATCCATTTGTTCACAGCCTTCGTGCACTCCTGGAACTTGCTGGCCACAACAGTCTCCCTCCCAGGTAACAGTGACACCACAATCTGTGTGTCATCAGCGTACGATGTGAGTTTGAACCCATGGGAGCGGATGACTGGGGCCAGGGAGGAGACGTAGACATTGAACAAGGTAGGGCTAAGTGAGGAACCCTGAGGAACCCCACAAGGTGGTTGAAAGGGTTTCGACTCAAAGTCCCCTAGCACGACTACCTGGACCCTGTTGGTCAAGAAAGATCTCAAAATGTCTAAGGCCTTCCCCTGGACCCCACATTCGTCCAGCCGGCTTACCAAGATGGTATGGTGGACCGTATCAAAGGCCACCGATAAATCCAGCATAACCAGGACCGCCCGACCTCCGGAATCCATCACCTTCCTGACCACTTCTGTTGACTTAATCAGGGCGGACTCCGTACTGTGGTCTGGTCTAAACGCATGCTGTGAGATGTCTAGCCCCTGGGTGGTTCCTAGGTGTGCACTAAGCTGGATGTTCATAATCCTTTCTATGATCTTGGCCGGCATAGGAAGTCTTGAGATTGGCCGATAATTGTTGGGGTCCGAGATGTCCAAGTTGGGCTTTTTTAGTAGCGGCTTGATGGAAGCCCGCTTCCAGCTCGATGGGAAGTCCCCCATCTCAAATAACTGATTGAATAGTCCTGCTAGAGCATTAGCTATAGGGGTTGCTGCTAGCTTTGCGACTGTTACTGGGCAGGGATCATAGGGTGAGCCAGATTTTAAGCTCAGCAAGTGTCTCTTGATCTCGTCCCCTTCCCAGTTCAGCAATTTAGTGCTCTGGGTGACTGCTGTCTGGCTCCCAGATCTGGATGCCTGCAGGTTCTGTGCCACCGGGGCTTCCAACGATGCAAAAATCTTTTCTACCTTGCTTGAGTATATGGTTGGCTGCATCACAAACAACCCCAGAATCGGTTCCGAAGGCTGCAGAGGGGCTCTGTTAATGCAGGAACACCCTCTCACATAAAACCCATTACCCTGCCTTCAGGATTGTTAAGGCCTGCCATAGGGATGATTGATAGGTTTATATGTGCAGTGATACAAGGTAGAAATCGGGAACCTATATCTAAATAAGGGGTGCATACACCACCTTACACAGGTTGTTGTAGCAGACCTTTTGTGTCATTTTTAGTGGTCTCTTAGGGGTAGCATAATACATGCTTCAGAGGCCTCGGGGGAACCTATGCCCTCGGTATATAGGATACCATATACTAGGGACTTATAAGGATACCCTAGAATCCAAGTTGTAGTCTCACACTGCATTCATGAGTATTTCTTGCTGGCGATAGCTGTGTAGGCATGTTAAAATATCCTGCGGGCTCCGGGGACCCCAACAGCTGGCCGGCTCGGTGCGTGTGGTCCAGGATCACCTCCTTGTCCATTAATTCTGGGAAAATATGACTAAACAGAAAAGGCATGTAGTCTTCCATCTTACCCGCATCTGCCTGTAGTGGAACCCCCATAATTTGAATGTTAGATCTACGAGACCTGTTCTCCAAGTCTTCCATGTAATAATTAAGGTCCGCGTTCTGGTGTTGAAGCTCAAGGATGTGACTGCAGTATGCTTCCAATTCCTCTTTTCTCGCTCGAGTTGGTTCCCCGCTCTAACATATCTATATGTTGGCCCAGATCAAACTTTGGAATGGCTGCAAGGAAACATGCCTTGTTTGGTGTCAAACATCTTGGAATCATACCTCCCCGCCAGTCCTGGCAGGGGAGGAATGATTCCACCCTCCTAGAGGAAGAAACATGACTACACCGGTACACCCGGAACCAGGTTAACAGAACACTGGCCTTACAAAATGGATTCTGCAGCCACAGACATGAGTCCGGCCTCCTGCTGCTAGACAAAACTCTGGCCTGGGAGGCCTGGACAATAGGTTTCCTGTCACAGGGAGGTGTAACCACCTCCCAGACAGGCTTTAGTGTATTGGGGCTGTGCGGGTGCACTCCAAGAGTGCTTTGAAGTCTGTACTAGGGGCACATTTGGTGTTCCTGTGCATAGTCCAGCTCAAACCGGTTGCAGGGGCTGCCAGCCCCTGCTCTGGCATGGAGCTGGACAAATGATATGGGTGTAACCACCCCTCTATCCTGACCCTCCCCTAGGTGGCTCCCTAGAGTTTGTCCCACCCCGTCCTTTGGTATAAAGTAGGAACCCCTGACTACAGGACTTTAGATTTACCTTAACAAAACTCTGATACATAATCCTGGAACTTCGATGATCTACAAGGCGCTAGATAACTGAAGAATCTCCCTTGGAGTAAAGGAGTTACTCCCCTGCCTGGCAGGTACCAGAAACGCATCTGTCCGGTTTGCATCTCAGAAGCTCCCGCCAGACTCCGAAGAATTTGCAACACAGGAGGTGGGTTCCCAGACTTCCTAGAGGCTGACCCAAGCTCCCAGCAAAGATGAGACCCGTAGCCCTTGTGGGGACTATGGAACCGGAACCCTGGACACATTTGCACGTGCATATGCTTCTTGGCAATCCTTGAGGCTGTGCTTTGGGCTACTTGTAGTCAAGCCCCGAGCAGTGTTTCCACTGAAAGATTGCTGGCCTATACTCACCGAGTGTCCCGTGGGCTGGTATTGTGTGATTCCGCTTGAGGCCCCTTTGCGATCCCTGGTCCGTCGACTGGTGGGACCATGTGAAGGCAACTCTACGTTTAATTGGGCTTTTCTGGTTGCTCCAGATGTGCCCTGACTCTCCACTACTTGGCAAGTTACCAGGACCTTGCTGGTCCACACCGAAGCATATTTTCTCTTCCTACTTGGGTTGCTGTTGCCAAGGCTTGTTGTGCTTAATCTGAGCACCGACACCACAGCACTCGACATCCTTTGTGGGACTGCTCGAATCCAGCTCCTGGTCATCATTGAAGCCTCCTAGTCCTCATGACTGCAGAGTCAAGCTTCACCTCTTCGCACCTGATGCACCTGACATCGGTGGGCATTTGTCTATCGTGCTCCTTGTCACTGGCAAGTGGCCCAGACTCTGTCCCCTCTGCTTTCAGGTTCTTAACATCTTTGATCCAGGCTTGGATCCCTCCGGACATGTCTCCTCTTCCCGGCAGCAGCACTTTGCAGCAGGTCGCCATTGAAAACGACGACACGACACGGCACCATTTAACACCTATGCACCCGGCTTCCCTGGGTGAGGTAACTCGAGTACTCCAGTTCTCCCGTGGGTGTTGGCCCTAGAACTCCCTAAGTCTGAAGGGGTTTGCTCAAAGTCCTCTCCTAAGTGTCCTTAAACTTTAAAATTCCAACCATTACTTTCCCCATTGAATCAAATGGAGCTTGCTGCTGTTATGTTATGTTATGTTATGTTATGTTATGTTATGTTATGTTATGTTATGTTATGTTATGTTATGTTATGTTAGTTTTGTCTTTTATAGCGCCCGGCTACTCCAGAGAGTGTCCCGGCGCTTTTATTAAAACCAGTCGTAGAGTAACACAACACAGAACAAGCAAAAAAGGAACAGCAAAAATCAGAGAGAAAAGAATTACTGGGCAAAAAGCCAAGTTTTAAGGCCCTTCCTAAAATTCAACAGATTCGAGGTGCTGCGTAGTGCCAGAGGCAACGTATTCCAAATCTGTGGTGCCAGCAGCCTGAAGGAGCTGTGTTCTCACACTGCACGTCCCCACTACCTTGGGTGGTTCCTTGGGGTCCCAGAGATTCTACGTGCTCTAGGTACTGTGTCTAGTCAAGTCATGGTTCTTATACCACTTTCTTAATATTTAGTTTGGTCTCCCCCTGGGGCAGATTGTACATTGTGCTATTTACTGAAGTTCTATCATGTTGACATTGTGTATTTTGTTCTCTAATCTCATAAAGAGGTTGGTAGAGAGTGTTTAGTAATAAATACATATAATATATATATATATATATATATATATATATATATATATATTACCTACTGGCTATCGCCAGTAGGTATATATAGTTAGAATTTTTTCTCTATGGGACTTTTGAAAATTCTATGTCTAATAACTTTGGCGTTTGTGGACGGAATCGGCTGAAATTTTCAGGAAAATGGCACATTTTGATTCTGAGCAGCCCCTGAAAATTTGGGGGGGTTTCGTCAAGGGGGGGCCGAGAAAAAAGGGGGGTCCCAAAACGCGTTTTTTGCATTGAGTTTTCCATAGGGCGGTTGGACTCACTTTTAGCTCGAACGGCTGAATGGATTTGCACGAAACTTGGCAAAATTGTAGGGACTGTTAGCCCGATGTGCCTTTGCTAGGTCTCAATATATGTGCTCCAGTAGTTTTTGAGAAATTAACGTTCAAACCAAGATATATATCTGTAACAGCGCTCTGGGCAGCGATCCGGTCCGCTTACTTTTCGCTTATCGGAACTTTGCGCGCAGAAAGCTGATTGGCTCTCCGGTGTCTGTCAACATTCTAAACAGTCCGGAGCGGACGCCATCTTGTCTCTCGGTAGGATCGAGAGAGAAGAAGAGGTGGAAAACGAAAGGGGAATTTAATGAAAGGGGGCAAGGTATCCCCCTCTTGACCCCCTAGGAATGTTGTTGGGGTTATTAAAGGGTCCCGTGGGGAAAATAAAAAAAAAATGATTTTTCACGGTAGAAGCGCTTCACGGGCCGCGAACTGGGCCGCAAACTGGTAGCGAAACGGGAATTCGCCATTTTGTGCTTCGTTAATTAAATTACTAGGTATAAGGGGGTGCGGGAGACGTATCCTAATCCCCTTACTAGTTATAAGTGGGTGCGGGAGACGTATCCTAATCCCCTATGTTTCCTGAGGGTGGCTGAGGAGGCTGATATATGTTGATACATCTCTTCCAGCGGCTGTGCGTGAGCTTTTTTTTTTTTTTTGCTGCGTGACAGTCCGGAGCGGCCGCCATCTTGTCTCTCGGTAGGATCGAGAGAGAAGAAAAGGTGAAAAACTAAGGGGGAATTTAATGAAAGGGGGCAAGGTATCCCCCTCTTCACCCCCTAGGAATGTTGTTGGGGTTATTAAAGGGTCCCGTGGGGAAAATAAAAAAAAAAATGATTTTTCACGGTAGAAGCGCTTCACGGGCCGCGAACTGGGCCGCAAACTGGTAGCGAAACGGGAATTCGCCATTTTGTGCTTCGTTAATTAAATTACTAGGTATAAGGGGGTGCGGGAGACGTATCCTAATCCCCTATGTTTCCTGAGGGTGGCTGAGGAGGCTGATATATGTTGATACATCTCTTCCAGCGGCTGCGCCATCTTGCTTTTTTTCGAATGCCACAATTTTGTCGTGCACGGCAGCCATTTTAGATGCCAGGCTGGTCCCAGGCTATCACCTAACCCTGCGGATGTAGTTTATGGCCCCAGCTGTAGAGAATTCAGACATGCCAATCCTCCTGATTTAGGCGTGTGACTACTGATTTCAGTGCTAGTCTCCCGCCTCCCGATTTCTGCAAGCAAAAACCCGGGGGCATATTACGAACAACTAGCGATAATTTTTGTCTCTAACTTGTTTAGAGACAAAAATTATCGCCGCACATCGGCGATTTTTATCGCAGATAAACCTTGCTATTATCGCAGAAAAGTCAGCGATATTCATGTATTATTGACCTAATGCTCTTAGCCATGTTATCCACCTCCCATTGGATAACATGGCTAAGAACTGCTCAGGGCAGGTGTTAGATTTTGGAGATATTCGCGCTTAGCGCGAATATCTCCAAAAGTTGGTAATAGAAGGTAGCGATGTTAGGGACTGTTTCCAGTCGCTAACATCTTGGCACGCCACTTTGCATGTCATTAGTGATAAATATCACTGACATGCAAAGCGGGGCCCAAGATGGTCGCTATCTCCTTTTAGCTGTCACTAACTGGTGTTAGCGACAGCTTGGTAATAGGGAGATAATTTTATCTCCGCTTTCATGGCTTTTAAAGCCAAAAAAGCGGAGATAAACCCCCTTGATAATATGCCCCACGATTCCTTGGGGGTTTCAGCCGACAGGGCTTGCTATTGTGTTACATGGTAATTTTTCCATGAAACGTCAGAGGGTCGATGCAGGGGTTCTAGAAGAGGTGATAAACCATTTAAGCCTCATGAACAAGCGCATGGTCTTTTAAAGATTTGTGAAGTACTCGGGGCGGCGGTGTGTGTGTGCCCTCTTTCAGGAGCGGGCGGGGGGGCACTGCCAGCAACTTGCCAGGTCAGGTAGTGTTCAACACGTGCATCACCCTTTCTCTGCCTGCTATTGCGCTCTATGCTTCGGAAAGGTAAGAAAAAGAACGTGCATTTGAGTTTGAAATGTCCGATCCTGCAGCAGCACACTTCCAAAGCCCACACATGACAATAACCCGATTCAAGGCCCCATTCACCCGTTTTTCAAAAAATAGATAACACTCCAACAAATTAAGGTTATAAAACTTTATTAACTTTTAACGATAATGAACAGAACAAAAACTAAAAACATTTAAACATTTCTTAACACAAAAAGCAACAATGGTTAGAAGCTGTCTTTTGTGCGAATAGTCCCAAGGCAGCACAACGTGCAGAGTTCTGGACGGCACCCAGGTGATGTCGCCTGGGTGCCGCACTGGTTTAGGGATCCTACAATGCTGCTCCGAAAATTGGCGTGGGGCGTCCCGGGTGGGGCGGGGGGAGGCCTCGTCAGTAGCGGTCTGTTGTGCGAATAGTCCCAAGGCAGCACAACGTGCAGAGTTCTGGACGGCACCCAGGTGATGTCGCCTGGGTGCCGCACTGGTTTAGGGATCCTACAATGCAGCACAGAAAAACAGCGTGGGGCGTCCCGGGTGGTGCGGGGGGAGGCCTCGTCAGTAGCGGTCTGTGTCCAGTGTCACATGGCTGACACAACATGTACGACAGGCACCCAGGTGATGTCCAGTAAACTGCCGCACTGGTTTTGGTATCCTACAATGCTGCTCCGAAAATTGGCGTGCGGCGGCCCGGGGGGGGGGGGAGGCGGCGTGAACGGGCCTCCCCAGGTGGCGGCCATCTAGCTGAGTTGCGCTCGCTCTTGCGGCCACAGCGTCTCGCTCACCATGTTGTGGAGTTGCTCCCACTCTTGCAGTGCAGCGATAGGCGGCTGCCACATGGCTGTCAAAATGGCGGACGGCTCCTCGGTTTTGGGCCTGGTCCACTGAAATGGCCCTGGGACACCTTGGAACTCGGACGCTTGCCTGCTAGGGCTTGGGCTCCATTCTCGAAAAGCGTCCCCTCAGCCGTGAAGATTGTATAAAAGTCTTGGGGGCCCCCGACTCCCGCAGTCTTCCGGTGGGGAGCGGCTGCCATGATTGCTTGCGGAATGACCACGACGGAGCCACGAGATGGTGGTGCTCTCATGCTGACGCCAGCTTCAGTCTGAATGATCCAGAAACAAGGTGGGGCTTTCATCGTTTGGGAAAAAAAATGTTCTAAACCAATGAAAAGTGTTATTTTTAGGTCATATGACCAAGCCTTCCATCTTTAGGAAACCAAAAGTAAAATGAACCAATGAAAAGTTTTATAAACAAGTCACATGACCTGTTCTGCGGCATAGGGCTACAAAAAGCGTAGAAAATCCGTTGGCACGTGAGGCGGCGTCAGTAGCGGACCGATGTGCGAATAGGCCGAAGGCAGCACAACGCGTCGAGATCCGGATGGCACCGAGGTGGTGTCCAGCAAATTGCCGCACTGGTGTGGCCATCCTACAATGCTGCGCCGAAAGACGGCGTGTCCAGCTGAGTTGCGGTCACTGTCAGTAGCGGACCGATGTGCGAATAGGCCGAAGGCAGCACAACGCGTCGAGATCCGGATGGCACCGAGGTGGTGTCCAGCAAATTGCCGCACTGGTGTGGCCATCCTACAATGCTGCGCCGAAAGACGGCGTGTCCAGCTGAGTTGCGGTCACTGTTGCGGTACAGTGACTCGAACGCGCCGAGATCCGGATGGCACCGAGGTGGTGTCCAGCAAATTGCCGCACTGGTGTGGCCATCCTACAATGCTGCGCCGAAAGACGGCGTGTCCAGCTGAGTTGCGGTCACTGTTGCGGTACAGTGACTCGAACGCGCCGAGATCCGGATGGCACCGAGGTGGTGTCCAGCAAATTGCCGCACTGGTGTGGCCATCCTACAATGCTGCGCCGAAAGACGGCGTGTCCAGCTGAATTGCGGTCACTGTTGCGGTACAGTGACTCGAACGCGCCGAGATCCGGATGGCACCGAGGTGGTGTCTAGCAAATTGCCGCACTGGTGTGGCCATCCTACAATGCTGCGCCGAAAGACGGCGTGTCCAGCTGAGTTGCGGTCACTGTTGCGGTACAGTGAGTCGAACGCGCCGAGATCTGGATGGCCAAGTTTCAAGTTTCATCTGGCAGTTTTTCTCCATCCCTCCTGGATCAAAGAAGGTGAATGCTATGCTGTCCTATGGCAAAATGAGCATCAACCTGATGAATACGGCATTCGAAAATCATAAATGCCCTAATGCACCCAAGAAGTAATTTTTTTTTTGCTCCAGTTGAGCCGTTTTCAATGCCTGTTTTTTGTTGTTTCCCCTCCATCAAGAACAAAACAAAAATACAAGGCGCTAAGATCCGAATGGCAAGTCCTGGATGTTGAGTGCCTCAGTTGAGAGTTCTGAGTAGTGCTTGTAAGACTATCTGAAGTTTATTATAAGAATCAGAGTAAGTTGAAGACTGTCTGAAGCTTATTTGCACCTGCTGCAGCTTCACTAGGTCCGGCGGAACTTTTTGCCTTTTCTTTTCTGCTTCTTTTCCTACAATGCGTTTCATCTGAAGACACGGCCAGGTCCCTGAATGTGTGCAGGGGGACGCTATTGATTGAATGAAAATGGCGGCTTGACACAAAGCTGACTCAAGTGTTACTGTTGGTGCTATACAGACAAAAATTGGTTTTCAGTTTGTACATTCTTCAGGTTTTTTTTTTCCATTCAAGTCTGATTGAGAGTTTGTAGAAAAATGGCTTCAGATTTACCACATACTACTCTTCAACATTCTTCCTAAATGTAAGAATGTGAAACTCACTAGGAGAACGGCTGTTTCTGTTTCCTTTCAAAATGCTGCCACCAATATTTTCTGAATGGAAGACACCATCTTGTAGCATAAAGGGCCGAAAGGGGTTCTGGTCTGGCCGATGGTTGGTGGAGACATTTTGACTATATCTTGGACCTGCCCGGCCTCGCCCAAAATGGCGCCGGTATAAATGGGACTCGTAACTCCTTGCCCGCAAATGTATATCTAGAAAATGTTATTGTAAGTGGCCCTGTCGTATTTTAATTACAAAATGTACGTCCACCGATTCCGCAACTGTTAGACACCTTAGTTATTGCAACCTAATGGCCCGCTCGTTACGTTCTTCTACAGTGTAAATGTCTCCTCATCATATACGATTTCAGTTTGCTCCGTGGCCGGCCCACGTGGTTGTAGGCCCGTATTTGTATACTGACATTTTTACAATAAAGGTTTTTAAAACAAAACACGGTAGTAGTATTTTCATTTGTAAAGTTTTTACTTTTAGTGACTGTTTTCGAATCAGTAAAAGGCAAGTGAAATAAAGCAGTCCAATTACATGACGGAAAAAAGGTATAATATGTAGGAACGCAGTAAAGATAAATGGTCAAGGGCAGTTGTGTTTTCCACTCCTGCAACATAAAGTGATCGATAAGAATCTGATAATCAGGCGTATCGGCGACTAAGACAGCAGGCCGAATCTCTTTTACTCAACGGCTCCGTCATGGAAGGAAGAAACGCCCTTTTTCTCGAAAAAGGAATATATTTTACTTGCAAGACAGTTGTAAATTTTCCGGGAAAGTACATTAGCCTGGAATATTATAACATATGTTTGAAAAAAAAATATTGTTCGAAAATAATAAAAAGCGTAATTTTTAGGTCATATGACCAAGCTTTTCATCATTAAATTAACAAAAGTAAAATGAACCAATGAAAAGTTTTATTAACAAGTCACATGACCTGTTATGCTTACGTTACGCGCTGCGCGCCGCGCCTCGGATCACTTCCGGGTGCGCTAACGCGGCGTGTCATAAAACGCATTACGCGACAACGTAGGTCAAGAATATAGTCAAAATGTCTCCACCAACCAGCGTTCAGAACACAACCCCTTTCAGCAGTCCAAAAAGTTCTGTTAAATGACAACAGAGGGGACAGGCAACAAGAACCATCAGTCAAAGAGGGGAGGGCAAGTTCTTCTCTTCCGGGTCATGTTGGGGCGCTACCGGAACTGATCGAATTGGTAGTCTACAGTGTTTCCTGATGTTTCAGACTAAAGCTGGCGTCAGCATGAGACCACTACCATCTCGTAGCTCCGTCGTGGCCATTCCACGAGCAATCATGGCAGCCGCTCCCCACCAGAAGCCTGCGGGAGTCGGAGGCCCCCAAGACTTTTGTAGAATCTTCACGGCTGAGGGGACGCTTTTCGAGAATGGGACCCAAGCCCTAGCAGACAAGCGTCCGAGTTCCAAGGTGTCCCAGGGCCATTTTAGTGGACCAGGCCCAAAACCGAAGAGCCGGCCGCCATTTTGAGAGTCCTGTGGCAGCCGCCTATCGCTGCACCGCAAGAGCGGGCGCATCTCAACTACATGGTGAGCGAGACGCTGTAGTCGCAAGAGCGGGCGGTAAACAGCTGAATGGCGGAAGAGGCACAGTGTAGCAAAAGCGGGCGGAATGGCAACTAAAACGATAAAGGGGCGCCCCACTACAGCTTGTCTTCAGGTCAAACGGATTGTGGGACAAGGTCCAGAATTGAAGAGTCATCAAAAGGCAAAAAGTTCCGCCGGACCCCGGGAGCCGGCCGCCTATGTCGGGGGCGATCTCAGGCTACACCAGTGCTATAAGACTTGGGGAGGGTGTCGGAGCCAAGCGTCTTCTCCGAGTCCATGGCCATCACACCGCCCCTCAGGGGCCTCCGTCAAGCTGTTTAGGAAGGTAACATATCACATTGTTTTCTAATGCAGTCAGGTCCACAAACGACACTCACTTACTTTGAGAATAGTGAAGCTGCAGTAGGTGGAAATAAGCTTCAGACAGTGTTACAAGCAGTGCTCAGAACTCTTAACTATGGCACCCAACATCCAGAACTTATGCTATTTGAGAATGGTAGTGACATCGAAGCATCTCAGGGACCAAAACCATTAACGTACTTTCACGTATGAAAATCTTACTTGGGGAGGGGGCAGGAGCGAAGCGCCCCCTCCCAGTCAGCGCCACCACACCGTATGTTGAAAATCTGAAGCCATCGTTCTACAAAGTCAACCAAACTTGGATTGAAAAATCTAGAAAAATGTACAAACTGAAAACCAGTTTTGGTCTGCATAGCATCAGTAGCAACGCTTGAGTCAGCTTTGTGTCAAGCCGCCATTTTGATTCAACAAAGCACAGGCATTGAAAAAGGCTGAAATTCAGAACTCTAAACTATGGCACCCAACATCCAGGAGCTTGCCATCTGGATCTTGGAGCCTTGTGCTGTTTTCGATCTATTCACACATCGGTCCACTACTGACATCATCTTATAAAACAACGTTATGTAAATAGTTTTTTAATAAAATGTTTTACCCTGTTTCTTTGCTGGTGTGTTGTTTATATTTTTAATATTTGCATAGGGTTTGTCGTTATTTTGTGCGGTATGGGTGATGGAGCCGAGCTGTCTTGCAGTCCTCATGGTGTGGAGCTCAGTTCATCTCACTATTTTCGTATTTCTCATGAAGGGTTGTTCCTAATATTTCTATTTTAGCGAGGTCAAAAAGAGATCTAATTAGTGGCCTACTGATTTTGCTCGATTACTTTTATTATTTTACACGATTTTTCACTATCTGCAAAGACTAAACAGAGTATTGCGACTTTGTGCTTGTTTGTAAATAGAGAATGATCCAAAGAGAACCAATTCTAAAACAGTAAATGCTTGGACAACAATCAATCAAATGGAGAGACAAGGAGGCACGACGGATTACAACGGGGGTAAAGGCCTGCGTTAACTACCCTTCACTATCTGCAAAGAGAGAGTACTACTAAGACAAAAGAGGGGAGGGGGGGGGTGCAGCGTTCAAAGCACATCAGCGTGCATAAATACGAAAATGTTTTTATCTATCACGTACTTGACATTTTAAAGCTTTTCATATTTGCTATTAAAAAACCAATGAAATTCACAGAAAAAACCATAGGTTATAGTGGATATATAGTTAGAAATTTGCATTTAGAAAACCTTGAAAATTCAATGAAAAAACCATTGGTTTTAGGCCATATATAGTTAGGAATTAGCATTTACAAAACCTTATTTTACTCGCATAAAACCATTGAAATTTCATATATAGTTAGAAGCGCTAACTATATATCGCGCACCCGCAATCCACTGCTGATGATGTCACATATTACATCATTCATGACATGGTCAGTGACATCACTGATGACATCACTGATGACATCTCAAATGACATCACTGATGACAACTCAAATGACATCACTGATGACATCTCAAATGACATCACTGATGACATCACTGATGACAACTCAAATGACATCACTGATGACATCTCATTTGTCATCACTGATCACATCACTTATGTGATAATACAATGAACCTCTTCAGACTCTAATATAACCTTACATACACTCAGTATAAACAGACACTCACAGACTGTCACTCATCCATGGAGTTACTCACACACCTACTCAGTCATGCAAAGAATCAATCACACCTCCATTTCCTCAACTATAAAGTTATACACATCTTACTTATTCAAACATATAATAACACATATTTATTCTCTTATATAATCCCTGATACAAGCTCACAGTGATCGATACAGCCACTCACACATTCACTGGCTCTTATGTTCAGTTATTTATATATCTCAACTTATCTTATCTTATCTTAATGTTTTGTTGAAGCGCTACAGCTGCCTCGGCAATGAGGCGTCCCGGCGCTGAAACCTAGATCCGATCCTGAGCAAGAAGGCCTAAGGGCAGAGGCGGGTTTAGAGACAGGGGAAAAGATAAGTTTTCACTGCCTTTCGGAAGGCAGAAAGGTTGTCCAGCGCGCGAATATGATGTGGGAGTTCGTTCCACATCTTGGGTCCCAGGAACCTAAAGGAGCGTCCGCCCATGCGGGAGAGTTTTATGCGTGGGACACAGAGGAGGTTTTGGTTGGAAGATCTTAGGTTCCGTGACGGCGCATAGGGAGTGAGAAGGGGTTGAAGCAGAGGGGGAGTGTCAAGTTTGAGAATTTTGAAGGTCATGATGAGGGTCTTAAACTTGATTCTGGAGTCAACCGGGAGCCAGTGCAAATTCCTGATGGTTGCTCTGGCTGAACATCTGCGGGGCAGGCCGATCAGAGTTCTAGCGGCCGAGTTCTGCACGCGTTGGAGTCGTGCTAGCTCACATTTGTTGGCGCCGAGAAGGAGTATATTGGCGTAGTCTAGACGCGAGAGTATGGTGGCTTGGATGATGAGCTGTCGGGTCTTTGCGTCAAAGAAGCCTAGTATGTGGCTGAGGCTTCTCAGTAAGCCAATGCAGGTGCCAGCAACTTTCTTGGTGTGGGCTTGAAAGTTGAGTGAGTCGTCCATCCATACACCCAGGTTTTTCACAACGGTTTTGGGGGGAGGGATGGTACCGAGGGAGGACGGCCACCAGTGCTCATTCCAAAGGCTGGTGTTTTTGCCGAGGAGGAGCACCTCTGTTTTTCCGCCGTTGAGCTGTAGACAGTTTGTGGTCATCCATTGGGCGACCGCGGAGAGTCCGTTTTTAAAATTAGAGGAAAAGTTTGAGGGTCCATCTGAGAGGGCAATGGCCAATTGTGTATCATCAGCATACGATACTAATGTTAAGCCCCATTCTTTGGCCACTGCCGCCAGAGGCTGAACATAAAGATTAAAAAGAGAGGGGCTTAGCGCCGAGCCCTGCGGGACTCCCTGATCAATAGGATGGGGTTTAGATAGAAAGGGTGGGGCAGAGACTCGAAAGGACCTGTTTTCGAGGAAGGATCTAAACCACTCCAGGGCATGGCCCTTTACACCAAAGGCCTCCAGACGTCTAAGAAGGATGACATGGGATACCGTGTCAAAGGCCGCGCTGAGATCCAGAAGGATCAGCGCAGCACTTTGACCGGCATCCAGGATCGTCCGGAGGTGCTCTGTGGTGGCTAGGAGAGCAGACTCAGTGCTATGGCCTGGTCTGAACCCGTTTTGTGATGGGTCCAGAATGTTGTTTTTGACCATATGTTGGGAAAGAGTACTGTTGACATGTGCTTCAGCGAGTTTAGAAAGCCATGGAAGCAGGGAGATAGGACGAAAATTCTCCGGTTTAGATGGATCTAGGGTGGGTTTCTTGATGATAGGCGAAACCCACGCTTGTTTCCAGGCAGATGGTACGCACGCTGAAGTAAAGGAGAGGTTCAGGATGGCGGTTAGCGCTGGTAGGAAGAAGTTGAGTGATTCTAAGAATTGAACCGGGCGCATGGGGTCTGCGGGGGAGCCAGACTTGACTTTGTTGCAAAGTCTGATAAGAATGTCTTTGGAGATTTCTGGGATGTGGGTCAGGGTCGAGTAGCTGGGAGAGGCAGAGGGATAGCTGACGATGTTAGGGTCATGCTGGGGAAAGGAGGTGTAGATTTTCTGCACCTTATCGACGAAGAATTTAGCAAGTTCCTCGCATTGTTGCTCGGAGGAGATCGTAGGGGGGGGTGTTTTGTTGCTCTGAAGTTCTTGTACGAGTTTGAAAATTTCTTTCGCAGGGGTGGGACTAGATTCAATTTTATCGGCGTAGAAAGCAGCTCGTGCAGCACGGATGGCTTTGTGATATGATTTTTGTAGCTGAAGGTATTTATCTTTGTCCTCTTTATTGTATTTCCTACGCCAAAGGCGTTCTGCCTTTTTACACTCTTTTCTTAGATTTTTGAGTGCATCGTTGTACCAGGGGTTTGATGGCGAGTTGCGGCCTTTTGTCCATTTTGCAGGGATAAGGCTGTCTAGTCCGCCCGTAATCCACTCGTGAAACGTGTTGTAGGTAACGTTGATGTCAGCGTTAGAGTCAGGGTGGAAGTCCCCTAATGTCCTGTGTAGGTCCTCATGAGACAGTTTGTGCCACGGTCTTTTTAAACGGCTGGCCGGAGCCGTATTGTGCCTGCTTTTGTTGACCGAAATGGTCAATTTAATAAGGGAGTGATCTGTCCATCCCATAGGAAGGGGTGGTTCTGAGGTGAGTTCTTCTAGGTTGGAGAAGACTGGGTCTAGGATGTGGCCGGCTAAGTGGGTTGAAGTGGAAATGAAGGGGTTGAGTTGCAGTGCAGAGAGATCTGCAAGGAGTGTTTTGATTGTGGAGTCATTGAGTAAGTCAAAATGGAGATTAAGGTCTCCCAGAATGGTGAAGTTGGGGTTTTTGGTGATTAAAGAGGTTGTTGACTCAAGGAGGGCCTCAATGAATTTTGAAGAGGGGCCAGGTGGGCGGTAAATGTAAAGTCCCGACACAGTGAAGTTGGGAGTTATGGTAATTTTGAAGTTGGCGCATTCAGAGTCTGCCAGGTCTTCCTTAAGAAAAGAGCATGAGAGCGTTTTTTTGTGGATTACTGCGAGACCGCCTCCTCTACCCTCTCTATTAATGGCCGACATGAAGTAGTCGTCAGGTAGAGTGAGATTGGGAATGGTGGAAGTGCCATCGCGAAGCCATGTTTCGCAGAGGAAGAGGATGTCTGGGTTTTCGTCTAGTATTAGGGAGTTAACCTCCAGGTGATGTTTAACTAGTGATCTGACATTGAGGTGGAGTATCGTGATGGAGGAGGTTTTATCCGGACCTATAAGCTGTTGAACGGCGTGGGGTTTCATAGTGGAGAAGCTACAGGTTTGGCATTGTAGGCAAGTGAGTCCGGGCTTACCTGTAATGTTTACGCATGATCGTCCGGGGTTCCAGCTCTGAAGCGTCTCACTATCATAGGCGAGGAATGGTGATGGTATTTGGCCAGGGGGTCTGGCGAGAGGCGATGTCTTGGCGATGACGGGCGCAGACGGGCTTGCCTTAGGCGCGCCTTCGGCGCGCAAACGGCGCTCCCGCTGCGCTCGTCCGCTGCGCTTCCTGTACAGGCACATATCAAGGGAGGGAGGGGGCGTGGCCTGAAGGGGGCGGAGTCAGCGCGCACGCCTGGGAGATTGGCGGCAGCTGAGAAGCGCGAGGTGGGCGCGTCAGCTCAAGGGCAGCTGTGCGCTGAAGCAATGAGGCGCTTCGGTGAGTGTGTGTAGTCTTAAAAACACAGAAAACAGTGACACCACACAGAGCAAGGAAATAGTGGATTTTGTTCAATTTAAAATATTTTCGAGTACCTCCAGCTCCCGGCTTCCGCCTCAGGACTGGGTCAAGGTTTGATCGTTGCCGCTAGAAGTCAGCGGTTTAAGTATAGCCAGCAGGGGGCGTGGCCTGAAGGGGGCGGAGTCAGCGCGCACGCCTGGGAGATTGGCGGCAGCTGAGAAGCGCGAGGTGGGCGCGTCAGCTCAAGGGCAGCTGTGCGCTGAAGCAATGAGGCGCTTCGGTGAGTGTGTGTAGTCTTAAAAACACAGAAAACAGTGACACCACACAGAGCAAGGAAATAGTGGATTTTGTTCAATTTAAAATATTTTCGAGTACCTCCAGCTCCCGGCTTCCGCCTCAGGACTGGGTCAAGGTTTGATCGTTGCCGCTAGAAGTCAGCGGTTTAAGTATAGCCAGCAGGGGGCGTGGCCTGAAGGGGGCGGAGTCAGCGCGCACGCCTGGGAGATTGGCGGCAGCTGAGAAGCGCGAGGTGGGCGCGTCAGCTCAAGGGCAGCTGTGCGCTGAAGCAATGAGGCGCTTCGGTGAGTGTGTGTAGTCTTAAAAACACAGAAAACAGTGACACCACACAGAGCAAGGAAATAGTGGATTTTGTTCAATTTAAAATATTTTCGAGTACCTCCAGCTCCCGGCTTCCGCCTCAGGACTGGGTCAAGGTTTGATCCACTCACATGTATTGTGTTTTACATACGTACTTACTTGCTCATGTAGCAATGAGAAATCCATTCACTCACCAACACACCCATGCATAGTCAACCGCCCATATAGCTGTTTCCACATGCACTCTTGAACTCATACTCCTAGTGAATCAACTGCTTACACATCTATGCACAGAGTCACGCACCTCCCAGCCACCCACACACACACTCAGCCTCCCATTCAAATACTTGGGCAACCAATCAATAACCCATATGGCCACTCTTATAGCTACTGATCAACACATGCAGCAGCTTACACAACAACAAACATACTGATGCACAAATTAAGACAGTTTAGTCACTAACCCATGCACTCAGTGAGATACATTTAATCACTCACTCATACAGTCAGTCATGCACCTACTAAATTCTTCATCCAGACACTTATACATCCACTCATTCTTCAATATGTAAGACATATTTTAACTTTACAGAAACATACAGTCACTGGGTGTTGTCATCAGTGATGTCATCAGTGATGTCATTTGAGATGTCATCAGTGATGTCATCAGTGATGTCACTGACCATGTCATGAATGATGTAATATGTGACATCATCAGCAGTGGATTGCGGGTGCGCGATATATAGTTAGCGCTTCTAACTATATATGAAATTTCAATGGTTTTATGCGAGTAAAATAAGGTTTTGTAAATGCTAATTCCTAACTATATATGGCCTAAAACCAATGGTTTTTTCATTGAATTTTCAAGGTTTTCTAAATGCAAATTTCTAACTATATATCCACTATAACCTATGGTTTTTTCTGTGAATATATATATATATATATATATATTCACTGAAAAAACCATAGGTTACACACCAGTTATAGTTAGGAATTAGCATTAAAAAAACCTATGAAATTCACTGAAAAAACCATAGGTTTCACACCAGTTATAGTTAGGAATTAGCATTTAAAAAACCTTACAAATTCACTGAAAAAACCATAGGTTTCACACCAGTTATAGTTAGCTGGAAATTTTACTGATATAAAACCATTGAAATTCCCACGTTATAGTTAGTCGGACTCACTATAACTTGCGCGTACAATGCACTGCTGATGACGTCACATATTACATCACTCATGACATGGTCAGTGACATCACTCATGACATCACTGATGACACCATCCAGTGAATGTGTGTCTTTCTGAAAAATAACTTTGTTTTATATATGTATTTGTAAAGGTCGATGGAAGAATAAATGTTTAAATACGTGTGTAAATGGATGTTTTTTAAAAAAAAAATTGGTTGGGTAACTGGCTTATTACGTGTATCTTAGTGAATACATATATTAGCGAGTATTGTTTAAATATTTAAATGTTTGTATCAGTGTTTCTCTTTGTGTATAAGTGGCTGCAGGGGTTGGTGACTGACTCACTGTTTGTATGTGTTTTGAAGACAGCATATGTGCAGGACTGTATGGGTGGATGAGTGTGTATATGTGTGTGTTAGTGAGTGAATGACTGTCTCACTAGTGTCTTCATTAGTAACGACATATGTTTTAATCTAGTATATGTGAGTATTGATGTATATAAGTGAGTATAGTATATATAGTGAGAGATTGTAGAAGTTCCTGTTTAAATAAGTATGTGTTTCTATAAGTGATTGTTTAGGAGAGTAAGTATGGGTAAGTTTCCTTAGAAGTAAGGTGGTAGTGTGTGTATAAATGTATATGCAAATAAATGGATGTTCAATAGTTTATTTGCATGTGTGAGTATGTGTGTGAGTAACTTTTGGATGACTGCTGATGTGTAACAGGATGTATAGGTGTATCACTACATATGATGAGTGAGTATATATGAGTGACTATATAGAACTGTTGGTGAATGAGTGGATGTGTATATAGATGGTGGAATTACTGAATTGGTTGTTGTTACTGGTTTGGGTATCTCCATTTTTTCGAAAATGTTTGTTTCTATTTTTGAATATGTGTTTCAAGCGTTACATTACACTGAAATTAGGTCTGTCACTCTGTCACAAGGATGGTGTCATCAGTGATGTCATGAGTGATGTCACTGACCATGTCATGAGTGATGTAATATGTGACGTCATCAGCAGTGCATTGTACGCGCAAGTTATAGTGAGTCCGACTAACTATAACGTGGGAATTTCAATGGTTTTATATCAGTAAAATTTCCAGCTAACTATAACTGGTGTGAAACCTATGGTTTTTTCAGTGAATTTGTAAGGTTTTTTAAATGCTAATTCCTAACTATAACTGGTGTGAAACCTATGGTTTTTTCAGTGAATTTCATAGGTTTTTTTAATGCTAATTCCTAACTATAACTGGTGTGTAACCTATGGTTTTTTCAGTGAATTTCATAGGTTTTTTTAATGCTAATTCCTAACTTTTTATACAGACTCATACCTATGTGTTTTTTAGTGAATTGCTAAAGTATGTTTTTGTAAAAATGAACACTATAATGTATATTGAGATAATATTTTTAATTTAAAATATTTTTTTTTTATATTTCACTTTGGTGCGCTTTCGGTGCGCGCACCGGTGCGCGTACCGTCAGCGCACTAACAAAAAAAAAGAAAAAAAAAATGAAGGAGGGACTGTGTAATAGATAGTAAGACGGATAAAAAGTGTAAAAGGAAGTAACTGAGAAAAGAAAAATGAATAAGGGAGCAAAAGAAAGAAGAAATAGGAAGAACACTAAAGTAGAGGTTAAGGGAGAATATAAATGGATATTGAAAGTAAAAAGAAGGACAGTTAAGTATGAGAATGACAGGTAGTGACGGAATCAGAGGAAAAGAATAGCAGCGATTGAGGGAAAGTAAATATCAGTGAATATAAGTAAAGAGGGGTGAAAGAGGGTACATATAAGTGAATAAGGGCAACACATGGGGAGTAATAGAGAGAAAGAAGAGAGAGAGTAAAAGAAAGACAAAAGGAAGAACTAACTGAACTACAGTACAATGAGTGTGAAAGAAAAAAAAATGGAGAAAGAGAAAGAGGGTTAGGAAACTAAAGCAGTGGTACTAAGAGAATATAAAAAAGATAAAAAGTGGTGGAAGGAACTGAGGAAATGCAGATAGTTCCTATTAGATTAAGAAGTTGTGAATGAAGTACAGTAAAGAAACAGCAATGAAAAAAGAGTGTAAATTAGTAAAGAGAGGTAAATAAGGGTGAAAAAGAAAATGAGTGCATAACAATGTGAACACAATATAAATTACATAATGCAAACTACACAATAACTTCTACAATATGTTACATTATTTATTTTTGCTGTTCTCAGAATATATTGAATTCCACTTAAATTAGTGAGTTCAAAGTCTTCATCATATAACAGCGGGAAAAAAAAAACACAATCTAAAAGATTGTGTTTAAAAAAACCCATTCAAACATACATCTCATATATGTACACTAATCTTTGATTCACTTACTTTTCCATGAGGCCAAGTAGAAGATAGTGAAGGTCCTTTTGGTAGAAAAAAAGTCTGCTGTTCCTTATGAGTTCCATTTCATCGACTTCCTATGAAAAAAGATCTAAAAACATCATACCATACACAATCCTCACGGCCAATTTGTGTCTGATATATCGGTATTTTTTACTTTGAGATCCACTTAAAGTATCTACATGAGATAAATAATTTCAAATATTAGATTAACTAACTAACTAACTAACTTTTATTAACTATTCCCGTCTTCAAAGGCCAATTCCCTTTACTAAAACTTTGGTTTTAAAAACACTAGATAAGAATTTGTAGAGTCATAAGGCAAACGTTGTTTATAAGTTAAATGAGAATCATTGCAGTAACTCCATCCATTTTCAGATTTTAAGTAGCATGTATAATGTCCTGAGGTGGTCGAAGGTCCATCATGATAAATAATAGCTTCAGTTGTAAAGGTCCTTCCAGAAATTGATAACTGAGAAGCCACAAAATTTTTGATAGAAGTTGTCAATTTAGTTCCATCAGGTCTACATCGTTGGAAAACTAAAATGATATACTGCCCATACCTTTGTATAAATAATGTGGACAGCATTGTACAGTTACATTGGGTACACACCATATTATGATCTGCTGCTTTAACTAGATTTTTAAAAGACACTGATTTACAGTCTGGTAAAGTCAAATATATAAATCTTTCAGTGTCTATTGTAGTAGTACTTGATAAACTACAATTGTGGCAGTCATGCTGCCATTGATAAGAAAGACTGAAAAGATTATCTACATCTACACCTTCATCTTCCAAAACACCAAACATATACATTAAAAATTCCTGACAATCCTGCTGAATGTTCTGTGAAAATTTATCTTGACCAGAACAGAAATCTAAAATATTTCGAATTTCTGTTACACTTTCTATTTGTGCTGTAACACTGCTACATTTCTGAAACACAGAATTCAATAAACCACACAATCTTTGATCCCGATTTTCAACAATCTGTTCTTGTAAACTTTTAAGAAAAAAAACAACATTAACCACTACATTAGCATAGCAGTTGACACCAGAACTGTTTTCAAACTGAAATCCAACAACATTTTCTCCACAATTCTTTTTCTTCCTGTTTTCAATTACAGTTTTCTCTACTTTTTGTCTTTTTGCAACTACCTCACTACAATTATCCTCATTTCTTCTTTTTCGGCCTACCACACGTTTTTCAAACAGAGGATATTGAGGCAAATGTGGAGCATACTCTCTTCTTAACCTATTGTATTCTTTAACACAATCTAGATCGGCAGAAATATTTGTCTCATCACATGCAATCAAATACAATCCTGATAAAGTTCTGACTCGAGATAATGCCACATATGCCATACCCTCTTTAAACACAGATCTTCCAATGTTCACCAATGCACTATCTACACTTAAACCTTGAGATTTATGAATTGTCACTGCATACGCCAAACAAACAGGAAACTGTTTTCGGCGAACATATAAGTCTTTTACAAGTAAAAATCTAGCAGAACAACGACTTATTTGTTGTACTTGTTCAATGCCATCAAATTTTATTTTTAAAAATTCAATTCCATCTCTATTTCTGTAATTCACAAAATCAACAACATAACCCATTGCTCCATTTACCAGACCGCTTTCAACATTTAAATTCCTTCTCAAAATGATACGACAATTTAAACACACATTCAGAGTCTTTTCAAAACCAGCTGTTTTTGAAATACTTTTCTCCAATGAATGCAATTTAATTTTCAAATTTTCTGACAAAACAATTGTTGCACCCATATGCTCTATTTTATCTATTGCTTCTAGTTTCACAATCTCTTCATTTTCTAAGTCTAACATTTTTTGGTTGAAGATGGAACATTCTTGCAGAGTTGGCATCAAACATATCCCAGATTTCTTCTCAGTCATTTTTTTAAAAATATTCTCTGGAAGAATGTTTTCATTTGGATACAAATTTGAAATTAATCGACTATGCAAAGCTTTTTTCCCTTTCTCAGTCATTTTTCCAATTCTTACATCTTGTAGAATATTTTTATAATCTTCATCCTTGGCCTGTCGCATATTTTGAAGCAGTTCAGCATATTTAAAATTTAGCCATATATTAACATTTCCAATGCTTCCAAGGGACTTCCTGGTATCTTCATGCGTGAGCATTTTAAACACTGGTTGTCCTTTTACTGGAGTCAACTGCAATAGATCTCCAAAAACAATAATGTGTTTTCCTCCAAATAACACATCATAGTCTGTTTTAAGAATTTCTTGCATTCTCAAATGCACAAAAGCAAGCATTAGATTTGAGACCATGCTTACTTCATCTATGATAAGAAGTTTCATTTTCTTCAAGACTCTTGAAACTTCAGAACACGCATCTCCAGATAGCTTGTTGTAATGCAATTTATTATCATGTTCAACTGGCAGCATCAATAAACGATGTAGAGTAATCCCTTTAATGTTATGTGCTGCCAGACCAGTTGGAGCAGTTACAACACAAGACAGTGGTGAATCAGTCCTTTTCTGCAGATAACTTGCAACGGCTTTAATTAGAAAACTTTTTCCTGTCCCCGCTTCTCCACTTACATACAGTCGGACAGGGTCAAATAATATACATGAGCACTCTTTTTTCTCATGTCTGAATCCATGTTCAATCTGCTCTGTGACTTCATCATATATCTTTTTCTGCTCAATGTTTAGTTGCGTTACCAAATCTTCTAAGTTAACTCCATCCTCTTGAGCTTGTTCCATAGCTCTTTCCACCTCATCCATGGCAGTGGCAGCTTCATTTTGGATAATTGGTCCTCCTAGTGGATCCTGGCTCAATGAAGTAGAACTCTGACTATCTTGAGAACTGTTTCTAGCTATCTCTTCAGCAATTGTGGTTTCTTGCTCCATTTCTTCATTCAACATTTGCAGATAATTTAGAAAAATAGGACATTCTATGGTATCCTTAGTTGCATTAAAAGAGTCTTCATAACAGAGAAAATCTCCAAGTAGTTCCTCTTCTGTACGCCATGGCTTAAAGAGTTGCAAAAGAGCTAAGTAGTAAAATTCTCTTTTGTCTGGAACTTCACAACTCAATTTTCGATGATTAATCAAATGGCCTTTTTTCTGCTTCACTAGACATCCTTCATAGCCAATGAGTGCATATTTTCCATTATTGATATCTTCTGTGATGTTCCTCTTATAACTGTAGTTTTGAAGAACTTCATACAAACATGTGTTCTCAAGGTGAGTACTTCTATTTGGATAGTATGTATCCAACATATTTGTCTTCAAAATATCTGTACTGTTTGGTTCTTTTTCCGCCAAATATTCAATTTCTTGTACAGATTTCAAAACTCGGTTTCGTGTGGCAGCAAGACCAAGACTCACCCAAATGATTGTTCTTGATTTGGCATAGAGACTTGCTGATGATAACCGATCAGAACATTCATATGCTCCAATTTCTCGATGCGACAACATCTTCAGACTGAAACTGTATAATTTCTTGCTTAGACTCTTTTCATGTGAAATGTCCTCCCACATTTCCTTCAGTTCTGTCTTTTCTTTTTTGGTGATGTAAGATGTCACATATCGAGCCACAGCAATAGAGTTGTCAGCAACGAACTGAATATCCATGTTAGCATTCCACATGGACAAAATCACTGGGTTGTAATCGTTGATGTACTTAGATTCTTCATTTCTTTTCAAATTATATGTGTTTTTGGGAGATTTTCTCGTCACAGTATGTCGTAGAGATGACATCAAATTATTTACTCTTCCCTTAGAAATCACTGGTCGAGGAAATGCAAAACGACATTTCGTGTAGTACTTTTCCTTGTTTTTAAATTTTCGACGACAGTACTTTCCACAACGATGAGATTGAAAACGTAAAACTTGTTGCCTTAAATTGTTTTCTTCAGTAGATTTTGGAACAGCACATGTTGAATACTCTTCAATGAAACTCATCACTGTTTCATCTGAATCTGTTCCAAATTTGGGTGCATCTTTAATCCACAACAACATATGTATATGAGGAGCACCTCTCGCTTGATATTCCTTCCTCCAAAAGAAATCCAAAACCTCTCCAAGGGGAGGATTTTTTTTGTTGGTAATAAAAGACATCATAGCTTCAAATCTATGATTAAAATATCTGCAAACATTCACTGGATCTAAAGAACACAGTTCTCCTGGTGTTTTCAATTCTATATTTGGTATGTTTTCATTTGCCTCTCGTAGAAATTGAAGTAAATCGTCCCATGCATACTCAGCACAGCTAAGAGTGAGGAACCATGTAGGAGTTCCTAAGTTTCTTAGCATACATTTCAATTCTCCATGACGACGAAACCAATACTCATTGGTTCCACGTTGACATGCCATGAGATTGATTAGCTGAGATTCCAAAATACTGTCTTGCAGATTAACTTTCTCCATAAAGTCCCTTGCACATACATTTTGCAAATGAGGTCCACTTTTTAATATATGATTAACTGCATAAGAAAGCCCAGACAAATCACTTTCAAACAGTAGATGAAATAAATATGGAATGCATTGACGAAACCTTGGATCTTCTGCATATAATCTTAGAGTCCGGTATTCAGCTGCAGGAATTTGAACTGGTCGATCATCATATCGTCCACCACAACCTGTTGGAAATAATTGTGGAAAACAACGAGCTTCCAAACTTTCTTCCCATACACTAATGGGACTTCCTTTTGCTGCCTTCATTTGAAACAAGTCAATTGCATTTCCCATTACTTCTTTGGAATGCAAAGGATGAACAGTATAATGTTCATATATTTCTTCAGTTCTAGACACATCAACTTTTTCAATTTGACCAACTGAAGAATCACTATCTTCTTCTGTAGCTGTTTCCTCAACTCCAACACTTACATGTTTGTAGTACTCATTGTTTTTAACTAAATACAACGTTGCCTTCTTGACTTTTTTAACATCCACTAAATCTTGCCAAATTTTCTTACTCTTTGTTGGAACCCCATTAACTAGAATAACTAAAGGATCTTCTTCTACTCTTTCTACACCAATTGTATTAATATTTTTCTTTACATCTAGAGGCAAATAAACAACTCTTCCCTTTAATCCTCTCAGTAAATCTGATGGAGGCAATTTCCCTGTCTTAGGCTCCATGCGTACAATAGCCTGAAAAGGATGGACACATTGAATCAAAATAGATTCATAAGTATTTAGATCCATCAATTCAGAAGGAATATCTATCAACTGAAGATTATTATAAACTGCTCTTGCAGGCATTCTATTTTCATTTAATTTTTTCAAACAATAAGTGCAAATACGCTGATCCAAACTCAAATCAAAAGAATTCTCCACCAACAAATAACTTACAAAATCCTCCCATTCACTATTATTTTCCAATTCACTTTTTGCATATAAATCAACTAACCTAGTCTGAATTTTATAATGAGTCCGTCGACAACACACACAAGTTACATTAGGCCTCTCACTTGATTTCACCTTAAACTTGATAATTTCCTCATCAAACTTTTCAATACTTGAAATTTGTCCATTATCTTCTGCATTGCCATCCATTACTATATCTATTTCTACACTGTCCTCTTTGTTCCCAAAATAACAAAACTCAATTTCTTCACAAATAGTCTTCACATCCACTTCAGATCCATGCAAAAGAGCACTATTTAACTGTTTAAGCTTAAGTGCAGGACTTTTTGCATAATACAACTTCCTCACTAATTTCCTTACGTTATTATGATGCACTGCTAACATCCTAAAATGATGAAAAACACTCCGACAAACTTTTCTAGAAAGACATGCTAGTGAATGCCCTTGCAAACCTGTGCTTTCTCTCACTCTGCAAGGATCTAACTCTTGCAGGATCTTCATTTTTTGTTTGAGACTTTTTTTACTATATGTACGTAAGAAATTTCGAAGCAAATCAATTGATTCCTGTCGCACACTACAAATACTACTGCATTTCCATGTGTACACTGGACCCTTAGTACGTCTCCCTAAAACTTCATCAGCTAACACCTCTTCTGCATCTCTAGGTACAAGTTTCTCTTTTTCCATCACACAACTATCTTTCACCTCATAGGCACGACCACTGGTGTCAACCGCATGCACCAAATCATTTTCCTGAAAGTAACTCTCCTCATTAAAAAAAGGCTCAGAACTTGAACTATGCATCCATTCACCAGAAAATACTTCACAAAAATTACTCCGATTAATAATTCTTTTCCATCTACTGTTCGATTTGAAAACATCCATTGCCTTATTAAGTATCCTAATTCTATTGATTATTAAAATAAATAATTTTTTCTTAACTTCAAAAGCCTGATCAACAATCTTTTCTACACTTTTCTTTTTCTTGTAAAAAGCAGCTTTTAGTTTACTTTTCTTTTCATTTTTTAGCAAATTTAAAACTACCCTATTGCGAAACATTCGCCTACGAATGTCCCTAAAAACATTTACCCTTCTATTGCTAACCATTCTCTTCTCTCCTGGTCCAATGGAAACATTTTTTGTGGGCTTCTCTTTCCTTTTTAGATTTGTTGACTTTTTCTGTATATTCACATTAGCAATTTCATTTTTTTTCCTACGACATATGTTACGAAGAAAAGACTTAATTGGCTTACCAGAAGCTTTTCTGGTGTTTTTTGAAGTAGTTGTTGAAGAGGATTCCATAAACTCTGTTGTTGATGTTCTCCTTTTCCGTATGGTATTTTTGATTTTTCTTTGCCTTGAAGGCATTTTTGCTTGCTTTTCAGAAGTTGATTTGAATCTGTTGTTCTGTTAAAAAAACACATGAAAGACCACTATTAGCAAACAACAAAGTAATGTTAAAAAGCAAACAATATAAACAATAAATTGCAACATATTTAAGTTTATACAATAGCAACTCATGGCTTTATTTTTAAAGGCCTTGCGTCACCAGTGCGTCACTTATTACCCATGTTTAAAGTCAAGCATCAGCTGCACATGGCATTCATAAATAAGGGCCAAATGCAAATACCAATCAATTGCACCCAAAAATCGATTTTTCAATAACATGTAAGAAACACTGCGCAAAACCTAAGTACAACCACTCAATATCATCAAACAAAGTCAGGGTCTGATTTATAAAGGCCTTGCGCCACCAGTGCGTCACTTATTACCCATGTTTAAAGTCTTGCATCGGCTGCACATGGCAATCATAAATAAGGGCCAAATACATATACCAATCAATTGCACCCAAAAATCGATTTTTGAATAACATGTAAGAAACACTGTGCAGAACCTATGTACAACCAATCAATATCATCAAACAAAGTCAGGGCCTTATTTATGAAAGCCTTGCGCCACCAGTGTGTCACTTATTACCCATGTTTAAAGTCATGCATCAGTTGCACATGGCAATCATAAATAAGGGCCAAATACATATACCAATCAATTGCACCCCAAAATCGATTTTTCAATAACATGTAAGAAACACTGCGCAAAACCTAAGTACAACCACTCAATATCATCAAACAAAGTCAGGGCCTTATTTATGAAAGCCTTGCGCCACCAGTGCGTCACGTATTACCCATGTTGAAAGTCATGCATCGGCTGCACATGGCAATCATAAATAAGGGCCAAATACATATACCAATCAATTGCACCCAAAAATCGATTTTTGAATAGCATGTAAGAAACACTGCGCAAAACCTAAGTACAACCACTCAATATCATCAAACAAAGTCAGGGCCTTATTTATGAAAGCCTTGCGCCACCAGTGCGTCACGTATTACCCATGTTGAAAGTCATGCATCGGCTGCACATGGCAATCATAAATAAGGGCCAAATACATATACCAATCAATTGCACCCAAAAATCAATTTTTGAATAACATGTAAGAAACACTGCGCAGAACCTATGTACAACCAATCAATATCATCAAACAAAGTCAGGGCCTTATTTATGAAAGCCTTGCGCCACCAGTGCGTCACGTATTACCCATGTTTAAAGTCATGCATCGGCTGCACATGGCAATCATAAATAAGGGCCAAATACATATACCAATCAATTGCACCCAAAAATCGATTTTTGAATAGCATGTAAGAAACACTGCGCAAAACCTAAGTACAACCACTCAATATCATCAAACAAAGTCAGGGCCTTATTTATGAAAGCCTTGCGCCACCAGTGCGTCACGTATTACCCATGTTGAAAGTCATGCATCGGCTGCACATGGCAATCATAAATAAGGGCCAAATACATATACCAATCAATTGCACCCAAAAATCAATTTTTGAATAACATGTAAGAAACACTGCGCAGAACCTATGTACAACCAATCAATATCATCAAACAAAGTCAGGGCCTTATTTATGAAAGCCTTGCGCCACCAGTGCGTCACTTATTACCCATGTTTAAAGTCATGCATCAGCTGCACATGGCAATCATAAATAAGGGCCAAATACATATACCAATCAATTGCACCCAAAAATCGATTTTTGAATAACATGTAAGAAACACGGCGCAGAACCTAAGTACAACCAATCAATATCATCAAACAAAGTCAGGGCCTTATTTATGAAAGCCTTGCGCCACCAGTGCGTCACTTATTACCCATGTTTAAAGTCATGCATCAGCTGCACATGGCAATCATAAATAAGTGCCAAATACATATACCAATCAATTGCACCCAAAAATCGATTTTTGAATAACATGTAAGGAACACTGCACAGAACCTAAGTACAACCACTCAATATCATCAAACAAAGTCAGGCCTTATTTATGAAAGCCTTGCGCCACCAGTGCGTCACTTATTACCCATGTTTAAAGTCATGCATCAGTTGCACATGGCAATCATAAATTAGGGCAAAATACATATACTAATCAATTGCACCCAAAAATCAATTTTACAATAACATGTAAGAAACACGGCGCAGAACCTAAGTACAACCAATCAATATCATCAAACAAAGTCAGGGCCTTATTTATGAAAGCCTTGCGCCACCACTGCGTCACGTATTACCCATGTTGAAAGTCATGCATCGGCTGCACATGGCAATCATAAATAAGGGCCAAATACATATACCAATCAATTGCACCCAAAAATCGATTTTTGAATAACATGTAAGGAACACTGCACAGAACCTAAGTACAACCACTCAATATCATCAAACAAAGTCAGGGCCTTATTTATGAAAGCCTTGCGCCACCAGTGCGTCACTTATTACCCATGTTTAAAGTCATGCATCAGCTGCACATGGCAATCATAAATAAGTGCCAAATACATATACCAATCAATTGCACCCAAAAATCGATTTTTGAATAACATGTAAGGAACACTGCACAGAACCTAAGTACAACCACTCAATATCATCAAACAAAGTCAGGCCTTATTTATGAAAGCCTTGCGCCACCAGTGCGTCACTTATTACCCATGTTTAAAGTCATGCATCAGTTGCACATGGCAATCATAAATTAGGGCAAAATACATATACTAATCAATTGCACCCAAAAATCAATTTTACAATAACATGTAAGAAACACGGCGCAGAACCTAAGTACAACCAATCAATATCATCAAACAAAGTCAGGGCCTTATTTATGAAAGCCTTGCGCCACCAGTGCGTCACGTATTACCCATGTTGAAAGTCATGCATCGGCTGCACATGGCAATCATAAATAAGGGCCAAATACATATACCAATCAATTGCACCCAAAAATCGATTTTTGAATAACATGTAAGGAACACTGCACAGAACCTAAGTACAACCACTCAATATCATCAAACAAAGTCAGGGCCTTATTTATGAAAGCCTTGCGCCACCAGTGCGTCACTTATTACCCATGTTTAAAGTCATGCATCAGCTGCACATGGCATTCATAAATAAGGGCCAAATACATATACCAATCAATTGCACCCAAAAATCGATTTTTCAATAACATGTAAGAAGCACTGTGCAGAACCTATGTACAACCAATCAATATCATCAAACAAAGTCAGAGCCTTATTTATGAAAGCCTTGCGCCACCAGTGCGTCACTTATTACCCATGTTTAAAGTCATGCATCAGCTGCACATGGCAATCATAAATAAGGGCCAAATACATATACCAATCAATTGCACCCAAAAATCGATTTTTGAATAACATGTAAGGAACACTGCACAGAACCTAAGTACAACCACTCAATATCATCAAACAAAGTCAGGCCTTATTTATGAAAGCCTTGCGCCACCAGTGCGTCACTTATTACCCATGTTTAAAGTCATGCATCAGTTGCACATGGCAATCATAAATTAGGGCAAAATACATATACTAATCAATTGCACCCAAAAATCGATTTTTCAATAACATGTAAGAAACACGGCGCAGAACCTAAGTACAACCAATCAATATCATCAAACAAAGTCAGGGCCTTATTTATGAAAGCCTTGCGCCACCAGTGCGTCACTTATTACCCATGTTTAAAGTCATGCATCAGCTGCACATGGCATTCATAAATAAGGGCCAAATACATATACCAATCAATTGCACCCAAAAATCGATTTTTGTTTAACATGTAAGAAGCACTGTGCAGAACCTATGTACAACCAATCAATATCATCAAACAAAGTCAGAGCCTTATTTATGAAAGCCTTGCGCCACCAGTGCGTCACTTATTACCCATGTTTAAAGTCATGCATCAGCTGCACATGGCAATCATAAATAAGGGCCAAATACATATACCAATCAATTGCACCCAAAAATCGATTTTTGAATAACATGTAAGGAACACTGCACAGAACCTAAGTACAACCACTCAATATCATCAAACAAAGTCAGGCCTTATTTATGAAAGCCTTGCGCCACCAGTGCGTCACTTATTACCCATGTTTAAAGTCATGCATCAGTTGCACATGGCAATCATAAATTAGGGCAAAATACATATACTAATCAATTGCACCCAAAAATCGATTTTTCAATAACATGTAAGAAACACGGCGCAGAACCTAAGTACAACCAATCAATATCATCAAACAAAGTCAGGGCCTTATTTATGAAAGCCTTGCGCCACCAGTGCGTCACTTATTACCCATGTTTAAAGTCATGCATCAGCTGCACATGGCATTCATAAATAAGGGCCAAATACATATACCAATCAATTGCACCCAAAAATCGATTTTTGAATAACATGTAAGGAACACTGCACAGAACCTAAGTACAACCACTCAATATCATCAAACAAAGTCAGGGCCTTATTTATGAAAGCCTTGCGCCACCAGTGCGTCACTTATTACCCATGTTTAAAGTCATGCATCAGCTGCACATGGCATTCATAAATAAGGGCCAAATACATATACCAATCAATTGCACCCAAAAATCGATTTTTCAATAACATGTAAGAAACACTGCACAGAACCTAACTACAACCACTCAATATCATCAAACAAAGTCAGGGCCTCATTTATAAAAGCCTGGCGCCACCAGTGCATCACTTATTACCCATGTTTAAAGTCATGCATCAACTGCACATGGCAATCATAAAAAAGGCCAAATAAAAATACCATTCATTTGCACCCAAAATCGATTTTTAAATAACATGTAAAAAACACTGCGCAGGACTTATATACTAACATACAATTTCACTTCTAAAACATAACTATCTGCTTCCAAATATTCTCCATAGAGAAAATAAATCTCTATCTAAATTAAATGAATCATTACTTACCTTTAGAAATGCTTTTGGAGATTGTCAGACACACACACCAATTTTTCTTTAGCAGAGGAAAAGGTGTGCTCTCAATACACTGAAACCAAGACTGGCATAGAAAATCTCTATCTTTGTACACATATGCCTTAATTCAACCAATGAAAACTCTTCCCTCACTATTTTCAAACCAACACCCATCCCCCTCTCAAACCTTTCTATCTGTTACCATAGCAACTCCCTCCTAACTGAACTCTAAGGTTCAAAAGTTTATCTTACAATGTTGCAAATTAACTCAGCAAGGATGTTTGACCTGTCAATACAGCAGCCTATACAGGGTATTTTTGCTTTTGGTTTTTTAAACCATTCAAATTGCTTCTTTCACACAACATAACCATACACCCTAACTTTCAGTTTTCAACTATCTGAATCCACCAATCATTGCTAGTGATTCAAGAGCACAGAAACTCCACAATTATTTTTTTGTGAACTCCTACTGTTCCAACTGCCATTTCATTCCCACACTTCATCTGACTGGACCAGAACCTTCTCACATCATGTACTCTGTTTGGGTTATTGGACATAGCTACATCCACTGGGCTCAAAGGTATGCAGCTAGCAGAAATTTTCATAACCTTGATTTATCAAATGTGGAAATCAAGTGGATTGGCCACAGAGGATTAAAATGTCACCAATTGATACCATTGGTGAAAACCTTTTTGCATCTGCCAGAACCTGACCTTATAATTGTGCACTGTGGTGGAAACGATCTAGGCACATTAACTGGGGTAGGTCTGGAAATGCTATTAAAGGACACCTTTCATCAATTGATGATACTTTTTCCCCACACTGCCTTGGTATATTCCAATATATGCCAAAGACAGAAATGGAACTGGTCCAACCAATTTGGTCCACAATTTGAGAAAGCACGGAAACATGTAAATAAATCTGTTTCTGCTTACATGAGAGACTATGGAATGGGTTCATTATACAATAATAACTTGCGTTACAACATGCAAGACATCTACAGAGGAGATGGAGTGCACTTCTCAGATGAGGGGAATAGAATATTCCTCCTGAATTTAAGAATGTGTATTGGAACCTACTTGTAGGTACCTAAATCAACCACAGAACCCAAAAGCTCTTTTCAGAGCTACCCTAACTCTGATCATTCAAAGCGTTTATTTTTTTCTAACTTTTTTCACTATTTTTCACCAAAGTACGCGTACGAGTACGCTTAAAGGTGCGCGCACCGGGCGCTCCCCCCGTGGAAAATTAAAGAATTTTTTTTTTTTTTTTTACGTTTATGAGCCTCCTAAGCCCCCCTCAGAAAACCTAGAGGGTCAAGAAGTCTCTACAGTTCCCCCTTCTATCCATTCCGAACATTGTTTACCCTCCATCTTGTGTCTCGATTGTTCCGAAACACAAAATGGATGGCTCCTGTTACGCTGCCCGTGCGCGTACTGGAGCGCGCACTAGTAAGCGCAAAATAAAAAAAGGTGGGAAAGTAATTTACGGAAAACCCAATGGAGACACTTTCATCAAATATAGAATACGCCCTACTACATAGCAGTCCCTACCATTTGCCCAAATTTGGTGAAATTCCATTGAGACATTTAGGCTACAGGCCTGTCTAAATATCCTGAGGTAAATTACATGACAAAAACACACTTGTAATGTTAGAATTTACAACCAATTAAAAAGTATCTCTCATTTTCTACGATTTTTTCCTGTCGTTTGATTGGTTAAGTACAACAATATATATAAAAGAAGAGAGGGAAACACAGCCATTTTGACTACTGCTTCCTGAAGTACACTTGAAAACAAATTTCACTGTCAACTTCAACTAATTTCTCTAAGGTAACTTCTAATTATGGAAGTATATTGTACACGTTAAGTTTATTTCTTAAAAAATATTCTGTTAGTGATATGCTATCCCTCTTTAATAGTTAGAGATAGACATAGACTTCTCTGTAATAGTTATGGATTGAGTTAGGCTTCTCTGGTATACTAGCTCTACTAATATAGTTAATTTATATGCAATTTTCAGAAAGAAAATGGAAGGAGAAAATAAGGCAAATGATACTTCTATCAAAGTAAAGGTGGAAAAACCAGAAGATGAAAAAAAAGAAGTTGATTTCATGGATGACTCTTTGGATGAACAGTTTATAGAATGTTTGGAAGAAATTGAATCATGTACATATAATTATGAGGAAATTCCGGACAATATTATGTTAGAAATTTTATTAAATTATGAAAAAGAATCAGAGGAATAAATTTATCTTTAATAATTTCAATTGTTTCAGACAATATTCTTTTTTATATGTAATTCATGAAGTATTACCAAAAATGTTTAAAATATAAAGTGAGACTTATAGTATACTGTTCAACTATTTTTCTGTTACATAGTAAGTTTACTCATAGTTACTACCTTTCTCCCACTATATTATCTCATATGAATATTTTACACCTCATTTTCATAAGTGAACAGGACAGACTACTCATGATCCCCTAGAAATTCTCAGGGAGTGCTTAAAAGATCTGTTTCTCCTTTCCAGACAGACTATATTATGAATTCCTTATACCACAAAAAATACAATAACAACATGCAAGATGTCTACAAAGAAGATGGTGAACATTAAATTTAAGTCTCTTCATTAGTACCTACATGTAGGTACTTACATAAAATAAACAAATAAAAAAAAAAAACAATTCATAAACATACAATTTTTGAAGTGATTATTTTTCCATAGTACCCTCCCCGATACGCTCCCCCGTGCGCGCACCAGGCGCTTCCCCCGCGAAAATCGAAAAAAAAAAAAAAATTTTTGAGGCCCCGCGGGGCCCTTTAATGGCCCCCATATCAAACCTAGGGGGTCAGGGGGGGTCTACCCTGCCCCCTTATGGTCAATTCCACCCTTTGTTTTTGCCACCTCTTATGACTAGATTTTACCGATAGACAAGATGGCGGCCGCTCCGGACTGTTTAGAATGTTTACAGACAACTGAGAGCCAACCAGCTTTCTGCGCGCAAGTCGCGTGTCGCGCCGGGAGCGCTCACGGGTGCGCGCACCCGAGAGCGCCTATAGATATATATATTTTTTTGAACGTTAATTTCTCAAAATCCACTGAAGCACATATCTTGAGACAAAGCAAAGGCACATCGGGCTACCAGTCCCTACAATTTTGCCAAGTTTGGTGGAAATCCATTCAGCCGTTCGGGCTAAAAGTGAAATCGACCGCCCTATGGAAATTAACATGGGGAAAACGCGTTTTGGGACCCCCCTTTTATCTCGGCCCCCGCTTGACGAATCCCCCCCAAACTTTCAGGGAAGGACCGGACCGCCATGAGACCATTTTCCTGAAAATTTCAGGCAGATTCGACAACCGGCGCCAAAGTTATTCAAAATAGAATGTTGAGATTTAACATTGAAAATTATCCTAACTATAACTACCTACTGGCGACCGCCAGTAGGTAATATATATATATATATATATATATATATATATATATATATATATATATATATATATATATACCTTGTGGGGTTCTCCTTTCATTTGGTCATTCAAGAGGTTATAATCTGGTAAAACAAGTTGCTTTACATTCCTTCAAGACTTAGCGTGAAGGTTGCTTTCCACAGCTACCACTAGGATAGCTTTCAATAAAGGTTGTCTTAAACCTATCATCAATAAGGGCTGTTTGGACTGGTGGAGGTGGTCCACTAGAACTAGTGGACAGCATATGCCAGACCAACTTCTCACAGCAGTAAGCAGCGAACATCCTTTAAGGGGGGGGGTAACACACCCCAGGACATTGGCGACAGCCTCGATGACCCTTTGTTTTAATTTTTGTTTGGGAGGGGATGGGGAAGTTGGCAGGTGGTTGAGTCATTGTGAATGCTTCCAGTCAATGAAGCTGCAATAAGTCTGTCCTGTTCTTCTGAGGAACCATTTAGACCCCCACCGTGGTTGTGTTTGTGCCCTCTTCCCAGGTCACTACCACACCTGCAGAAATTCAAGAGGCTCTGGTTCTCAGCCCCTATTCAGCCACAAGCATACGTTCTTGGCCATCCGCCATCACCTGACAGTGAAGATTGCTGCATAACTCGTCCACCCTTTGTGCACTGCTTGTCTGCCAAGATGTGCAGCGTGCAATCAACCGCTCTATGGCCAACCGCGCCCCAAGTTCCTAGTCTACAGCCATTTGTGTGCCTGGCCGGGCTGGCCATTCTATCAACTGGATAAACTCCAGGAGGGTAGGTCAGGGTGTGAGGAGTGCGCCGCAGCACTTTACAAGAGTGCTGTCCCCTACACATGGACGCACTTCCTTCTGGATTTTCAGGCGGTAATGCTGTTGTAATGCTGGAGGCCTCTAGCGTTCCCACCAGTGGGTGTTTCTTCTGTATGCAAAGTGCAGACCCAGGACCTGGCTTGACATGCAAGTCTCGTGATATTACCTCGTTGGTGATAGAGCAGGAAAAGCAATTTGAAACTTTTCACAGAACCAATAATCTGCCTTAGCTATTAACTTACAAACATATATGAAATGACATGTAGAAAAATTGTGCAAAGTGCACCAGGCATTCATTTCTACAGCTAGGCCCCAGCTAGGCCTCTCTTTTCCCATTTATTCTTAATAAAATAGATGCTTTAAGGAAATGTTGAACCATGCACAAATGTATCTGATCGCTTGACCCTAGTGTGACTTGCTTAGATTTGTCATTACTGAAGAATCTGCTGAATTAATAAAATGTATTTCTTTCTCAAGCTACAAATTCTTGATGAACCAGGTTGGAACTTTCAAGCTATCGCACGCTCACATAATGCAGAAGAGGGAACACAATAAATGTAGACATATGAGAATTACGAATGCGATTGCCTAACCAGTCATCTGTAAGTACCTGTTTCTGCCTCTAGTATAGTTCATTGTAATGCAGTGAAGCACTGGACAGAGGAATAGAATGGATTCTGCCTGAAGCTTTGAATGGGAACCAAGGGCACATCTATTCAAGGTGTACAAATGCTTCACACTGTGTGAATTGATTATGAACCAAATACTCCATTGATTTAGAATAGGGACTAAGGGCCAGATGTAGGTAATCCCCGATTACCGATTCTTAAATACCAAATTATACCGATTCGGTATTTAAGAACTGGCAATCGGGATGTAGGTATATTTACCGAATCAATTACCAATTTGGTAAGATTCGGTAATTACCAAATCGGTATTCACTGATTCAGTAATTGCCATTGATTCCTATTGGCCTCAAGGCCCATAGGAATCAATGTCAATTACCGAATGTACCGAATTTACAAGGGGGACAGGGGGTCACTTTGGCACCCTGTTGCACCCCTGATTCTGGCTTGTGTGCAATGTGAAACACATACATGCCCTTAGGGCATGTATGTCTGCCACATGGCACAGGTGTACATGCACAGATGTGCATGTACATAGGAATTTGTTATTTACCATGAGATCGTATTTCATGGTAAATATCAAATTCTTAAGGGCCTGTGGCACTATTTTAAGTTCCACCTACATTTGGAATTACCGATTCGGTAAAGATACTGAGTCGGTATTTTACCGAATCTGTAAATTTACCGAATCTGTAAATTTACAGATTCGGTAAATTTCGGGCCCCCTACATCTCAAAAACCAATTACCGGTCGGTAACGGCCGAAATCGGCCGTTACCCACCGGTAATTGGCGACCTACAACTGCCCCTATTTCCTTTATGGAACATGTGTGTCATTTTGCATTATTATTGAATCTAACCCAGTGGCGGGGGAATAAAAAATGAAATTTAACTTACCTCCTCGCCACGTCCTCCTCCTCACATCTTTCCTCCTCGGTAGATTACACCAAACAGGAAGCTCCCTGGAAGCACCGATGCTCCCTTGAGCCAATTACAACTCTGCAATGCAGCGTTGTGATTGGTCTGAGCGCCATGGTTCGGCACTCAGATGGAGAATGGGAGCCTGGGCTTGTTCTTCACCCAGGCTGGCCAAACATTCATCTTACAGCATAGAAATGATGGACGGATCTGGGTTAAATCCATCTCTCTTTGGCCGACTATGCCACCCCAGTTAGGACCCAGCCAAATGCAAATGCAAATCAGTCTTGACCCTGTGCCCCATGGGAATAGTCCAGACCGAACTGCCAGGCCAGGTCCTCCCTGGACCGGAAACAAGCATCCTGGGACCGGTTTCAGGGTATGTCACCCTTCTTCAGCCACGCTAGCTTGAATCCAGTGGCACAGTGAGCAAGGGGCCCATGTCTGGGCATACCCATCCCACTTAGGGTAAAAAGTGCTACACAAACAAATGATGACGGAATGCTGACAATGCAAACATTCATCCCCAGTCAAAAGATCTGGGTTAAACCCATCATTCTTTTGCCCACTACGCCACCCCAGTTTGAACCCAGCCATATGCAAATCAGTCTTGACCATGTGCCCAGATCTTTTGACTGGGGGAGAATGTATGCATGGGTAAGGAAGTGCGCAGTCTAGATACTGGAATGGGCGGGCAGGAAGAGGAAGGATTGGGAAAGGATGCGGTCAGGCACGTGGGGCTGAGATTTTCAGAGTGGGGGTAGTTTTTACGGCTCGGGGAGGTCAGAGTTGTTTATAGGCAGTGTTAGACCTGGCACCATTGTCGTGTGCCTCTCTTCCATTTTTGCTGTTGACTCATGTGTTTTTGCTGGTGTTAGATGCTTTGGGCACTATGCCAATGCTATCCAGTGCCACAGTGCAAGTGCTCCCTATTGTAAATTGATATATACTGTTACTAACAAGTTAGGGTATCTGAGGGCATTTGAAAATCTTTCATAGACCCTGGTATCCCAAGACACGTGATTCATTCCAATATGATATTTTACAAGTACATAACAAACAGGCTCTCAGTCAACCATAAACATATATCTCATTCATACCCCTCTGGTTCATACATCCCCAAAGACCATGCTCTCACTGACACACGTCCCAGCCCTGTCATAGTGTCCCTATCCAAAGTATTTTGTTCAAACCATAGTATCTGGCTCTATGGACAATGAAGCTGGGCATGCAGGTGACTTGGCCTTCAGTAGAACACAATGATTTTCACTGGTCAGATGTAGCTCTCCCACCCCAATTTATAAAAATAGAATAACATTTAATGAGCAAATAGACACCAACATGACAAAAATCAGATATTGGGAACTAGAGGTGTGATTTTTAAAAACGTTTTAGATGTTTCTAGAACCATAAAGGGCAAAGCACGAACCGCGGGTGTCTAGTCACGCCAGACGGGGTCAAAGTCAAAAGTTAAGGCTTAAGGTCGCGGGCCGGATTCAGGGACCAAGTTCAGACTGGTGGAAAAATGTACTTTCTGAATTAGATAAGTTTTGGAAGTGGAAGATCCTCAGTTGAGCAAAGCAACAGGCCGTGACCAAGGTGGGTTCCAGGAGGCCGGATAGTCGTCAGACGAAGTCGCAGTGAAGCTGTTGACTTTTGGCAGAAAAGCTTGGAGTGGGAGAAACTTGCAATTCAATCCCAGGGAAGGTCCATCACTTGCCGGACACTTTCTGTGTCCTCTCCTGGTAAAGATCTCTACCTTCAGACCTAGAACCGTTTTTGGAAGTCAAACTTCCTTCAGCCGCCAGCTCCCCTCACTTACTTGGGACTAGTTGTCTGACCAGTCTAGGAACTCTCAGACCCGGCCTTCCACCTAGAGGCACCCGCCTCACTTTTTCCTCTCTCTCATGCTCACACTCTTTCACATGTCCATTCGGCTTCAAGGCCTCTCTCTTTTTTTCTCTTCTTGCCTCTCTGCGTGCCTCTTTTTCTGCTTTCTGCTTTTATCATTTTCCACTCTTGGTGCATGCATTTTTTCTTGTTATCACTTTTCAACCTCTTTTTCTGCTTTCCTCACTCTCCACTCTTTGTTTGTGCCTTTCCACCTCTTTCCTTCCCCTCGATTTCTGCACCTCTTTTCCCTTGTTTTCGCACTCTCAGGCCCCCTCAGGCAACCACCCCGCCCAAGCTTTTTCCATCACTTCCACCTCCCCCTGCTCCTGACCTGCTTCCTGCATTTTCTCACTCCCAGACTCCTTCTTTCCCTCCCTCTTTAGCCCCGCCCACTGCCCGCCATGTTTCTTCGCCCTACAAGGACCGTCTTAATGGTAGCCACTGTGCGACCCCATTGAGAAGGTGCTTAGACCAGCTCCCTCTACTTCCCAGGAACTGGTCCTTGTGCATAGAGGCTTTTTCCTCGCTTCTTCCCTGTCCCGCACTCACATTCTCTAACATTGCCACTCGCTTCGTGCCTTCTTTCTCACTCTCTTTGCTTCTCTGCGTGTCTCTTTTTCTACTTTCTGCTTTTTTCACTTTTCACTCTTTGTTCGTGCCTTTCTTTTGTTATCACTTTTCAACCTCATTTTCTTTTCAGCCTCGTTTTTCTCCTTTCCTCACTCTCCAGTCTCTGTGCATGCCTCTCTCATGTTTTCCTTCCCTTTAGCCCCCCACCTACCTTCTATGCTTTTCTTACCCCTCCCACCCTCCCTGCTCCTTACCTACTTCCCTCGTCTCAGAGCAACAGAGGACAGGAGGAGTGGGCAGGGACATCAAGCTAAATGGAGGGCAGTGTCAAGACATCGGACCATGCAAGGCAGGAGGGAGGGGGCCGGTGCATGGACTCGGACAACAGAGGGTTGGGGGGATGTGTATGGGACAGCAAGCTAACTGTTTAGGGCAGACAGGAAGGGCAGTGGCAGAACAAGGGCCAGACAGAGCTGTATTGAGGAAGCAGGGTCATGGACTTGGACAAAAGATGGCGGGCATGGGCAGCAAGCTTGGTTGGGGCAGCACATTGCCCTGCTGGACTTGTGTTCAACCTCCAACCCCGTGCATTGCAATGGGCATCTTACTTGATGTTAAAAAATCCTGGGAAATTCATTGAAAAAAACATATGTTTTAGGGACATTCTCGTTAGGGCAACGCAGTAGTCTCTTCTTGCTTTCACTCCCTCTGCATGCTTCACAGGATTTTCAGGTGAATCCCCGTCAGCACCAGGAACATGCTGTAGGAAGGTAGATACCTGACTATGGTTACCCCCAACTTTTTTCCTGGTGTTTTGCTAGTTTTCTGACTTAGTTGGCCTGAGGCCCTGCCAATCAGGACCCCAGGCCTACTGCTCTCTCTCTAAAATGGATTCCATGTACCTTAGGTACATTTCCAATTGGTACTGGGCCACCTTATCAGACCCTGTAACTCAGGGCATAGGTGTACCCAGGGCCTACCAGGGGCTGAAGCATGTATTATGCCACCCCTGGATGGCCATCTAAATCTGACACAACTGGCTGCACGACAGCTGGGGCAAGGTGGTGTAATCACCCTTTGCTTTAGATATAGTATACCTATATCTAACCCTAAAATGGGCACACGGATTCCTATCAGTCACTCCTATGGCAGGCCTTGACAATCCTGAAGGCAGAGTGCTTGGAATCGTGTGAAATGGTGCTCTGGCATGAGCTGAGCCCGTTTGCAGCTTGCGTAACCAAGTCCTAATAGCTGTTCCATGATAACGCATACCATATACTCTTAAGTGCATTATAATCCTCGCGGTTAAATGCTATCTTTGGTATCGCTTTATCAAAACATGTCGAGTAAGGTGTCATACGAATTGGAATACTAACCCCTCGCCAATTCTGGCGATGGGGTTAGCATTCCACCCTTCTAGAGGGACACGACATGTACGTAACTGTGAACCCCGGTTAAAGTTAACTGAAGCCTCAGCTCCACAAAATGGATGCTGCCACCACAGACACGAGTCTGACCTCCTGCTGCTGGGAGTCCTTCCAGCGAGGAGAGCTTGGACAAAGGGTTTCCTGTCAGGGGCGGTGCTAGCACCATCCCAGACAGGGTTTTGTGTATCCTGGGTAGGCAGGGCTTTACAGGAAGGTGACTGCAAGTGGCACCCCGGTGCTCACTACGCATCTGCCGGCTAGAACCAGTTCCAGGGGCACACCAGCCCCTGGCCTGGGGAAAGTCCGGCACGGGAGAGGGGTGTAACCACCCCTCTTCCTGGTCCCACCCCTAGGGCAGGACCTAGTCACGTACCCACCCCTTTCTTTAGGATAAAGGCAGGAGCGGGGACCCTTCCAAATTAGATCATCTTTGAATCAAGAAACTACTTTCTACGAAAGGAACTCTCGACTTCTTCTCAAGATTTCGCCCTTGTGGCTAAGGAGTAGTCACCCTGCATCCGCAGGCACCATCTAAGAACTCTGCAGTTTGCTGCACGTCCTTCCTCAGGAATCCGGCCGACCAGCACGACGAGACCCGGCTTCCCTGGCACCTCTGACCTCTACCTACCTCTACAGCTAAGCTGAGAACCGTAGGTGCGACGAGACCTCGAGGGACCGGCCATCATCAGAACTGCACGACTTCTATCCAGCCGACCGCCGAGGGATCCTCTGGTGAGTGCTTTGGGGTCCGAGAAGCCCCGACCCTGAGCAGCTCCAGCACCGAAGTCCAGCCTCCCAGCATCTCCACGATCTGCCTGGGACCCTTCTGCTTTTTGCTGCTCACCGCGTTGTTTGGCTACTAGCCCGCTGGCTTGTGGCCTTCTTAACGACGCCCGACGACATCACTGCTGCTGGTCTGGTTGCTCCAGACTGGCCCTTGCTCCCTTCCAAAAGAGGAGCACCCCGGACCCTCCTGGTCCACACCAGACGCCATTTTAGGTCCACTGCGTGGGATTGAATTTGCCAAGACTTGTTGCCCCAATCCTGGGTCCAGCGACGTCGACAGCATCATCCATCGTGGGACAGCTCGCACCTCCATCCTGGTCGCCGACAACGCCTCCTGGTCCGTGAGACTGCAGAGCCGAGCGTCGCCCACTCACCTAGTCGAGGTGACTACCATCCGGTGCCCTCCTGGTGCCACCTGACTACTGGCTAGTAGTCACGAACTTGGTCCCCTCTGCTTTCAGGTGTCATCCATCTTCGATCCAGGCTTGGATCACTCGAACAATCTTCACTGGTCGCCTGCCAGCAACTTCTTTCTTCAGGCTCCTGGTTCGTCAACGAGGATTCCCGACGTCTTTTGAGACCTATGCAGCTGCAGCCCCTGGGCTAGGTAACTTCGGCATTTCGGTGCCCCAGCATAGCCTCACTATCTAAGGGTCCAGAGTCACTGTCGTTTTCGACCTACCTTATCGGGTTCGCCCGATAACACTAACTTTGCTTTTACTAGCTCCCATAGACTTTGTCCCGCATCCCGCGTGAGAGTGCACACTCTGCACCCGAGTCCCCTAGGCCTCCTACAAGTAATCTGAAGGTTCAGTAACGTAGTCCTAGCGATTCCAAAGCCTATTAGTACAGTACTTACTCGCTAGTAATTTCGCATTCCACTTCCATAGTATATGGTTTTTCGTGCTCCTCGGGCATTTGTGTAAATTGTGCAACTTGAAGTATTTTCGTAAGAGTTTTGTTGTGTGCTTAGTACCCTGTCCTCATAAAGAGTACAGGGCTGTTGTGACTTAAATAAATACACTGTTTATTTTCATAACACTTGTGTGGTGTCCTTTCACTTGGTGTTCAAGGGGTATATGTGATGGTATAACAGCTGGCTTAACACGCCCTATAGAGTTTAGCCCGAAGACTGCTCGTATCCACACTACTAGGATAGCTGGTCTATAAGGTTGACTTACAACCAATCACCATAAGGGTTGTTTGGACTGATGCAAAGTGCTCACTAGAATAGTGAACACTATATATCAGGCCAACTTCTCACATTGGTGAGCAGCGGTTGGGATTTGAGCTTGCTGTTGTTTTACCACACGTATCCTAAGAATATCTTGTGAAAGATCACATAAGTACTCCAGGTACATATAACTTAGCTTAGAATACTCTGAGTTCTACTGAACCAGCTGTTGTAGCTCCTCAAGGCTTAGCACACCTTGGCTACAGCTCTTAGCAAGGGATCAGTAGGCAAACAAATAGTGTAGGTAGGTGCATCACTTACACCACACTAGAATCAGCATGTCAGACAAAGGAGGAAACTCTGAGTCTCCCCTTGTGTCAGTGGACTTTCCACAGGTCACTTCCAGATATGCTGCACTTAGCTTCCAGGAGATGAGACAAATCTGTACATCCAGGAAGCTAAAACAGGGTGCAAACCCTACCATTCCTTTTCTGATTGGTCTCTTAGAGACTTATGATGCAAGGAGGGCTGGTAACCCAGACCCTTCTAATCCAGATGCGACAATGCCCCCCCTAGAGGGAACCACAGGTGACCCTGACCTTATCCATCTCTCCGCAGAAGGTGAAGAGGAGGATGAGGATCTGGAGCCATCTGAGGATGAGGCAGACAAAGGTCCAGAAGTAGTTAGCCAGCTAACTAGGGACAACTTAAGCAGGCATGAGAATGGTACTAGGAGATCCCTGGGGCCCCTCTCAGGCCAGCTTAACATTGTGAATGGACGAGTTAGGTCTCTATCCAGAGGCTCTAACAGATCCATTCGAACCAATGGCTCTCAGGGCTCTTCTCAAAGAGGGATGACATACCCTCAGAGGAGAGTGTATGAAGCTAAAGGGAGGGAAGTCAATCTGAGGATTGAAAGGGAAGAACTTGCCCTGGCCAAAGAGAGGCGTGCCTTTGCTAGAGAGCAAAAGTTAAGTGGGTTAGATCTCACTGGTGGCAGCATTCTCCCAAGAGAAAAAGACAGGAGTTTAGACAATAGACACCTGAGTAAGATAGTGCCCCCCTTTAAACAAGGGGACGACATCCACAAATGGATGACTGCTTTGGAGAGGGCTTGCACTGTACAGTGTGTCCCCCAGAGTCAGTGGGCAGCTATCTTGTGGCTCTCCTTTGAAGGCAAAGGTAGAGATAAGCTCCTCACTACTAGAGCTGAGGATGCTAATAATTACCAAGTCCTGAAGAATACACTGATTGATGGGTTTGGTTTAACCACTGAACAGTACAGGTTGATGTTCAGAGACACCCAGAAAACTCAGTCTCAGGATTGGACTGACTTTGTTGATTGTGCCACTAAGGCTTTTGAAGGCTGGCTACTGGGAAGTAAGGTTGCTGATTTTAAAGGATTATACAATCTAATTATGAGAGAGCAAATCTTAAGTAATTGTCAGAACCAGTTATTACACCAACACCTGGTAGACTCTGATCTGACCTCTCCACAAGAATTGGGTAAGAGGGCAGACAAATGGGTCAGAACCAGGGTCAAGCCTAAGAACCAGGGTGGTGACCAAAAGAAGGAATCAACCAAGCCTCAAGAGAAGGGTGGGAATAAATCTTCTGATCAAACCACAGAGCCCCACAATTCCTCTGAAAAGGGTGGGTCCCAAACTTCTCCCAAAACCCAAAAGAAACCTTATTGTCATACCTGCAAACAGGTAGGCCATTACAAAAGTGACAACAGTTGTCCCAAGGCAAACAACAATAAGGAGAACATACCCCCAAATAAAGCTTCCCAGCCTCCTGTTACTACTAGTAGTAATCCCCCAGGTGGTGGGAGTGCCCCCAAGAATCTGGGTGCATTTTCTTTGGGAGTGCCTGGGGACTCTGGCCTAACCAGGTCCCCTGACTTAGATACTCTTGTCTGTGAGACTGGCATGGGGTTTGCCAACTTCACAACCTGTCCCAACACTTTGGACAAGTACAGACAGGAGCCGCTCATCAATGGTTCAAAAGTTGAGGCCTACAGAGACACAGGGGCTAGCATCACCATGGTGGCTGAGAGCCTAGTCCCCTCAAGGCAACGTATGCCTGGTGCCACATACCAGGTAGTGAACATTGATGGAGTGCAGAGAGATCATCCCATAGCAGTGGTAAATCTCAGCTGGGGAGGTGTCACTGGTCACAAAAGAGTGGCAGTGTCACCAAACTTACCTGTAGATTGCCTACTGGGGAATGATTTAGAGACCTCAGCCTGGGCTGAGGTAGAGCAAGAAACCCATTTTTAAATGGTAAACCTCCATGGTAAGGTTAGTGGGGCAGTGATAGCCACAGCCCCAGTCCGAGATGTCCTCCCTGAACAAGTCAGGAGGGCTGTGCCAGTCACAGCCCTATCCCAGAAAGATGCCTTTCCTGAACAGGTTGGCAAGGCTGTGATGGTCACAGCCCAAACCCAAACTGAGTCCCTTCCTGAAAAGGTTGGTGGAGTTGTGATGGCCACAGCTCAAACTCAGACAGATAACAGTGTTGTGAAGCCTGAAACTATGGATCACTCCACTCAGACAGAGAGCATTGAGGAGGAAGAAAAGTCTTCCCCCTCCCAGACATTAGGTGAGAGCCAGCCTCCTCAGGGAACTGACTCTACCCCTGGTGAAGGAACTGCCCCAGAGGTAGTCAGGCCTAGCCTGGCAGAGCCCCTGATGACAGTGGAACCTTCCCAGGTGGGACCCAGTCTGGAGCAGGTAGCCTGCGCCTCTCAACCCTGCCTCCATCAGCCCAGGGCTGTAAAGGTCAGGAAGGCCAGTGGTGGACCCCAGAGGGCCCCCTGTCCAAAAATCCCAAATCAGCAGATTAGGATCACTGAAGCTAGTAGCCCTAGCCAAGTGAAAAAAGAAAAAAAACTCCCGAGGGATCCCCCTTAAACTTAGTTAGGGAACTCCCACAGCTGGACACTGCTGGGCACAGCCAAACATGGGGCCTAAAAACCCCTAACCTGACCTGTCCCTCCAGTAAGCCAAACAGAGGGAGCTTTAGGTAGCCAGAGGTTGACCCTGAGAGCTCATAGCAACTCAGTACTGGAAAGAAAGGCACATATGGTGGATAGTGATTGGAGGAAGTTGAGCCCAACAGTAGTGGAGTCTCACTTCAGTACTCCATTCCCACACCAGCCTTTTACTTTGCCAAAGCACACCACAGGTAGTGATTCCCTATGGTGGAGACCCTCAGATACCTTTAGGGTGAGGGGTTGCTTAGTGGACCATGATACAGGGGGTAACCATGCCAGTGCATGTACCACCTCATATGGCCACACAGGCAATATAGGCTTACCTGGACAAGGATAGCCTTATCTCCTTTCGTTTGGGGGGGGGGGTTGTGTAGGAAGGTAGATACCTGACTATGGTTACCCCCAACTTTTTTCCTGGTGTTCCAGGCCTACTGCTCTCTCTCTAAAATGGATTCCATGTACCTTAGGTACATTTCCAATTGATACTGGGTCACCTTATCAGACCCTGCAACTCAGGGCATAGGTGTACCCAGGGCCTACCAGGGGCTGAAGCATGTTTTATGCCACCCCTGGATGGCCATCTAAATCTGACACAACTGGCTGCACGACAGCTGGGGCAAGGTGGTGTAATCACCCTTTGCTTTAGATATAGTATACCTATATCTAACCCTAAAATGGACACACGGATTCCTATCAGTCACTCCTATGGCAGGCCTTGACAATCCTGAAGGCAGAGTGCTTGGAATCGTGTGAAATGGTGCTCTGGCATGAGCTGAGCCCGTTTGCAGCTTGCGGAACCAAGTCCTAATAGCTGTTCCATGATAACGCATACCATATACTCTTAAGTGCATTATAATCCCCGCGGTTAAATGCTATCTTTGGTATCGCTTTATCAAAACATGTCGAGTAAGGTGTCATACAAATTGGAATACTAACCCCTTGCCAATTCTGGCGACGGGGTTAGCATTCCACCCTTCTAGACGGACACGACATGTACCTAACTGTGAACCCCGGTTAAAGTTAACTGAAGCCTCAGCTCCACAAAATGGATGCTGCCACCACAGACACGAGTCTGACCTCCTGCTGCTGGGAATCCTTCCAGCGAGGAGAGCTGGGACAAAGGGTTTCCTGTCAGGGGCGGTGCTAGTACCATCCCAGACAGGGTTTTGTGTATCCTACGTAGGCAGGGCTTTACAGGAAGGTGACTGCAAGTGGCACCCCGGTGCTCACTACGCATCTGCCGGCTAGAACCAGTTCCAGGGGCAGACCAGCCCCTGGCCTGGGGAAAGTCCGGCACGGGAGAGGGGTGTAACCACCCCCCTTCCTGGTCCCTCCCCTAGGGCAGGACCTAGTCACGTACCCACCCCTTTCTTTAGGATAAAGGCAGGAGCGGGGACCCTTCCAAATTAGATCATCTTTGAATCAAGAAACTACTTTCTACGAAAGGAACTCTCGACTTCTTCTCAAGATTTCTCCCTTGTGGCTAAGAAGTAGTCACCCTGCATCCGCAGGCACCATCTAAGAACTCTGCGGTTAGCTGCACGTCCTTCCTCAGGAATCCGACCGACCAGCACGACGAGACCCGGCTTCCCTGACACCTCTGACCTCTACCTACCTCTACAGCTAAGCTGAGAACCGTAGGTGCGACGAGACCTCGAGGGACCGGCCATCATCAGAACTGCACGACTTCTATCCAGCACGACCACCAAGGGATCCTCTGGTGAGTGCTTTGGGGTCCAAGAAGCCCCGACCCTGAGCAGCTCCAGCACCGAAGTCCAGCCTCCCAGCATCTCCACGATCTGCGTGGGGCCCTTCTGCTTTTTGCTGCTCACCGCGTTGTTTGGCTACTAGCCCGCTGGCTTGTGGCCTTCTTAACGACGCCCGACAACATCACTGCTGCTGGTCTGGTTGCTCCAGACTGGCCCTTGCTCCCTTCCAAAAGAGGAGCACCCCGGACCCTCCTGCTCCGCACCAGACGCCATTTTAGGTCCACCGCGTGGGCTTGAATTTGCCAAGACTTGTTGCCCCAATCCTGGGTCCAGCGACGTCGACAGCATCATCCATTGTGGGACAGCTCGCACCTCCATCCTGGTCGCCGACAACGCCTCCTGGTCCGTGAGACTGCAGAGCCCAGCGTCGCCCACTCACCTAGTTGAGGTGACTACCATCCGGTGCCCTCCTGGTGCCACCTGACTACTGGCTAGTAGTCACGAACTTGGTCCCCTCTGCTTTCAGGTGTCATCCATCTTCGATCCAGGCTTGGATCACTCGAACAATCTTCACTGGTCGCCTGCTAGCAACTTCTTTCTTCAGGCTCCTGGTTCGTCAACGAGGATTCCCGACGTCTTTTGAGACCTATGCAGCTGCAGCCCCTGGGCTAGGTAACTTCGGCTTTTCGGTGCCCCAGCATAGCCTCACTATCTAAGGGTCCAGAGTCACTGTCGTTTTCGACCTACCTTATTGGGTTCGCCCGAGAACACTAACTTTGCTTTTACTAGCTCCCATAGACTTTGTCCCGCATCCCGCGTGAGAGTGCACACTCTGCACCCGAGTCCCCTAGGCCTCCTACTAGTAATCTGAAGGTTCAGTAAGGTAGTCCTAGTGATTCCAAAGCCTATTAGTACAGTACTTACCTGCTAGTAATTTCGCATTCCACTTCCATAGTATATGGTTTTTCGTGCCCCTCGGGCATTTGTGTAAATTGTGCAACTTGAAGTATTTTCGTAAGAGTTTTGTTGTGTGCTTAGTACCCTGTCCTCATAAAGAGTACAGGGCTGTTGTGACTTAAATAAATACACTGTTTATTTTCATAACACTTGTGTGGTGTCCTTTCACTTGGTGTTCAAGGGGTATATGATGGTATAACAGCTGGCTTAACACGCCCTCTAGAGTTTAGCCCGAAGACTGCTCGTATCCACGCTACTAGGATAGCTGGTCTATAAGGTTGACTTACAACCAATCATCAATAAGGGTTGTTTGGACTGATACAAAGTGCTCACTAGAATAGTGAGCACTGCATATCAGGCCAACTTCTCACACTGGCCATTCAAGCCGTAATCACCAGCTGACTGGAGTAAGGGAATGCACTTTACACTGGAAACGCCACCCACCTCCTCAAACGACTACAAACCATATAGAACACCTCAGCTAAACTCATCCTCGACCTCCCCAAACAGACCAGCATCACCCTCCACCTGAGAAGCTTCAATTGGCGTCCCATCCAGAAGAGATGCCAGTTCAAACTGCTGACCCTCATCTACAAAGACCACCACAATGCCAGACCCTCTTACATCACCCACTGCCTCACCTCCCACCAACCAAACAGACAACTCCGATCCGCGTCCTTCACCCTTGCACACGTCCCCTGCATCCGACAAAGCTGCTGTGGAAGTAATTCCTTCTCCTACCTTCCTGCCAAGACGTGAAACGACCTCCCACTCCAACTCTGAACCTCCCACTCGCTCACCAACTTCAGGAGGGGGCTCAAGACTTGGCCCTTCGACTGAGGCTCACCAGACCCCAAGGCCTGGCTACCCCCCACGTGACAAAACACGCTTTACACATACTGATTGATTGATTCATTGTGAACCACAGATAAATGGTAGCCTATAGTGCACACTGTGTTGAATCTGTATACATCTGTTACTATGGGCAGTCTTTACCTGTATCAAACCCCTGACAGTCACTGAACCTTTATTGAGAAATGAAGTGGATTTGAGTTGAAAAGTGGGGAGTTTTAACACTCTTGACTCTATGGAGAGAGTTTACTCTGTACCACACTGTTTCACGACAGTAAAGCTTTCATGTGAAATACACCGCAGAGCATTAAAAAGAATCTACTAAGCACAGTGTACACTCTGTGCAAAACGTGTCCAAAGAGGGATTGTTCACTTCAAAAACCAAAGTCTGTTAAGGGTCATACTACCGGCAGCCTTCATACTGTGGTTAAAACTTTACAAATCACCCACCTTCTGAAGCGAATCAAGCACACGTACATAGGATAGTACCTGGTGCACACAGTCTTTTGTGTTAAGTAGATATTGTCATGCTGAGAAGATTGTGCCTCATAACTCCTGGCTGCTTACAATACTTAGTTCGTAGTACGTAGACTATTTGCCCTTCTGGAAAGTTTTGCTGCAGTGCAAATCATTTGTGTGGAACACAATATTACAAAAGTCAACTGTCACCTGCACACAGAGTTACTCTTCAATACAGTGATTTATCAATACCTCTGCTCACCTATGATGCAGTAGTAGCAGATGCGTTTTGTAAAACGTGCACCCATTAGTTGGACACAGGCTATACAATATTAGGTAGAAAAGTAATATGGTACTTACCTGCCACTATGCAAAGTAAAAAACAAACTAGCACACATATTGGATGATCTATTCTGTGATGTCATCAATGATGTCAATTATTAGATGTCATAAGTGATGTCATAAATGATGTCATAGAACATGCCATGAGCGATGGCCCCAGTAAGTCCTGTTTATTACTATTTCTTACTTTTACCTCTCCCCACAAGTAGAATATTTTGGTCTTGCTTATTTTTTATATATTATCTACTATATTTTCAACTACCCTATCTAATGTTTGTTTTCCCTGAAATATCCTTTTTCTATATTTCCTGTTTCTGCAGCTGACTTTCTCCTGTCTGTAGCATTATTCTGCTCTATTTTTTAGTAAGCGTTCCCTCTCCCCTCTGTTATATATTTTACGATACTGTAAGACTAAGAGAACAGATTTTTGGAACCGTGAAGAAGATTACAGGCCCAATAATACTAATATTCACCAAACATGTCGGTTGAGAAGGCTTTCTTGATTAAACAATCTAAAAGAGATAGAGTAGCCATGGCCACCCCAATGTTGTCTTATTTATACATGATACCAGTAATTTCCATGACAGTGCCGCATAGCAGGAAAGGAATGAGATCCCATTACCAACAAAATCCATATGTCCTTCATTACTCTATGCAGTGGTGTCCGCATCTGAGTCCTATGCCATTTGGAGGTGCTGATGGAGGTGATGCTGCCAAACTGCAATGGATAGGTCTGCTTCATGTAAAGCTGTCATTCTCTTCTTCCTCGTCACCTCCTTCTATCACTATGTTCAGAGCTGCTTCCCCTCTCTCATCACCACTACCAGCTACCTTTTTAAGGTGCTTCTCCCACAAGATTGTATTATGCTTTTTCATGTGGGACGTTTAGCCTCCAATTCCATAGTGTGGATCAGGCTTACCTCAATGAATGCACATGTGGTAAATGGAGCATATTGCAATGTTATCCTCCTGCTTGCTAATCGTAAAGAAGTCCCAAACTGGCAGAGTGAACTTTTTTAGAATGCTGCAAGGAATTGGAGGTAGGTGGGTGTGTCATTTGCCTCTCTGCAGTGGGTACTTCAACTGAGGTGGAGGTGGATGCAGGTCTCACTGGGGGACCATACAAATATGGAAGCTGGTGGTGGTGGAGATGGAACCAGTGCCACATCGCTCTGAGCAAGTTAAATAGGAGGGGTAAACTCTGTGTACTCTGAGGCGCCTTCCATACTAACAATCACTGGCTCATCCTCATCACTGTCACTTTCCATCATTCTAAGGCTATCAAGAACTTTTGCTTTCCGCTCTCTCTTATGGCAGGTCTTGACCACCAAACCGGTCCTCGGATGCTTGTTTCCGGTCTAGAGAGGACCTGGCCTGGCAGTTCGGGCAGTAATGTTTACATGTGGAGAAGGCTCAAGACTGATTTGCATATGGCTGGGTCCAAACTGGGGTGACTTGGTGAACAAAAAAGCGATGGAGTAAACCCAGGTTTGTGACTGGGGGTGTGTGTTTTATTTGTTAAGCATTCTGTTCCTCATGTGTTCTTTTTGCTTTTATCACCCTATGTGGGAAGGGTATGTCCAGACATGGGTCCCGTCCTTACTGCTCCACTGGATTCAAAGTAGCCTGGCTGATGAGAGGTGATACCCCAAAACCAGTCCCAGGATGCTTGGTCATGGTCTAGGGAGGACCTGGCCTGGCAGTTCGGTCTGGATTGTTCCTATGGGGAGCGAGGTCAAGACTGACTTACATATGGCTGGGTCCAAGCTGGGTTGTGTGGTGAGCAAAGAAATGATGCATTAAACCCAGATCGGTCACTGAGGGTGAATTTTCATTTGTTCAGTATTCCGTCCATCATTTGCTCTTTTGACTTTCTAAAAGTGGTATTTTCAGAATTGCAATTTAAAATCCGACTTCACAGTAAGTTTGGATTTTAAATTGTGGTTCCAGATACACAAACTCAAAAAGTCTATCTCTTCACAATTTAGAATTACACTTGTACAATAGGTAATCCCTATATTATCCAATGGGAGAAATAGGCCTTGCAGTAGTAGAAACAATTTGAGAGTTTTTCACTACATGGAAAGGTAAAAGGTAAAACATGCCTTGCCTTTCAAATACATTACACCCTGCCCTCTGGTTTGTTACCTTAGAAGTAACGTACATGTATAAAAAGGGATGGATTAGGCCTGTCAAGAAGTTTATTGTGACTGCACATCCTTGGCTCTGCAATGGCAGGCCTGAGCCATGGTTAGAGGGCTTCACGGGTCTGCAAGTGCACTGAAGTGGTAAGGTCAGAAGTCCAGTTATTTTACCCAGTTGTGCCTTGTAAGTGGGGGATACTTCAGAGGTCCTCCCCTCCTGCCATGGCTCCAGCCTCACTACAAAAGGCTAAGCAGTCTTTTGTGTGAGGACAGTACACAGCCTATTTAGGTGTAACTGTGAGGCTGTGTCCAGCTCCTCCCTTCCATCCTGCCCAGGACGGCCCATCAGGTCACAGATGGCCCATGAAGACACATCTAAACTCCCTTTGTGTGTGGCTATCTAGAGGGAATACACATAGCCCAGTTGTCACCCAACCCAAACATGCAATCAAAGACAGGCAGCAGGCACCAAATGGCGCTAAAGTGAGAAAATGCCACATTTCTAGAAGTGACATTTTCAGAATTGCAATTTAAAATCTAACTTTACCGTAATTTGTGATTTTAAATTGTGAGTCCCAAGACATCAAACTTAGGGGTCCAATCTCTTCCCAATTGGAAATTACATTTATAATACATATTTAGGTAGTCCCAATGTTATCCTATGGGAGAGATAGGCCTTGCAGTAGTGAAAAACAAATGTAAGAGTTGTTCACTACCAGCGCATGTAAAACTTAAAAGTACATGTCCGGTATTTTAAATGCACTCCACCCTGCCCATGTAGCTGTGCAGGGCATACCTTAGGGGTGACTTATATGTATTAAAAAAAGGCTTGGGCCTGGCCAAAGGTTTAATCTGCCAGGTCAGCATGCCAATTTAAAACTGCACACTGGCTCTACATTTGCAGGCATGAGGCTTGTTTAAAGGGTTACTTAAATGGAAGGCACAATCAATGCTGCAATCCCACTAATAGCATTTCATTTACAGGTCTTGGGCACATGAAGTGTACTTTACTAGGGACTTATAAGTAAAAGATAAGACTCTAGGATGCAAAGTATGCATATTCACCCCTACCCACCACATAATGTGTCTATGGCGGGCATCAGCACTCACTTTAGGAGATTGTGGCTCATTTTTCAGTAAAAGACCATGACCCAAAGCAAGAGAGAAAGACAGAAAGGGGAGAAACAGAGATTAGAAAAAAATAATGAAGGTAGAAAAAGGGATTAAATAAGAACCCTCAAGAATAAACAAGTGTAGAGTAGTAAAAGAAAAAGGTTATTGCAACCCTGGTATTCAGCAAGGGAACTCTAAGAAAAAGTTTGGGTCTCTGCATTTATATTTGTACAAATTACACACTGCCCCCCTCCCCCCCCCCAAAAGAAATTGTCACCTTCATATTAAGCAGTAGACATCTTTCCTATTGTTGGCATATCTATATCTAACTCACGCTCACATTCACCAAAGCAACCTGACAGCTCACCCTGGAATGGGTACAACCAGAATATACCCACACAAAGAATGGAGCATGCATTTCACTGTACGAGGTACCAGCTCTACATCAAAACTATGGCCAGAATCTACACCTGACTACACTCAGTAATAAGAACGACACAAGCAGGAAGATGCAAGGACAGCAAGAGACACCACAGACTATGGCCAGTAATGCAAATCTATATAAACAAAGGGGGGAGAGAGTGGTAAGGTACAAGGTGGACTCAGCCTCCTGTCATACGTAGATAAACAAAAAGAGTCCACTTGTGACAGTCCTATTTGTAGGATAGTAAATGTTTCAGATGAAAAGCCTATGGGTTAGGCTTGAAACATGTTGACTTGGAGACAATAACACCCATCATAGTGTAAATCTCCACCACCTCGTTTTTAGTAGTACCAGCTAAAGGACATTAGCTTCGAATTAGCCAGGTACTTTCAATAACACATATTTTCTTGATCCGTCCACTCCCATCTCCTCATAGTTAACACCCAACAAAGTGCCCCCGTGTCTCCATCGGTCTCAGCACGCCCCGTCCCGCAGTGGGCGGGTAGATCCCAATGATGAAGCATGCCACCAAGGATCACTTTGGTGGGTGAGGGTTATTTTAAGAAAACAGATTGTTTTCTCTGAAAATGTACTATCCTACCGATAGGACAGTGACAAGTGGACTCTTTTTGTTTATGTCAGTAATGTGAATCTACATGAGCCCACTCTCACTAATAAAAACAACACAACTAGGGAGATGTAAGGACAGCGGGAAACACCACAGACTAGGGCAGCAATCTGAATCTACATCAGACTACGCTCGCTAATAAGAACTTTGCACATCCTAGACATATGGCTCACTGACACAATATCAGTGTAAGGAATATTGTTGTCAAAAATATTGGACAAAAAGTATTGCTAACCAATCAATCAATCAGGAGTTTGTTAAAGCGCAACTACTCACCCGTAAGGGTCTCAAGGCGTTAGGGGGGGGGGGGGTGCAGGTTCCATTCCATCAAGGAGGGGGTCGGTCGAAGAGCCAGGTTTTGAGGTTTCTTGCGAAGATGGGGAGCGATGTTGTCTGTCTGAGGTGGAGCGGAAGGGCGTTCCATGCTTTGGCCGCGAGGAAGGAGAAGGAGCGGCCTCCCGATCTGGTCTTTCTGGTGCAGGGGACCTGGGCGTAGGAGAGCTGGGCTGATCGTAGGGTCCTTTGGGGTGCGTGCAATTTGAGCCGGCTGTTCAGGTATGCTGGTACGGTGCCATGGAGGGCCTTGTGTGCGTGGGTGAGCATCTTAAAGGTGATTCTCGCCTCAACGGGGAGCCAGTGGAGTGTGCGCAGGTGCTGGGAGATGTGGCAGTGTTTTGGCAGGTTGAGGACCAGTCTTGCGGCGGCGTTCTGGATGTTCTGTAGCTTGCGAATGAGGTTTTTGTTTATTCCGGCGTAGAGTGCGTTGCCGTAGTCGAGTCTGCTGGTGACTAGGGCGTGAGTGACTGTCTTTCGGTGTTCGAGGGGGATCCCTTTAAAGGTCTTACGAAGGAGGCGGAGGGTGTGGAAGCAGGAAGATGAGACAGAGTTTATCTGGCGGTCCATTTTGAGCTCGGAGTCCAGGATGATTCCCAGGTTGCGTGCGTGGTCTGTGGGGGTTGGCGGGTTTCCAAGGGCGGTGGGCCACCAGGTGTCGCTCCAGGCGTCGGGGTTTGGGCCCATGATGAGTTCTTCTGTTTTGTTGGTGTTTAGTTGTAGGCAGCTCTTTTTCATCCATTTGGTGACGGCTTCCATGCCTTCTCGAAAGTTGCGTCTGGCGGTGTTGGGCTTGTTGGATACGGAGAGGATGAGCTGGGTGTCGTCTGCGTATGACACGATGTTGAGTCCGTAGGTTCTGACGATGGGGGCAAGTGGAGCCATGTAGACGTTGAAGAGCGTCGGGCTGAGGGAGGAGCCCTGGGGGACTCCGCAGGTGGTAGGTGTGGGTTCTGAGAGGAAAGGGGGGAGTCTGACCCGTTGCGTCCTGCCGGAGAGGAAGAAGCAGATCCAGTCGAGGGCCTTGTCCTGGATTCCTGCGTTGTAGAGTCTGCGTATTAGGGTGCGGTGGGAGACTGTGTCGAATGCCGCTGATAGGTCTAGGAGGATGAGGGCTACTGTTTCTCCTTTGTCCAGTAGGGTGCGGATGTCGTCTGTTGCGGCGAGGAGGGCGGTTTCCGTACTGTGTTTTTTTCTGAAGCCGCATTGTGAGGGGTCGAGGATGTTGTGTTCTTCAATGAATGTGGCGAGTTGACTGTTGATGGCTTTCTCAATGACTTTCGCTGGGAAAGGGAGCAGGGAGATGGGGCTGTAGTTTCTGAGGTCGGTGGGGTCCGCTGAGGGTTTCTTCAGGAGGGGGTTGACCTCGGCGTGTTTCCAGTCGTCGGGGAACGAGACGATCGCCAGGGAGCGGTTGATGGTGTGGCAGAGCATGGGTGCGATGGTGTCAGCGGCTCTGTTGAAGATGTGGTGGGGGCAGGGGTCCGTGGGGGCCCCTGAGTGGATTGACTTCATTGTCTTCAGTGTGTCTTTGGTGGTGAGGGCTGTCCAGTCATCAATCGCTGGTTTCCGGGTGTCGGGGGTGGTTGGTGAGGGTTCAGTGTGTTGGTTGTCTTCGTCGAAGTTGTCGTAGATGCTCTTGATTTTGTGGTGGAAAAAGGTGATGAGTTTGTCGCAGAGGTCTTGTGAGGGAGGGATGTCGGTAGACTCGCTGGTTGGTTGGGCGAACTCCTTGATGATGCTGAAGAGTTCCTTGCTGTTGTGTGCGTGGGTGGAGATTCTGTCTTCAATCGCTTTTTTCCTCGTTGTTGTTTTTTTGAGGGGGGCTATGGTGTTGGTTCTGTCCGAGATCTATCTATGCAGGGTTCGGGCTGCCGTGTTGGGGTCGTTGTTTTCCGCGATGGTTGGGGTTGAGTTGTTGAGTGAGAAGATGAGCTGGTCGTCGGTGATTTTGATCCAGTTTCTTTGTGGAAGCAGGTGCTGGTGTCTGTGGATGGTGGGTGTTCGGAAGGTGAAGTGGACACAACGATGGTCGGTCCATGGGAGTACGGCGGTGTGGCTGAAGGTGATGGAGTTTCCTGTAGTGAAGAGGGGGTCGAGGGTATGTCCTGCTGAGTGCGTGGGCTCGGTCACGATCTGGCAGAGTCCAATGTTGTGGAGGTTGTCCAGGAGGCATGTGGTGTTGGGGTCCAGTTGATTGTCGAGGTGGAAGTTGAGGTCTCCCAGCAGGGTGTAGTTGGTGGATGCAATGGCCTGCGGGGAGATAACGTCTGTGACGGAGTTGGCGAAGGGTCCGCGGGGTCCAGGGGGTCGGTAGATGAGGGTTCCTCGGTGGGCGGCAGTGGGGCTGGCCAGTATCTTGAAGTGAAGGTGTTCCATCAGTTCTGTGGACTCGTCAGGGAGTGTGCTCAGGCAGAGGCTGGATTTGTGGACGATGGCGATTCCTCCTCCTGGGTAGGTGGGGCGGTCCTTCCTGTAGATCTTGTATCCTTGGGGGATGGGGATGGCGATGGCGATGGCGATGTCCGGTCCTGGGGTGGCGTTGGTCCAGGTTTCGGTGAAGAATGCTACGTCTGGGGTGGTGCTGTTGAGGAGGTCCCAGATTTCTGTGGCGTGTTTGTGGAGTGATCAGACGTTGAGGAGGATGCATTGCAGGGTCTTCGGTTTGGTTGTGTTCTTGTGGGCGGGTTGTGCTGGATCCGTGTTCTTGGCGGTGCTGCAGGTGTGCCGGCAGCGGTGACAGCTGAAGGGTCCATAGGTGTCGTCTGGTGATGCTAGCTTGCAGTTGTTGTTGCAGCCTGGGTTGAGTGCGTGGAGTGCTGCTGGGTCGTAGCGTTGGCGGGGCGGAGGTCCAGGGTTCCTGGTGCTGGTCGCGGACGGGTCGCGGACGGGCGCAGACGTGCTGGCCTTTGACGCGCCTTCGGTGCACCAGCGGCGCGCCCGCAGCCTGCGGCCGCTCAGTGGCCGCCATTAAGTAGGGGTTGGGGAGGGCTGGACAGCTGGGAGGCGGGAGTGGGGAGAGGAGCTGGATTTGACCGGTCGCGCTGGGGGGAGGGGCCGCGGGGGCAGCAGCGGCGGGGAAAGGTAAAGGGAGGAAAGAAGGGATAAAGAAAAAAAGGGAAAATAAGCAGAAATAAGGCACAAAAGAGCAGAGATGCAGAAAAGGGCAGAAAAGTGAAAGATGGAAAGGGTAGAAAAACGAGTGAAAACGAGTGAAGGAGCAGAGGGAGAGAAAGGGAAAATGAGCAGAAATAAGGCAAAAAAGAGCAGAGGTGCAGAAAGGTGAAAGGTAGAAAGGGTAGAAAAACGAGTGAAGGAGCAGAGGGAGAGAAAGGGAAAATGGGCAGAAATAAGGCACAAAAGAGCAGAGGTGCAGAAAGGTGAAAGATAGAAAGGGTAGAAAAACGAGTGAAGGAGCAGAGTGAGAGAAAGGAGACCGAGGTCCACTGGACCACCAGGGATGAGGCGCAGGGAAACCTGCGGGTGGAGGAGGGCCTCGATCACCAACACTCAAGAGGGCAGGGGCACCTCACTTAATGGTGGAGCTGCGAGGGTGGGAGAGCGATTTCACTGACAATGAGTCAGTGGTCTTGCCATAATATTGTGATCCTAGACTTATAATGGTAAGTTCAAATATATCATTAAAAAAGATCCTTGACACTGATATTGTCCAAATAAAGATAAAATATCGACTTTCTAATGTAAATTAAGTTTAGAGTCCTACATTTTAATATTCTATTACATAATTTTAATATAATGTAAATTAAATATATTTCACTTATAGTTCATTATATATACATTCCCTAAGGTAACTACAACTGGCTCCCTCCCCATGCACTGCTAATTGACCACCATGTGACCCTTGACCCTGTTCACAGGTTAGGTCGCTCCCCACGCCGCACAGCTCCTCCTGTGCGCCAGTGACTCCTGCCCCACTGCTGCCGCTGCCGGGAGTTCGCCGCTGGTGTGCTCTTGTGATTGTGGTCCGGTGACTGTTTTGTACTTATTTTCTGTACTCCTACTTTATTTTTATTTTATATTGCACTCGGTTCTGAGCCCTTAAGCGCCCCTTGCCCTCTGTACCCCCCCGCTCTCCGCTTCCCGCCGAGGCACCCCTGCGGCCCCGCCCCCTTTACCCTCTGTGTCCCGTCCCCCAACGCCCATTGGCAGACCCGCTCCCGCCCCCCAGCTGCTCCTCACTCCCACTTGGCCTTTTATGGAAGACGCCACGCGGCAGTGAGTGTGACCCTTGACCCTGCTTGCAGGTCAGGTCGCTCCCCACGCCGCCCGGCTCCTCCTGTGCGCCCGTGAATCCTGCCCCACAGCTGCCGCTACTGGGAGTTCACCGCTGGTGTGCTCTTGTGCTTGTGGTACGGTGACTGTTTAGTACCTATTTTCGGCACTCTTATTTGATTTTAATTTTGTATTGTACTCAGTTCTGGGCCCTTAAGCGCCCCTTTCCCTCTGTAACCCCCGCTCCCTGCTGCTGCACCCCTGCGGCCCTCCCCCTTTGCCTTCTGTGTCCTGTTCCGTCCCCCAACGCCATTGGCCGCCCCGCTCCCGCCTCTCAGCTGCTCCTCCCTCCCACTTCGCCTTTTATTGAGGACGCCTTGCGGAAGTGCAGCGGGAGTGCAAAGCGAGCGTGCCGATGGGGCGCCGAAGGCAAGCCCGTCTGCGCCCATCAGCGCCTGGACCGCGCCCAGCGCCAGAACCCCTGGACCCCGCGCCCCCTGCAACGCCAGACTCCGATACAACGCCAACGCCCTCCTCGCTCTCAACACTGGCCAGGACTGCTGCTGCTTCCAGGCTGCCCCGAAACGCACCCACGGACCCTTCTCCTGCCACACCTGCAGCTTCTCCTATGACAGAAGCACCAAGCCCCCAAGGACCGGACCCAACCACCTCCGCTGCATACTCCTTAACACCCGCTCCGCACGCAAACACGCCGTCGAGCTTTGGGACCTACTCGACACAACGGCCCCAGACGTAGCATTCCTGACCGAGACCTGGTGGAACAAATCCTCGGCACCGGACACCGCCATAGCCATCCCAGACGGCTACAAGATCACCCGCAGGGATCGCCCCAACGGAATCGGAGGAGGATTAGCCATCGTCCACAAGTCCACACTCCAGGTCCACATCCTCGCAAATGACTCTCCCAACTCTGCCGAATACCTTCACTTCTGGATCCACACCGATCCCAACACCACTCTCAGAGGAACACTCGTCTACAGACCTCCCGGACCCCGGGCCCTGTTCAGCGGCTCCATCGCTGACCTCGCCAGCACCCACGCACTCGCCTCCATGGACGACATCCTCCTCGGGGACCTGAACTACCACCTTGAAAACAACAACGACACCAACACCGCCACCCTGATCGACAACCTCGCCAACCTCGCCCTCCGACAACTCGTCACCGAACCCACCCACGTCGCCAGCCAAACGCTCGACCCCATCTTCTCCACAAGCAACCACGTCGCCTTCAACCACACCACCGAACTCCACTGGACCGACCAACACTGCATCAACTTCACATTCATGAAAGCAACCACCACACTCATTAGCTACCTCGCTGCTGCTGGGGCAAAATTACCGAGAACCAACTGACCTCCGCCCTCGCCCTGGACCCTCCAACCGACCCCACCGACCCAGTCACCGCTGCCCGAAACCTCAGAGAGTGGATCGAAGACTGCACCAACACCCTCGCCCCGCTAAAGTAGCCCTCCATCAACCACTTAAGCAAGAAAGCCACCTGTTTCACCGAAGAACTCCAGACCTCCAAACACACATGCCCTCGCAGGGACTGTGCGACTCACTGGCCACATTCTTCCACCGCAAGATCATCGACATCCACAACAGTTCTATGACCGTGGTACCCATAGTACAGCCCGCAGGCCGCCAGCGGCCCAACAGGCCTTCCTTGCCGGCTCACGGATCTTGCGGGCAATGTACTTGTGTTTTAAATCACAGAGTGTCCGTAAACACTAAAGAGGGCGGCTGGAGCTTGCTTGATAGCAGATTGACTACGTATGCTCCAGCAGCCCTCTGCTGTGTTTATGTGAGACTTTCAAGGAGGATATTGGCAGCCTCTCCCACAGAAATATCTTTAATGTAGTCTTCCTCCAACAGGAAAGAAGTACTTTTCATCTTGTAGCAGCAATCCAGAGCTCCTGCTGGTTACACTGCACCACCTTTGGTAAGTATGTACGTGTCCTGGCAGTGTCTCTGGCAGGGAAGTGCCCTTCGCACCCCTGCTGCCAAGTTTAGAAGCCTGTTCATTAGAGGTGGGCGAGCCAACCTATTCAAGGAGAGAACCAAGACAAGGGCGTGGATTGGCTCTCAGAGCCTGCGCACAAGCTTACCTGCTCTGGCTCCTGGTCAACAAGAGAATAACCTTCAATCTCCTCACCCACGCACACAAGGCACTCCACAACACCGGACCAACGTACCTCAACCGACGACTCAGCTTCGACACCCCCACCCGCCAGCTCCGCTCCGCCGACCTCGCCCTCGCTACAGTCCCCCGCTTTTGAAGAGCGACCTCAGGCAGCAGATGGTTCCCCCACCTCGTCGCCAAGACCTGGAATACCCTCCCCATCCACCTACTGCAGACCCAAGACCTGCTGACTCCTCAAAACCTGGCTTTTCGAGCAGTAGCAGCATTCCCCACCCCAGCGCCTTGAGACCCTCACGGGTGAGTAGTGCGCTTTACAAATGATATGATTGATTGATTGATTGAAAATAGTTAGCATGTAAATGATGTAAAACATGCCAAAGTCTCTACAAAGTTCAAAAAGTGTATTTCTTTAGCATGTGGACATTTTACCTTTGTTCATGAGAATATATCACTACCATGACGGGTAAATATTAAAAGTAGTTGTTTTTAAGCAGGAAATAAATAATATTACTGTCCCCACCTGGATAACAATGTAAATTAAGAGGCAATTCAGTTGACAAATATACTCTATATGAGTCCAAGATTCTTGCAATAGCAGTAGCAACATTATAGTATATTACATATATATTGCATTAAACGCAAGAGGTTTTTGTACAGTGCACAACCTAACCAGGTATTTGAAGGTGCTCTCATGTGTTTTAATGAAGGATAGGTAGGATTAGTGAAATACAATATTTGCCTTGGCTTTCACAGTTTAGTTAAGGCAGGAAGCCAGGATTAATCCAGATTAAGCGTGGCTCGTGCTTTCAGTGGCTCACCCACCTCTACTGTTTATTTTATGCTTTTAGTGGTTCCAACAGACAGCCATCCATGCCACAAAGGCAACTGAGTGCTACTATAGGAATTCATGTGAATTCCATAGTGGTTTGTAAAATGACTTGTGGACAAGTAAAATTACATCATTGTGTACCATATTGTCAGCTTTGTAGTTTGTCCACAGTAGGAAGGTAGAAATCAGTGTTAAGTACATCGACGCCTACTATGTCTGTTAGTGGCATTTCCTATTAGGTAGGAGAGGGTGTTGCACTGACAGGGCAGTTAGGCAAATGAGCATACAACTAACTGTTATAGCATTATTGCACTGTACAAACCAGGTGATTGGCCCAACTTTATGTTTTTAGCAGTATTAGTTGAGCCCTGCCTGTTCTGTCGCTACCAAATTTAAAATATAAGTAAGTGGCGTGTGGGTGCATCTAGGGCCGTGGTACTCATAGTACATCCCACGGGCCGACAGCGGCTCAGGAGGCCTTTTTTGGCGGCTTGTGGACCTTGCAGGAAATGTACCTGTGTTTTAAAACACAGTGTCTGTAAACACTAAGGGGCAGATTTACAAACCCCTTGCGCCACTTTTGCGTCACTTTTAACATGGGAAAAGTGACGCAAAAGTGGCGCAAGGGGCTTGTAAATCTGCCCCTAAAGAGGGCCGCTGGAGCAAGCGCAATAGCAGATTCACTATGTATTCTTCAGCGGCCCTCTTCTGTGTTTACTGACCACCTCGATGAGGTCAAGCATGGCACTGGCAGTGGAAAGCAAAGGCCCTTTAAAAGTCAGCTGTTGCTCTTTCACAGCTGATTTAGGGGGTCATTTTGGAAAGCTTCCTGCTTCCTTTGCTGCCCATGATGTCTCCGCCCGAAGCTGATGCTGCCTGCAGACTAATCTTGCTGACGCCAATAAGACTGCAGCAGGGAGGCCCCCTGGATCACCGCCCGCAGAACTGCTTGGCGCTTCTTCAACGCTGTCTGCAGCCTGCTCTTGCCTGCACTCCGACGCCATCAGGACTGCAACAGGGGCAACCCCGGATCGGGCCAGCCTGCTTCCCTCCTCGCCGCCTGCGCAGCTGCTTGGTGGTCCATTTAAGGTAGGTTTGCAGAGGACTTTCTGCATGTTTTTCCTTTTTTTGTCACTGCTTTCTCCTTCCTGCTTTCTGAGGGCTTTCTTTGCTTTTACCTCCTTTTTACTGCTTTCTCCTTTTCTGCATTATCAAAATGTCCTCCTTGTACCTTTGTAGTGTCATCATCTGTCAAAATACAGTATTGTCTGGTACTGTTTTGAAAAGGTAGTGAATTTATTTTCTCTACCACTGCCCCCACTGACCCCGCACCCCCAGCAGTGCAGCCCTTGGCCACAAACCAGACTGTAATTTTTGCCCCCAAGAGAAAGTTTGTGAGTACACATGTTCTATGACATAAGTGATAATATCAAGTCAAGTCAAGTCAAGTCAAAACAAGCTTTATTCGATTACATTTAAAATCATAAAAGCAACAAAACAACATGTATTTAAAAGTTAATTACAATTTGATAAAAATTCATGTGAGTAACAATGGCAGAACAATTCAGTAAAATTCATGGAAGTTAAAAAGCAAGCCGGAAATCAGAGTGGTAAAATCACCCATCCAATTGTCTCGGGGATAGCATCCTGGTCCTTGTACGCATAGCAGCGACCAGGAAGCTAGCAACCCAGAGAATTGTCCTGGTGCTGCCTAATAACTGATAATATCACTGCAACATATTCATTGACATTATTGTGGAGAAAACTGTGCATGGCGGGGGCACGAGTTATAGTTACCTTTGGGCACGAATTACAGTTACTTGAAATACCTCTAACTATAACGGGTGTATTTCTATGGCTGTGTGTCTGTAACATCTGAACCTAACTATAACGTCCCTGTAACCTTTGGTGTTTGAGTGAATTATATATTTATACATATATATAGAAAATGTATATGTAATAGAAAAAACACATACAATATTCATTTTACATAATTACTATTCAACAAAATTATTTCTAATCAATTAATAAATAATTGTCATTTCATTGTTAAGTAATTACCTTCCCACCTTTTACTCCTACAAACCCAGCATCTCACAATTCGTTGTTAATCATTATTACTTAATTTATTTCCTAGCCTAGACCCCTACACACCTCTAACTAAAATATGGTTATCATAATTAAATAGTCCATAATTTAAATATTTTAAATAAAATAAAATAATTAAATTACAAATAAATATTATTAAAAAAGTAATTACTAATTAAATAACTTTCTACCCTATACCCCTACAAACCGAGCACCCACATCTAAAATATTAGTACAACAATTTAGTATTCCATATTTTACATATTTAAAAATTTATTAAAAAATGAATGAAAACCTATTATTAAATTATCATTTAATTATTACTTAACTTCCCGCCCTAGACCTCTACAAACTGATCAGCCCGCAAATAAACTATAAGTAAAATAAATAAGTTTTCCATAAATGATATAATTGGAATCAATTAAATAATTAACAATTAATAATTATTTCTTAATTCCTTATTACTGAATTTACTTCCCCTCCTATCCCCCTACAAACCCAAAAGCCCGCTACAACACCATCAATTACTTTAAAGAATTAAATAAAAAATTCAAAATCACTTACACTACAAGCTATATTAAAAAGTAACCTTTTTATAAACAATAGTAACACATAAACTAAATATACCAACTAAAACACATTCAAATTATTAGAAAACAATATTTTCTTCCACTATTTTAATGAAAACCATGTTAAAGCATCAATAATATTAAAAACAATATTACTTATTGAAAAAGAAAACATTCTTTCACCTGTCACATAAAATGAAAATATTAAATAAAACACATTCCAATAATTAGAAAGTATTACTTGTTTCTGCAATATTATTGAAAACAATGTTAAAATCATCAATATTATTAAAAACAATATTACTTACCAAAAAAAACAATATTCTTGTCAATATTTGTGTATCATGATATTTATTTGCTGAGATTTCTTTCTCCCGATATTTTTAATACAACATTTTGTTTAAATTCCAGACGCGTTGCGATGCCAACATGGTGCACTGGAGAAGACCTACTTGTTTACAGTAACACTGACCTGTGGGCTCACCTGTTCACTGTAACTTCATCCTGACGGATCTTTCATCTCATTGAGAGCATAACCCTGGATTACATCAGTCCACGAAACCCTAGAGCACCATGACATCAAAGGTACCCTATGGTATTGTGTTATAATACAATACATTGCAAACTGTTGAATCCTCGCAGCAGTAGGTAGGTGTGTGAGTGAGGCAGGTGTGAGAAGGACAAAGAACAAACCTTGGGTGCTGCGGGCTTCGTCTGACCCATTACAGCACGGAGACACTGACTTTCTCAAAGCCAAACATGGAACTTCCAAGACTTGAACTCACTAGCGAGGCCTGGCTGGAATGTTGTCTCACATGAATAGGGATCAACCACAATCCTTAGACAGGGAAGTGGGACTCGAGAGCCGACCCAGGGAACACTCAGCAGTCTATATATATAATATGTACATAAAATATATATGTGGAACAATGAGAACGCACATGCACCACCCATGTTACGCCTACCAGATGCAAGGTAACGCTCAATGTGCTTCCATGTTTTCGTTTTTGTAACAGAGCCACGCAAACAACATTTCTGTGGCACTGTAAATCCCAAAATAGATTTTTATTTATGTTTGTGTCAAAAAAGTGATGCAACCCTAGTGCACAATCCGGACTTTAACTTCCGCAATTTTTTTTTTTAAACTCTGCCATGAAGAAATTGGTAACTAGGAGAAACAAGAGAGTAAATCTGCTCTGCTTAGTTGGTTGAAAAGTCTGAATTTTAACAATATCTTACGGGGTTAAGGCACCTGCTGCAGAGATCTTTGCATGCCCAGGAAATCTCAGGGAATAATAATAATGCTAAGATAAGTCTGGGGGTGAACACTTTTCCTGGAGAGATCTGTGTTTTGTCTAGTCCCAGGTTTGAATCAGCTTTGAGGGTGAACATGCCTCCTGCAAATCACATTATGTAACACGCAGAATACAGATTTTTATTTTATGTAGATAGGTCAGTGGGTTACTGGTTTTAATGAAGATATCCTTTTGTTACTTGCAGTTCATAAATTGTAATCCTTCTAATATAGCAGAGCGAGCTACATCTCGGACACCTTGTAAGCCTCACTGCCTTACATTCTGTACATACTTTCGATCAGACTCGATCTGGTGGTTTATCAGTTTTAGAATGCCAACTGTTGCCTTGGGATGCCCGCCAGGGCTGGTCCCTGCGATGAGGCTTCCTCGCAATTAAGAATACACTACACCCTTTTTTGTAACTATTTTAGCTATGCCCAAACACTCTTTTTAAATCCACTTGTAAAATCCTTGGGGCATCGAAGCTGAGAACAGGCTTTGCACAACCTGCAATTATTAGATGCCCCAATTATTTGTGCCGGGTGAGTTCTTTCCTTAAATCTGCTACAGAGGCGGCCTTAGGCATGTGCAAGCTGTGCACCTGCACAGGGCCGCCAAACCCCAGTGGCCATCACGCCAATATATATCCTTAATATATTAATCTTCTGAGGATGGATACATATTTGCGTGGCGGCCCCTGGCAGGGATTTGGTGGCCTCCGTCTCTGTTCATCTTCCAAACACCCTGCCCCCTGCCCCCCCTTCACTGGCCTCCGCGCTACGCCCTGCCCGGACCCCCTCTTCTGGGGCCCGCTACCTACGCTCCCTGCCCAGGGCCGCCATGAGCCTCAAGCCAACCCTGTCTGCTGTTTTAGCCTTAAAATGATCTTCACTCTGCTTTTAAATTATTGTTCTTGATTAGCTTATATTTTCTAGCTGCACTATGCACTCTATATATACATTGTTTTAAAGATTTATGTGCTGTCATTTTTATCTTGCTGATTATCAGCTATTATGTTTTATGGTCATTGGGTTATCATACTGTAGATAATGGAGTTATTTCAAATGTGTTTCATGACCATTTAACTGCTCTGGATTGTTATTGTCTTTTATGGCCAAATAGTGCTGATTAAAGATTGATTAATTTACATACTTGTATGATTTATTGTCTGTGTACAATGTTTGTGTGTGATGTAAAGCGCTTTGACATCCTGGATTGGGAGGTGTAGCGCTATAAATGAAATAAAATATTATAGTGGTATTTACATTGTTATTTGTCTAACTATTGGGATAGACCAACACATCGGACATTCTTACTGCACGCACGTCATTTGCATACTGGTACTGAACCAACAGCATGCCACACAAGTCCTTGTGAAGTAAAAACAAGCAGTATGCCTTTGTTTCCCCTCCATTGCATTTGCATCTAGGTGTGAGGCTCTAGTCTAGATAGCTCCCAGCCTGGTGGCTCCATATATTCAGCCTTTGGTATGGACCCAGCTGTAGTCAGAAACAGCAGAGCCCCCTCCCCGCCTGCATGTTGCTGCTCAGAACGAAAGAAGACAGTGTGCAGGGGCTGCAGAATGTGTCCCGGTGTCTGAAAATTACAATGAGATGAGTGTAGCATTTTTCAGTGGGGCACAACTTATTGGCAGGGTGGACGACATTCACCCTGTGAAAATTCTGGTTGAACCCCATCTACCCACCGTGTACCCCCGATTTGTGCCCTGGGTGGTGTGCTGGAATAGGGTAATGAGGGCTTTCCATGAATGTTGTTTGTTCTCACCTGCAGCGTGTATAGATCATGGACTCACTTGTTTGGTATTTCCTGGGACACCGTATTCTGTGCCACACCCTGGCTCTCTCTAGCTTCATCCTGTGATATTTGTGGCAACCAGATGTGGTGGCACGAATTCTTCACAGCGAGGGTCTCTCTCCGAGGGAGGTCTGCCTGGCTCTCAGGGATGATGGGGGTGAACACTCTCCTCTCCCAGCCAAACAAGGCAACTCTCAGCGGGGTTCTCTTGTGCTTCTATAAATAGTGGCAGGTTGGTTGAAACCTCTCTATCTACATTGCATTCTGCACAATTGTATTTTGTGCCTTCCAGCAAGCTGTGCATTTAGGGTCTCCACACACGGTGCATCTGAACTTTGTAGTTTTCCCTAAATTAATTGTTTTAAAATTGCAGGTTTTAGTCTATTCTGAATAAGATGCCAGAGTTGTTTTTCAGGTCTCGCCTAGACAGCGTCTAGTCGAGGCATGTTGTTTTCTATCAGTGAGCTTGAAGGTGTTGTGTAGTTCCTATAAAAAGTATCCAGGATCTGCGCATTTAGCCAACATACACTGTAGGATTGGTGTCAGACGAACTCTAATCACCCCCACCAGGTATGTTGCCCTTTTTGTACCAACTAGCTCACAGTGCCACTAGAATCTCCTCCTACCAAGGAGACAAAAGATCCTGGCAACCATCGAACATGACAACTCTGATCCATCAGGACCGTGGAAACAATATACTACCTTTCGTTCAGTCACTCGTACTTACTTAGTTTGTCTCAGAGAAATACACAGAATAAACAGGCTGGGCGTTTTCAATATGCATTTATTGAACAGTTGTTATTCTGGTGTATAATAGATGAGCTGCAACAACTGTTAGACAGTGTAAGATATAAATGATTAGCAGTACTACAAAGACAAAAGGATGTTATAGTTCTACTGTCTTACTGTAATCATGAATACATACGAGTATATAAAACACCATATAAAAAGATGCGTACTCCCACAATGCCTCCCTTACTAGATGTACCTAAGTATACCTAGCCTGGGTGTAGGTGTTAAGCCAAGAATCCCTCTAGGATTTCGTCAACCCCATTACCTAAAGTGAGACTGTGGGACCCCGTCCTGTTCTCGAGCTGGACACCCCTCAAGGGATGTCAGACTACTACGAACTGGAGCATCTGCATGCAGGAACCTCAGGGTCTCTGGTCATCGTGTCGGCCGGGAAGTCTCAAACTTCTCTAGCAATCTTGGCAAGATGTGATGTATATATAACCATAGGTCTCCCCAGGGGTCCTACCTTGCTGTATTACTGGGTCGGCCTAAGGATGATATCGGGCATGAACTTTGTACATAGATGTTATACAGGAGATAGTAGTCTTGCTGTGCTTCCACGAACGCTCATGCACAATGTATGAGATTTCGAACTTGAGAAAACCCGCATTCTGAAAGCAGTGTTGTATCTAGGTAAAAGGTCAGTCCCTGTAAACCTTGACAAGTGTAATGTAGGGAGAGAATATAGGTGAAGGGTAACACGTTTACAGAGGCCTATATTATGGTACCTATATGGAATATAACAAAGGCTGCCCACTACTTACTATTGGAGTGCATCACTGTCATTGTCCTTAGCCTGCTTTTTAAGTCTGGCTTAACAGCGCAAGTGCTGTTTTTTCGAGACATGTTGTTAACAATTTGTGGGCTTCAGCCCACCCATACGCTTACCATTTGTTTGCTCCAATATCACTATTGTATCCTTTGTTCCTCTTTGCCTATAACATGCTTGCATCATGCCTCTTCTTATGTTTGGCCCTCCCCCAGAGCATGGACCAAATATTTGTGTTGATTGGCTACTCCCATTTTGGGAGCTGCTTTTTTCTTGGTCTTGGAGAACTCCATACGAGTGCTCTTGCTTCCACAAGCTCTGTCTCCTCCCATCCACCCCAACCCTCTGCAGTTGGTGCAGTCATGTGTGTCTATTTATTCCCCTCCTCATCCGTCTTTGAGCCATTTCTGTACCAATTTGTTACTGTTTGGAGCTGTTCTGGAATCACATGGGTAATACAATCGTTCAGCCAGCAGCAACATCTCCCTTAGTGGGCTCCAATATAAAAGATGAAGGGAGACTTTCTAATAATTTTCTAGGTGGCTGTCCCCTTAGAATGGGAGGAATCCTGGGCCCCTCCCTCTGTATCATCCGCAGACGTCACAGGCACTGCTCAGGGTGGGAGTGTCCATGCGCGTGCTGACAGCTCGTGGATCGCGATCTCAGTGTGAACGTGCATTGTAGTTTCTTCTTCTCTGTTCAATCTCTGAAAGTCAGTTCACATGAGTCAGCATCTTTGTATCAAAAATATTGAAACCGGGGGCGTGGCCAAGATGGCGACGGAGTGAGACGCTCTCTGCGTTCCCTCCGGCGCCGACTTCAACAAAGCACCGAATAGCACCCCCGGAACCGTGCTTTGACCGGTGATTCTGTTGCCAAGGGGCACCGGAGCATAGTGGCTGCGTTCTGGTGGCGGCGCTAGTCCCTCGGAGCGTCCCGCGAGGAGAGGCGCGCTCTTGGAGCGGAAGCGGTGGAGGGCCTGTCCGACGCCGGACTGGCGTAGGAGGGAACGCCGACCGGAAGTGCTGGCAGAGCGGACGCCGTAAGGGGATGGAGGTCGGCCCGATGCCTGGAGCGGCACCTCAGTAGCCGGCGGGATCTCCGGAGGTCAGCATTTGCCCCGCTGCCCCCTTCCCGTGTGTCAAGTTGTGTGGAGCGGCGGCGGAGCCGGGGGCTGAGTGCGGATCGGTGGTGCGGAGGCCCTGCAGAACGGAAGGAGGTGAGCGCCTGGAGGCAGCCGGAGGGGGCTCGGGACCGCGACCTGGCACGCGGAGGGCGCCGACTGAGCCGGGCTGCTGGGCAGGATTTGCGAGGGGGCGGCATTGAGCTCTGGCCGAGTGCAAGGACGGCCTGGTGCAGGTTGGGCGGCCCCCCCTGAGCGGGTCAACTGAGGATTGCGGCCACAAATAGCCTGCGCATGCGGGGCACCCTGGACGGCGGCGGCCTATAGTGGAGGGGAAAGCGAGGCACCTGGAGTCGCAGCTGCGGCCTACAACCTGAGTGAGGCTCGGCTCGGAGGGCCTGTGCCGAGCAGCGAACTTGAGCGCCATAAAATTGGGGAGCAGTGGCCTGGACACGTGAGGCGCTCTCTGGTCTTTGGGGGCACGCGCACCACTGAACTGTGACCTGGTGGGGGCTGTCGCAAGATCTGGAGGGCTGGCCGTGAAGTGGAGCGGACCTGCTACAGCGGCCCTAGCACCTCGAGGAAGGGCACAAGGAGGCCCGTGGTGTGGAGCGGGGGAGGGGGGCCAGCCTCGGTCACCTCACCTCGCAGACGGCGATTGACGCAGTGGGTTGTGGTCGCCGGCAAATTGTGGTCGGCTTGGGGAGACGCACACGACCGACCTTGTGATGGCGAACAACCAGAGGAGGGGGAAGACTAACAAGGATGGCCTGACCAGGGGCTCCCAGCTTCCGCCATCGCCTGGGGCGAGCTCCTCCTCCCCGTCGGGGGACGGTGAGGCGCCGGTCACCAAAGCATTCATGACTGAGCTGTTTGCTTCCATTAAAGATGACATCTCGGAGCTGCGGTCCCAGCTCGCGTCGGACCTTAGGGAGGTGAGGAGAGACCTGGATGGGGTTGGCGAGAGGGTAGCCACCCTAGAGGACCATGATCTTAATCTGGCTAATGATGTCCATCAGCTACAACAGGATGTGCTGCGTCTTAGGGAACAGAACCTAGACCTGCAGTCCCATGCGGAGGACCTGGAGAACCGCTCCAGGCGGAACAACGTCCGTATTAAGTCGGTACCATGGGACGGGGAGTCCGGCGATCTGAGAGGCTATGTCCTGGCGCTGTTCCAGCAGATCTTGGGCGACGAAGAAATTACTGATGTCAAGATGGACAGGGCCCATAGAGTTGGTCTCCCTAGGCGCGGGGGGGGCCCTCCGCCGGACATCCTAGTCTGCGTCCACGATTATCAGTTGAAAGAGCGCATTCTGAAGAAGGCCCGGGAGGCTACGTCTATCCAGTTTCGTGGGCACCACCCGCAGCTGTACCAGGATTTGGCAGCTTCTACTCTACGGAAACGGCGTGAGTTCAGACCAGTGACTGCCTTTCTGCGGGACCGCAACATTGCTTACTCCTGGGGCCATCCGTTTCGCATCATATTTCGTTGGAACAACAGGCTTGAACAGATCAGGTCCCTTCAAGTGGCAATGGATCTACTGGGGCTCGACGGATCGGATGCTTCACCTGGCGATAGGAGTCCCTCTGCAAGGGGCCGGCGACGGTCCCCCTCCTGGCACAGGGTGGGCGGGGAGGGGGGGAGGAGGGTGCCTGACAGGACCACCAGCATGCAAGAACGGGACGACGCGGTGGCCTCGGTTGCCACCGCCACGCTGTCTGCCTCTCAGCTTGGTTCCGGGGCAGCGTGATCTCTGAAGAAGGATCTGGCTGGCGCCGGAGGGGCGCACCCCTGCAGGTATCGTGGGTTCGTATGTACTTTGTGAGAAGACGCCCAGGTACGAGGTTTGTGGGGGACATCGGCCGATGTCTCCTCGCCATCCCGTGGAGGACTCTTTTGGACTTTTGATGGTTTGTGAGGGGGTTTCCGGGGGGGGGAGGGTCTTGGAGGGGCTGTTTGGGGTGTTGGGGTTGGGGGTGAGGGGGGGTGTTGGTGGTGACGCGGTCGTGTTGTGGATAGTGTTGTGTGGTGGTGAGAGGGAGGATGGGAGGTGCTGTTGGTATGGGAGGTGCGAGGCGGGTAGGCATGGAACTCGAGGTTGGGACAGTGGGGCGGAGGGTTGGCGGGAGCCTGATCTTAACACGTGTTGTATCCGGGGCATCTTCCGGCGGGGGGGGAGGGCATGCCCCCGAGTTATAGAGGACTCTTGTTTTTTGTCTCACGATGCCTGTTAGCATAGGGACCTGGAATGTTAAGGGACTGAACTCTCCGCAGAAAAGGCAAAGGGTGTGGAAATATATCACGGACCACCAATTAGATATAGTGGGTCTGCAGGAAACTCACCTTACACGCACAGATGAGCTGCGTCTTAAGCATAAGGCGTATCCCCTAATATACAGATCCTCTGCGTCCACAAAGCACAAGGGGGTGGCCCTCCTCTTCCATGCTTCGCTGCGTTTTCAGCCTGTGGCGATACGCGCGGACAGGGAGGGCCGCTGGTTGATGGTGAAGGGGCTGGTTCAGGGGAGGCTCTGTACTTTTGTTGTGCTGTATGTTCCTAATACTGGCCAGAATAAGTTTTTGCAAAGCTTACTGCATAAAGTGGGTGATTTTGTTGAAGGGCAGTTGTTCCTCATGGGGGACTGTAATTTGGTGTGGGACGGGGCGCTGGACTGTTCTGGCGCTCGCAGGGCGGATACGGGTGTGTTCTCAGAGATGTCACGGCAAAAAGTTGCGGAAATGGGGTTGGTTGATGGGTGGCGGTTTCTGCATCCAACGTCCAGGGATTACACGTTTTTTTCCCATGTACACCGCTCATATTCACGATTGGACCATATATTCCTTAGCCAGGCTCTTAGAGGAGATGTCCTTGACTCCACCATACTGCCCCTCTCGGTCTCGGACCACAGCATGCTGGTACTTACTCTGCGCTGGTCGGCGGCGGGCACCGGGCAACGGAAATGGTATTTCCCGGCTTCGGTGCTTCGGGACGAGGCTTCTAACAAGGCCCTGCGGGTGGCCATTAGGGAGTTCTTTGCCCTCAATCCACCGACTGATACCTCAGTACCCAACACGTGGGATGCCTTTAAGGCGTCCATCAGGGGCACTTGCTTGGGCCTTAACGCACAACTCAATAGGATGCGACGCAAGGAGAGGGAGGCCCTGGAGGCTGAACTGGCTTCTCTAGAGCAGGCACATAAACTCAACCCCTCGAGGGTGACCCTCCGACCTCTCACGGCGGTACGGGGGAAACTGAGGGCACATTACAGCAACAGGGCGGAGTTCACTCTACTGCGGTTGGGCCGACAGTCCTACTCCTGTGGTAACAAGGTGGGGAGGCACTTGGCCCGACAGCTTCGTGACCGGCGGGAACGTGAGTACATTGGAGGGATCCGCGACTCTGCTGGACAGTTGCAGCATCGGGACGAGACGAAGGCGGCCATCTTCGGTCGCTTTTACTCGGACTTATACAAGGGGGAACAGCTGGAAACGGCTGCCCAGAAAGAATACCTGGGACGTCTGCCCCTTCCGCAGGTGTCCAAGGAATGGAACGAGCTCTTAGGGGCACCGATTACCAGGGAGGAGGTGCTAGCTGCTATTAAGAACTTGAAGCTTCACAAGGCGCCTGGCCCGGACGGTTACACAGCTGTGTTTTATAAATCTTACGCTTCCGAGCTCTGCGAATTCTTGGTCACCCTTTTTAATGACGTGGCCACCTCTGGTTCCTCCACTGGCTCCCTGGCGGAGGCGATGATTACGGTCTTGCCAAAGCCGGGGAAGGATCCGGCACAATGCGCCTCCTTCTGCCCGATAGCGCTTCTTAATTTGGACGCCAAACTATATTCGGCGATCCTGGCACGTAGGCTACAAGACCTTATGCCGGCGCTAATCCACCCGGACCAGTCTGGCTTTATCAAAGGGCGCCAGACGCATGATAACACACGTCGGGTGGTGCATCTAATAGAAAAAGCGGAACGATTTCGTATACCGGCGGTCCTAGTGGGCCTGGACGCCGAGAAGGCCTTCGATAGGGTGGACTGGGGGTTCCTATTCAATACCATGACTGCCTTTGGTTTTTCGGAGACCTTCATCACTATGGTGAGGGCTAATTACTGCTGCCCCCGGTCCCGGGTTGCGGTGAATGGTCATATGTCAGCGTTCTTTGCTCACACTCGAGGCACTAGACAGGGTTGTCCTCTGTCCCCCCTGCTGTTCGCGCTGAGCATCGAGCCGCTGGCGGTGGCGGTGCGGGAGCATGGCGGGATCCGTGGTTTACCATTCGCGGGAGAACAGCATAAGATTTCGCTCTTCGCGGACGATGTCTTGTTCTCTATTGCTGATCCGGAGAGCTCGCTACCTTGCATCAGGGAGGTCTTGTTGGAATTTGAGGGAGTGGCAGGCTTTAAGGTCAACTATAGCAAGTCGCACATCCTGAATCTTACCCTGTCGCAGGTCGAGAGGGACCGGGTGCGGCCGCTGACTCCGTTGGCCTGGGCCTCAGGTTCGATTGTCTACCTGGGGGTCCATCTGACTCCGACGGTGAGCGGGCTGTTCCAGGCCAATTTCCCATCTTTGCTGGCAAAATCCCGGGCGGAATTGGACAGGTGGAAGCCAAAATTTCTGTCATGGCTGGGCAGAATCCATGCCGTGAAGATGGTCCTCCTCCCTAAATTCTTAGATTTGTTCCAAGCCTTGCCTATCCCCATGGGCAGCGATTTCTTTCGGCGGCTCAAGACTTATTTATTGCGTTTCGTGTGGCAGGGGGGTCAGGCACGGGTCTCCTATGCAGTTCTCCGTCGACCGAGATCTGAGGGTGGGGTAGGGCTCCCGGACCTGCAGTTATATTACAAAGCGGCGCAACTGAGAGTCTTGGTAGAGTGGTCGCAACAGACCTCCGAGAAACACTGGCTCCATATGGACCGATGCGTTGCCGGTAGGTCAATCTGGGACCTAGCCTGGAAACCAAAGAAGGACCGCCCTCTCAATGCATATATCAGCACTCCCACCAGCACGGTGCTGAAGGTGTGGGACTCACTAGCGGGAGATGACCGTTGGACCACGTTCCCTTCACCGTTTACGCCCTTGCACTACAACCCAGCTTTCCCACCGGCGCTACATGATGGGCCGTTTGCGGTGTGGAGGGAGGGGGGGTGTCGGGCGTTGACCCATTTGTTCCACGGCTTGGACACCCTCACTTTCGCTAACTGTATGAGAGATTATGGGGTCCCCCAGACTGAACGGTTCCGGCATGTTCAGCTGCTTCACTGGGCTACGTCGCCGGGTGTAGTGGAGGCGGCTACGAGACCGCCGACCCCGTTTGAAGCCTTTATATTGCGGACGTCTGCCATGAAGGGGGCCATTTCCTTCATTTACCAGCTGTTGCTTCAATCGACAATAGCTCCTCGACCTCGTTATATGGGGCAATGGGAAGAAATGCTGGGGCGAGATGTCTCGGACGCGGAATGGTCGGCGCTATGGCGCGACCTGACGACCTTTAACCATTCCTTGCACTTGAGGGAAGCCCACCTCAAAACGGTCATGCAATGGTATATGTGCCCGACTAGGCTTCACCGCATTTTTCCGGGGACCTCAGATAAGTGCTGGAGGGGTTGCGGACTTCTGGGGGACTTCCGCCATATCTGGTGGGACTGCCCGGTGATCCGTCCTTACTGGGAGGAAATCCTCTCCCACGTGAAGGACATATTGACTTATCCCATTGATGAATCTATGGCTTGTGTCCTGCTAGGGCTGCGTGACCCTGGCCTCGTTTATCAGACCAGGGCGGATAAAAAGATTTTGTGGCTATGCCTCGGCGCAGCGAAGCTCACACTGGCTGCGGCCTGGAAGAAGAAGGAGGCCCCGGCGGTCTCACTGTGGCATGCGCGACTGTGGAGGTTGCTCAGTCTGGAGAGAGTGGCGGACATCTTCCTGGGCCAGTATAAGAATTTCCGATATCAGTGGGGTCCTCTGGTTACGTTTCTTTCTAAGGGGTTACCCTCGGCCGTGTGTCCGGCTTCTTTGAGGTCGATGCACCTCTTTCAAGTGTAATGTGGATCTGATTGAGTGTTGAGTGAATGGCGTCACCACCGGGGGGGAGGGAGGGGGTGGGACAGGGATGTTGGTTGTTTTGGTTTTTTGGGCTGTGGAGGATCCACGAATTGCTTATCTGCACCGCTTGTATGGAACTTGGAGGTCTGGGGTCCGGCACATTGCAGCGCTGGTCCTCTTAGCTGGACCGACCTAATGATAAGCTGGTAGAACACTGTGTACAGTGGTCCTAATTGAAATGTTGTCTCGAGCCTGGACTGGATATGCTTATGATATGGTTTGGGTCACTGCTGTTGTACGTACGAGGATTTTGCCTTGATTGTGAGTACTGTGCGGTTCCCCCGCAGCCCTTTGTTTATTCTCCTATGCAACTCAAAATAAAAATTTTACAAAAAAAAAAAATATTGAAACCATTTCCCCATACCAGCCATACCCCAAAGTTGACGGTGTCTATATGTTTGAACTGGGGTCACCAATTCCACTGCTGTAGCTTGGCGCGAGCAGGAAGGCACCCGAAGGCTAGGTGTAAAGCAGAAGTGCAGCACACACTCACACTGAAACAGGGAGGCACACGCAATAAAAGGACACCACACCAGATAGTTGGTTAAAACAAGACTCTTTTATCTAGACTTCTTCAAGGCAGGTAAGTAACTTCCTTTCGATACTAGGTGTCAAGTCAGGCATCGAACATTTCTGAAACATCAGGCAGATACCCCTTCAAATATATATAGGTAGTCTAGGCAATAACATTTCCAGCCAACATGGACATTTACCCCATAACATTTCACAGGTCTGGTCTCAATACTAGAACATCTCTCGGTGCCAGTTAATCATTGGGATTCTTCAACAGAGGGTTAAATGGTACAACCGAATCATGCTTCACATTTCCTAAATTAGGCCACACTAGGATGAACAGTTCCCAGAAAAGGGGGTTTCTTAGGCAGAACACCATCAGTTATTAAGCAGTTCTTAAGCCCAATTCAGAAGGCCTGTAGTCACTGTACCCCTTATTCCAGGCCTTTCTCAGGATAATTAGGGCCAACTGGTCCCAACTACAGTTCCCTGAGGGTAGGGGCAGTCGCGGGGCTGCCTCTCTGTTCACTAGAGACCCCTCTGTCACTACCGTCTTCCACCCTCCTCCCCGGGATGTTACCTTGATCTTCGGCCTCTTAGGAGGCCCTTGCAGCATGCTGCAGGCTTGGGCAAGGTGTGGGCAGGTAGGGGGGGGCTCGTGCTCTCTTGGGAGCACCCTTGCCGGTATTCCAGGTCTCCTTGTGGTGTTGCGGCCATCCTGGTTTGGTGTCGGCTAGTGGGGGAGGGGGCTCTTACCCTCCGTGGAGCCCCGCGCTGATAGTGTACCAGTCCTGGGCCTCCAGGTGCTTCCTGAGGCCCAGAACCAATCAGGATGCGGTGCTGGAGGGGCACGCCCACAGCCACCAATGGCAGCGCGGCTTGCGGGGGTGCAGCAGCCTCCTCCAATGGCTGCGTGGCATTTACGGGGGCATGGCCTATGACGTGGCCGATGCCCCCTTCAGGGGACGGTGGCTGCGGCAGCCTCAGTGGCCCAGCACAGCCTACAGGAATCCCACGGCAGCCCTCCCCAGGCTTCGGGGGCCACGGGGGTGAGCAGCAGGTCGGGAGCCTGGTCTGCGGCGGTGACTGACGGCCCTAGGCGCACTTTCCTGCAGCACTCCAAACCAGCGTGGGCAAATCAGGGCTGCAGCAGGGATCGCCGCGAGGCAGCGCCTCTTCCCGCCAGAGCGCTCCTCAGCTTCAAGGCGCTTAGTCCGTACTCCGAGCTACAGGTACCGGGTGGCGGGGGTGGGAAGCAACAGCGCTTTTAAGGCACACCGTTTTGGGACACAAAGGCAGTCTCTTGCAATGGCGGTGATGGACAATAGAACTTCCCAGGAAACAGCGCTTTTCACAGGGGCAGGTCAGTTTCCTCCATACAGCGCCCAGTAGGCACAGCTCTAGGGCCCTGAAGCAGTCTCAGGCAGTCCAGCACTTAGGGGAAGCACAACACAAGGGCACAGTGCAAGGCAAGATAGTGCTGAGATTTTATAGCGCTTAGAGATGATAGCGCTTAGAGATTATCACACTTGGAGGGGCAGACAGTCCCGGCAGCAAACAGTTTGTGGCAGTTCAGGGCACAGCTTAGTCAGGACAGTGCAGGGGGGCACAGTTCTGTCAGGGAAGCGCTTGGATGGTGCAGCGCCGTTACCTGGTTGATCCCCCAGCAGTCCTCACAGCAGGTAGGTGTTCCTTACAACGCGTGATGGTTCTAGCGCCCTTCTAGTGTAGTTCTTGGGGGGGAGAAGAAGGGGGGTTGAGTTCGTGGCTCAGAGGTAGGATGATTTCCTTTGGCTCGCTGGAGGTGGTTCCCGGGGTTCGCCAACGCTGGGACAGATCAGTAGGCTGGCAGAGCCCTCAACCAACTTAGAAAAGCAGTGCATAGGCCCAGTCAGTTCCAGTGGAGTGGAGTAGGTTCCTCCCCTAGGCCCAACCGCCTAAACTCCTGCAGAGGTTCCCCCAGATCTAGTGGTGCCCCAACTGACCGGCAGATTTCCCTCCTTTCCCCTTATACCCCTAGGTCTGGTGACCACTCTCCAAAGGCTGCAAAGCGTAACCCCTCCCCTATTCTAGAAGGTTCCAGGAGCTTCTACCTTCTAGGCTATGGGCTGAAAAGACAGGATGGCAGTATTACTGTATCCTAATGTCCCAGGCTGATCCTGACTACTAGAGCATATTTAAAATGGACACTTTGCAGTAGCAGGGTCCTGTGGCAGCGATGTTGTTGGGAGAGAGCCCTTGCACCTCAGCACTGTTTGGCAGTGGTAGGGCGCCCAGAGACCTAGGTCCAACGAAAAAAGATGGTGGAAAAACAAGGCAAAGGGCAAAAAAACCAGGGTAAGACCACCCTAGGGCTGACAGGTCTAACGCTATATCTTCCTAAAATGGATATAATTTCACGGATCGTGGTGTAAAAAAGCGCTGACATGCACGAACAAGTAAAGTAGCTTCTAACAACTTTCCAATATTATTTTATGTTTTTTTCTAATAGTGGGCTATATGTAACACTGTTCTGCTCTGGTTTGGGCTAATTGGGAGGGTACATGTTCATGGCAGAAATGAACAGGAACCAAGAGGCAACTAACAGAATATGCATAGAAGGGGTCATCAGTGTGGGCTACAGAAATCTCAACCTTCTTAGGTCCACGAGTGAGTAGTTGATGGAGTGCGTTTTTGTTTACTTCGCATTTTGGAACTTGAAGTCACGATTTTATATTGGGATAAACAGGACTACAGGTCATAGAATGCAAAATAAAAATCTGACCGGAACGAGTTACTCATGCTGGTTCCTCAGAAACTTGGCATAGCTGATGTCCTCACATCCACCATACTTCAAATGTTACTTTTTTCCTTCTGCAGTAATTTGTGTTTTTTATTCATTCCACTTGTCACTAGCCCTTGCACTGATTCTGTACCAATTTGTTGCTTATTGGAAAGGTCATTGTATTTCATTATTTAAAAATAATCTGAAATGGAAACCGACGTTCCGAAATTAATTAAGACAAATGTTTGCTGAGCCCCAAGCCTTTTAAAATGACTCCTCTTTCATGAGGCATGCTGTTTATCAAGTCAGACCCCAACCACATGATCTGTTGTTGCCTTTCTTTTCTTTTTCTATCTCCCAGTTCACCCACTGCACCCCTCTCAGAGGCCCCACATGTGTGGGGGAGTCTCTGCACTAGGGGAGATATCTCCGCAAAGAGAACTCTCATTGCGGAGATGTCGCTCATGTGTGTTGTCTCCCCCATAAATGCGGGGCCTCTACCATGAGTGTGGAGACTCCCCTCACGACTGCGGGGCCTCTGCCATGAGTGTGGAGACTCCCCTCATGACTGCGGGGCCTCTGCCATGAGTGTGGAGACTCCCCTCATGACTGCGGGGCCTCTGCCATGAGTGTGGAGACTACCATTATGACTGCGGTGCCTCTGCCATGTGTATGGAGACTTCCCTCATGTCTGCGGTGCCTCTGCCATGAGTGTGGAGACTCCCCTCATGACTGCGGGGCCTCTGCCATGAGTGTGGAGACTCCCCTCATGACTGCGGGGCCTCCACCATGAGTGTGGAGACTCCCCTTATGACTGTGGGGCCTCTGCCATGAGTGTGGAGACTCCCCTCATGACTGCGGTGCCTCTGCCATGTGTATGGAGACTCCCATCATGACTGTGGGTCTCTGCCATGAGTGTGGAGACTCCCCTCATGACTGCGGGGCCTCCACCATGAGTGTGGAGACTCCTCTTATGACTGTGGGGCCTCTGCCATGAGTGTGGAGACTCCCCTCATGACTGCGGTGCCTCTGCCATGTGTATGGAGACTCCCATCATGACTGCGGGTCTCTGCCATGAGTGTGGAGACTCCCATCATGACTGCGGTGCCTCTCCCATGTGTATGGAGACTCCCCTCATGACTGCGGGGCCTCTGCCATGAGTGTGGAGACTCCCCTCATGACTGCGGTGCCTCTGCCATGAGTGTGGAGACTCCCCTCATGACTGCGGGGCCTCTGCCATGAGTGTGGAGACTCCCCTCATGACTGCGGGCCTCTGCCATGAGTGTGGAGACTCCCCTTATGACTGCGGTGCCTCTGCCATGAGTGTGGAGACTCCCCTCATGACTGTGGGCCCTCTGCCATGAGTGTGGAGACTCCCCTCATGACTGTGGTGCCTCTGCCATGTGTATGGAGACTCCCAACATGACTGCGGGGCCTTTGCCATGAGTGTGGAGACTCCCCTCATGACTGCGGGGCCTCTGCCATGAGTGTGGAGGCTTCCATCATGACTGCGGGGCCTCTACTATGAGTGCGGAGACTCCCCTCATGACTGCGGGCCTCTGCCATGAGTGTGGAGACTCCCCTCATGACTGCGGGGCCTCTGCCATGAGTGTGGAGACTCCCCTCATGACTGCGGGGCCTCTGCCATGAGTGTGGAGACTCCCCTCATGACTGCGGGGCCTCTGCCATGAGTGTGGAGACTCCCCTCATGACTGACTGCGGGGCCTCTGCCTTGAGTGTGGAGGCTACCATCATGACTGCGGTGCCTCTGCCATGTGAATGGAGACTCCCATCATGACTGCGGGCCTCTGCCATGAGTGTGGAGACTCCCCTCATGACTGCGGGGCCTCTGCCATGAGTGTGGAGACTCCCCTCATGACTGCAGGGCCTCTGCCATGAGTGTGGAGACTCCCCTCATGACTGCGGGGCCTCTGCCATGAGTGTGGAGACTCCCCTCATGACTGCGGGGCCTCTGACATGAGTGTGGGGACTCCCCTCATGACTGCGGGGCCTCCACCATGAGTGTGGAGACTCCCCTTATGACTGTGGGGCCTCTGCCATGAGTGTGGAGACTCCCCTCATGACTGCGGTGCCTCTGCCATGTGTATGGAGACTCCCATCATGACCGCGGGCCTCTGCCATGAGTGTGGAGACTCCAATCATGACTGCGGTGCCTCTGCCATGGGTATGGAGACTCCCCTCATGACTGCGGGGCCTCTGCCATGAGTGTGGAGACTCCCCTCATGACTGCGGTGCCTCTGCCATGAGTGTGGAGACTCCCCTCATGACTGCGGGCCTCTGCCGTGAGTGTGGAGACTCCCCTCATGACTGCGGGGCCTCTGCCATGAGTGTGGAGACTTCCCTCATGACTGCGGGCCTCTGCCATGAGTGTGGAGACTCCCCTCATGACTGACTGCGGGGCCTCTGCCATGAGTGTGGAGGCTACCATCATGACTGCGGCACCTCTGCCATGTGTATGGAGACTCCCCTCATGACTGCGGTGCCTCTGCCATGAGTGTGGAGACTTCCCTCATGACTGCGGGGCCTCTGCCATGAGTGTGGAGACTCCCCTCATGACTGCGGGGCCTCCACCATGAGTGTGGAGACTCCCCTTATGACTGTGGGGCCTCTGCCACGAGTGTGGAGACTCCCCTCATGACTGCGGTGCCTCTGCCATGTGTATGGAGACTCCCATCATGACTGCAGGCCTCTGCCATGAGTGTGGAGACTCCCATCATGATTGCGGTGCCTCTGCCATGTGTATTGAGACTCCCCTCATGACTGCGGGGCCTCTGCGATGAGTGTGGAGACTCCCCTCATGACTGCGGTGCCTCTGCCATGAGTGTGGAGACTCCCCTCATGACTGCGGGGCCTCCACCATGAGTGTGGAGACTCCCCTTATGACTGTGGGGCCTCTGCCATGAGTGTGGAGACTCCCCTCATGACTGCGGTGCCTCTGCCATGTGTATGGAGACTCCCCTCATGACTGTGGTGCCTCTGCCATGTGTGTGGAGAGTCCCCTTATGACTGTGGGGCCTCTGCCATGAGTGTGGAGACTCCCCCCATGACTGCAGGGTCTCTGCCATGAGTGTGGAGACTCCCCTCATGACTGCGGGGCCTCTACCATGAGTGTGGAGGCTTCCATCATGACTACGGTGCCTCTGCCATGAGTGTGGAGACTCCCCTCATGACTGCGGGGCATCTGCGCCATGAGTGTGGAGACTCCCCTCATGACTGCGGTCCCTCTGCCAATGTTTATGGAGACTCCCATCATGACTGCGGGCCTCTGCCATGTGTATGGAGACTCCCCTCATGACTGCGGGGCCTCTGCCATGAGTGTGGAGACTCCCCTCATGACTGCGGTGCCTCTGCCCTGAGTGTGGAGACTCCCCTCATGACTGCGGGGCCTCTACCATGAGTGTGGAGGCTTCCATCATGACTGCGGGGCCTCTGCCATGAGTGTGGAGACTCCCCTCATGACTGCGGGCCTCTGCCATGAGTGTGGAGACTCCCCTCATGAATGCGGGGCCTCTGCCATGAGTGTGGAGACTCCCCTCATGACTGCGGGGCCTCTGCCATGAGTGTGGAGACTCCCTTTCATGACTGCGGTGCCTCTGCCATGAGTGTGGAGACTCCCCTCATGACTGCGGTGCCTCTGCCATGTGTATGGAGACTCCCCTCATGACTGTGGTGCCTCTGCCATGTGTGTGGAGAGTCCCCTTATGACTGTGGGGCCTCTGCCATGAGTGTGGAGCCTCCCCCCATGACTGCAGGGTCTCTGCCATGAGTGTGGAGACTCCCCTCATGACTGCGGGGCCTCTACCATGAGTGTGGAGGCTTCCATCATGACTATGGTGCCTCTGCCATGAGTGTGGAGACTCCCCTCATGACTGCGGGGCATCTGCGCCATGAGTGTGGAGACTCCCCTCATGACTGCGGTGCCTCTGCCATGTGTATGGAGACTCCCATCATGACTGCGGGCCTCTGCCATGAGTGTGGAGACTCCCATCATGACTGCGGTGCCTCTGCCATATGTATGGAGACTCCCCTCATGACTGCGGGGCCTCTGCCATGAGTGTAGAGACTCCCCTCATGACTGCGGTGCCTCTGCCCTGAGTGTGGAGACTCCCCTCATGACTGCGGGGCCTCTACCATGAGTGTGGAGGCCTCCATCATGACTGCGGGGCCTCTGCCATGAGTGTGGAGACTCCCCTCATGAATGCGGGGCCTCTGCCATGAGTGTGGAGACTCCCCTCATGACTGCAGGGCCTCTGCCATGAGTGTGGAGACTCCCTTCATGAATGCGGTGCCTCTGCCATGAGTGTGGAGACTCCCCTCATGACTGCGGTGCCTCTGCCATGAGTGTGGAGACTCCCCTCATGACTGCGGTCCCTCTGCCATGAGTGTGGAGACTCCCCTCATGACTGTGGGGCCTCTGCCATGTGTATGGAGACTCCCCTCATGACTGCGAGGCCTCTGCCATGAGTGTGGAGACTCCCCTCATGACTGCGGGCCTTTGCCATGAGTGTGGAGACTCCCCTCATGACTGCGGGGCCTCTGCCATGAGTGTGGAGACTCCCCTCATGACTGCGGGGCCTCTGCCATGAGTGTGGAGACTCCCCTCATGACTGCGGGGCCTCTGCCATGAGTGTGGAGACTCCCCTCATGACTGCGGGGCCTCTGCCGTGAGTGTGGAGACTCCCCTCATGACTGCGGGGCCTCTGCCGTGAGTGTGGAGACTCCCCTCATGACCACGGTGCCTCTGCCATGAGTGTGGAGACTCCCCTCATGACTGCGGGGCCTCTGCCGTGAGTGTGGAGACTCCCCTCATGACTGTGGGGCCTCTGCCATGAGTGTGGAGACTCCCCTCATGACCGCGGGGCCTTTGCCGTGAGTGTGGAGACTCCCCTCATGACTGCGAGGCCTCTGCAATGAGTGTGGAGACTCCCCTCATGACTGCGGTGCCTCTGCCATGAGTGTGGAGACTCCCCTCATGACTGCGGGGCCTCTGCCATGAGTGTGGAGACTCCCCTCATGACTGCGGGGCCTCCACCATGAGTGTGGAGACTCCCCTTATGACTGTGGGGCTCTGCCATGAGTGTGGAGACTCCCCTCATGACTGCGGTGCCTCTGCCATGTATATGGAAACTCCCATCATGACTGTGGGTCTCTGCCATGAGTTTGGAGACTCCCCTCATGACTGCGGGGCCTCCACCATGAGTGTGGAGACTCCTCTTATGACTGTGGGGCCTCTGCCATGAGTGTGGAGACTCCCCTCATGACTGCGGTGCCTCTGCCATGTGTATGGAGACTCCCATCATGACTGCAGGCCTCTGCCATGAGTGTGGAGACTCCCATCATGATTGCGGTGCCTCTGCTATGAGTGTGGAGACTCCCCTCATGACTGCGGGGCCTCCACCATGAGTGTGGAGACTCCCCTTATGACTGTGGGGCCTCTGCCATGAGTGTGGAGACTCCCCTCATGACTGCGGTGCCTCTGCCATGTGTATGGAGACTCCCCTCATGACTGTGGTGCCTCTGCCATATGTGTGGAGAGTCCCCTTATGACTGTGGGGCCTCTGCCATGAGTGTGGAGACTCCCTCCATGACTGCAGGGTCTCTGCCATGAGTGTGGAGACTCCCCTCATGACTGCGGGGCCTCTGCCATGAGTGTGGAGACTCCCCTCATGACTGCGGGGCCTCTGCCATGAGTGTGGAGACTCCCCTCATGACTGCGGGGCCTCTGCCGTGAGTGTGGAGACTCCCCTCATGACTGCGGGGCCTCTGCCGTGAGTGTGGAGACTCCCCTCATGACTGCGGGCCCTCTGCCGTGAGTGTGGAGACTCCCCTCATGACCGCGGTGCCTCTGCCATGAGTGTGGAGACTCCCCTCATGACTGCGGGGCCTCTGCTGTGAGTGTGGAGACTCCCCTGATGACTGTGGGGCCTCTGCCATGAGTGTGGAGACTCCCCTCATGACTGCGAGGCCTCTGCCATGAGTGTGGAGACTCCCCTCATGACTGCGGGGCCTCTGCCGTGAGTGTAGAGACTCCCCTCATGACTGCGAGGCCTCTGCCGTGAGTGTGGAGACTCCCCTCATGACTGTGGGGCCTCTGCCGTGAGTGTGGAGACTCCCCTCATGACTGCGGGGCCTCTGCCATGAGTGTGGAGCCTCCCCTCATGACTGCGTGCCTCTGCCATGAGTGTGGAGACTCCCCTCATGACTGTGGGGCCTCTGCCATGAGTGTGGAGACTCCCCTCATGACTGCGTGCCTCTGCCATGAGTGTGGAGGCTACCATCATGACTGCGGGGCCTCTGCCATGAGTGTGGAGTCTGTCCCATAACTGCGGGGCCTCTACCATGAGTGTGGAGACTCCCCTCATGACTGCGGGGCCTCTGCCATGAGTGTGGAGACTCCCCTCATGACTGTGGGGCCTCTGCCATGAGTGTGGAGACTCCCCTCATGACTGCGGGGCCTCTGCCATGAGTGTGGAGACTCCCCTCATGACTGCGAGGCCTCTGCCATGAGTGTGGAGACTCCCCTCATGACTAAGGTGCCTCTGCCATGAGTGTGGAGACTCCCCTCATGACTGTGTGGCCTCTGCCATGTGTATGGAGACTCCCCTCATGACTGCGAGGCCTCTGCCATGAGTGTGGAGACTCCCCTCATGACTGCGGGCCTTTGCCATGAGTGTGGAGACTCCCCTCATGACTGCGGGGCCTCTGCCATGAGTGTGGAGACTCCCCTCATGACTGCGGGGCCTCTGCCATGAGTGTGGAGACTCCCCTCATGACTGCGGTGCCTCTGCCATGAGTGTGGAGACTCTCCTCATGACTACGGGGCCTCTGCCATGAGTGTGGAGACTCCCCTCATGACTGCGGGGTCTCTGCCGTGAGTGTGGAGACTCCCCTCATGACAGCGGGGCCTCTGCCATGAGTGTGGAGACTCCCCTCATGACCGCGGTGCCTCTGCCATGAGTGTGGAGACTCCCCTCATGACCGCGGGGCCTCTGCCGTGAGTGTGGAGACTCCCCTCATGACTGCGGGGCCTCTGCCATGAGTGTGGAGACTCCCCTCATGACTGCGGGGCCTCTGCCATGAGTGTGGAGACTCCCCTCATGACTGCGGGGCCTCTGCCATGAGTGTGGAGACTCCCCTCATGACTGCGAGGCCTCTGCCATGAGTGTGGAGACTCCCCTCATGACTGCGGGCCTCTGCCATGAGTGTGGAGACTCCCCTCATGACTGCGGGGCCTCTGCCATGAGTGTGGAGACTCCCCTCATGACTGCGTGCCTCTGCCATGAGTGTGGAGACTCCCCTCATGACTGTGGGGCCTCTGCCATGAGTGTGGAGGCTTCCATCATGACTGCGGGGCCTCTACTATGAGTGTGGAGACTCCCCTCATGACTGCGGGCCTCTGCCATGAGTGTGGAGACTCCCCTCATGACTGCGGGGCCTCTGCCATGAGTGTGGAGACTCCCCTCATGACTGCGGGGCCTCTGCCATGAGTGTGGAGACTCCCCTCATGACTGCGGGGCCTCTGCCATGAGTGTGGAGACTCCCCTCATGACTGACTGCGGGGCCTCTGCCTTGAGTGTGGAGGCTACCATCATGACTGCGGTGCCTCTGCCATGTGAATGGAGACTCCCATCATGACTGCGGGCCTCTGCCATGAGTGTGGAGACTCCCCTCATGACTGCGGGGCCTCTGCCATGAGTGTGGAGACTCCCCTCATGACTGCCGGGCCTCTGCCATGAGTGTGGAGACTCCCATCATGACTGCGGGGCCTCTGCCATGAGTTTGGAGACTCCCCTCATGACTGCGGGGCCTCTGCCATGAGTGTGGGGACTCCCCTCATGACTGCGGGGCCTCCACCATGAGTGTGGAGACTCCCCTTATGACTGTGGGGCCTCTGCCATGAGTGTGGAGACTCCCCTCATGACTGCGGTGCCTCTGCCATGTGTATGGAGACTCCCATCATGACCGCGGGCCTCTGCCATGAGTGTGGAGACTCCAATCATGACTGCGGTGCCTCTGCCATGTGTATGAAGACTCCCCTCATGACTGCGGGGCCTCTGCCATGAGTGTGGAGACTCCCCTCATGACTGCGGTGCCTCTGCCATGAGTGTGGAGACTCCCCTCATGACTGCGGGCCTCTGCCGTGAGTGTGGAGACTCCCCTCATGACTGCGGGGCCTCTGCCATGAGTGTGGAGACTTCCCTCATGACTGCGGGCCTCTGCCATGAGTGTGGAGACTCCCCTCATGACTGACTGCGGGGCCTCTGCCATGAGTGTGGAGGCTACCATCATGACTGCGGCACCTCTGCCATGTGTATGGAGACTCCCCTCATGACTGGGGTGCCTCTGCCATGAGTGTGGAGACTTCCCTTATGACTGCGGGGCCTCTGCCATGAGTGTGGAGACTCCCCTCATGACTGCGGGGCCTCCACCATGAGTGTGGAGACTCCCCTTATGACTGTGGGGCCTCTGCCACGAGTGTGGAGACTCCCCTCATGACTGCGGTGCCTCTGCCATGTGTATGGAGACTCCCATCATGACTGCAGGCCTCTGCCATGAGTGTGGAGACTCCCATCATGATTGCGGTGCCTCTGCCATGTGTATGGAGACTCCCCTCATGACTGCGGGGCCTCTGCGATGAGTGTGGAGACTCCCCTCATGACTGCGGTGCCTCTGCCATGAGTGTGGAGACTCCCCTCATGACTGCGGGGCCTCCACCATGAGTGTGGAGACTCCCCTTATGACTGTGGGGCCTCTGCCATGAGTGTGGGGACTCCCCTCAGGACTGCGGTGCCTCTGCCATGTGTATGGAGACTCCCCTCATGACTGTGGTGCCTCTGCCATGTGTGTGGAGAGTCCCCTTATGACTGTGGGGCCTCTGCCATGAGTGTGGAGACTCCCCCCATGACTGCAGGGTCTCTGCCATGAGTGTGGAGACTCCCCTCATGACTGCGGGGCCTCTACCATGAGTGTGGAGGCTTCCATCATGACTACGGTGCCTCTGCCATGAGTGTGGAGACTCCCCTCATGACTGCGGGGCATCTGCGCCATGAGTGTGGAGACTCCCCTCATGACTGCGGTGCCTCTGCCATGTGTATGGAGACTCCCATCATGACTGCGGGCCTCTGCCATGAGTGTGGAGACTCCCATCATGACTGCGGTGCCTCTGCCATGTGTATGGAGACTCCCCTCATGACTGCGGGGCCTCTGCCATGAGTGTGGAGACTCCCCTCATGACTGCGGTGCCTCTGCCCTGAGTGTGGAGACTCCCCTCATGACTGAGGGGCCTCTACCATGAGTGTGGAGCCTTCCATCATGACTGCGGGGCCTCTGCCATGAGTGTGGAGACTCCCCTCATGACTGCGGGCCTCTGCCATGAGTGTGGAGACTCCCCTCATGAATGCGGGGCCTCTGCCATGAGTGTGGAGACTCCCCTCATGACTGCGGGGCCTCTGCCATGAGTGTGGAGACTCCCTTCATGACTGCGGTGCCTCTGCCATGAGTGTGGAGACTCCCCTCATGACTGCGGTGCCTCTGCCATGTGTATGGAGACTCCCCTCATGACTGTGGTGCCTCTGCCATGTGTGTGGAGAGTCCCCTTATGACTGTGGGGCCTCTGCCATGAGTGTGGAGACTCCCCCCATGACTACAGGGTCTCTGCCATGAGTGTGGAGACTCCCCTCATGACTGCGGGGCCTCTGCCATGAGTGTGGAGACTCCCTTCATGACTGCGGTGCCTCTGCCATGAGTGTGGAGACTCCCCTCATGACTGCGGTGCCTCTGCCATGAGTGTGGAGACTCCCCTCATGACTGCGGTCCCTCTGCCATGAGTGTGGAGACTCCCCTCATGACTGTGGGGCCTCTGCCATGTGTATGGAGACTCCCCTCATGACTGCGAGGCCTCTGCCATGAGTGTGGAGACTCCCCTCATGACTGCGGGGCCTCTGCCATGAGTGTGGAGACTCCCCTCATGACTGCGGGGCCTCTGCCATGAGTGTGGAGACTCCCCTCATGACTGCGGGGCCTCTGCCATGAGTGTGGAGACTCCCCTCATGACTGCGGGGCCTCTGCCATGAGTGTGGAGACTCCCCTCATGACTGCTGGGCCTCTGCCGTGAGTGTGGAGACAGCCCTCATGACTGCGGGGCCTCTGCCGTGAGTGTGGAGACTCCCCTCATGACTGCGGGGCCACTGCCGTGAGTGTGGAGACTCCCCTCATGACTGTGGGGCGTCTGCCATGAGTGTGGAGACTCCCCTCATGACCGCGGGGCCTCTGCCGTGAGTGTGGAGACTCCCCTCATGACTGCGAGGCCTCTGCCATGAGTGTGGAGACTCCCCTCATGACTGCGGTGCCTCTGCCATGAGTGTGGAGACTCCCCTCATGACTGCGGGGCCTCTGCCATGAGTGTGGAGACTCCCCTCATGACTGCGGGGCCTCCACCATGAGTGTGGAGACTCCCCTTATGACTGTGGGGCCTCTGCCATGAGTGTGGAGACTCCCCTCATGACTGCGGTGCCTCTGCCATGTGTATGGAGACTCCCATCATGACTGTGGGTCTCTGCCATGAGTGTGGAGACTCCCCTCATGACTGCGGGGCCTCCACCATGAGTGTGGAGACTCCTCTTATGACTGTGGGGCCTCTGCCATGAGTGTGGAGACTCCCCTCATGACTGCGGTGCCTCTGCCATGTGTATGGAGACTCCCATCATGACTGCAGGCCTCTGCCATGAGTGTGGAGACTCCCATCATGATTGCGGTGCCTCTGCCATGTGTATGGAGACTCCCCTCATGACTGCGGGGCCTCTGCGATGAGTGTGGAGACTCCCCTCATGACTGCGGTGCCTCTGCCATGAGTGTGGAGACTCCCCTCATGACTGCGGGGCCTCCACCATGAGTGTGGAGACTCCCCTTATGACTGTGGGGCCTCTGCCATGAGTGTGGAGACTCCCCTCATGACTGCGGTGCCTCTGCCATGTGTATGGAGACTCCCCTCATGACTGTGGTGCCTCTGCCATATGTGTGGAGAGTCCCCTTATGACTGTGGGGCCTCTGCCATGAGTGTGGAGACTCCCCCCATGACTGCAGGGTCTCTGCCATGAGTGTGGAGACTCCCCTCATGACTGCGGGGCCTCTGCCATGAGTGTGGAGACTCCCCTCATGACTGCGGGGCCTCTGCCATGAGTGTGGAGACTCCCCTTATGACTGCGGGGCCTCTGCCATGAGTGTGGAGACTCCCCTCATGACTGCGGGGCATCTGCTCCATGAGTGTGGAGACTCCCCTCATGACTGCGGTGCCTCTGCCATGTGTATGGAGACTCCCATCATGACTGCGGGCCTCTGCCATGAGTGTGGAGACTCCCCTCATGACTGCGGTGCCTCTGCCATGTGTATGGAGACTCCCATCATGACTGCGGGCCTCTGCCATGAGTGTGGAGACTCCCATCATGACTGCGGTGCCTCTGCCATGAGTGTGGAGACTCTCCTCATGACTACGGGGCCTCTGCCATGAGTGTGGAGACTCCCCTCATGACTGCGGGGCCTCTGCCGTGAGTGTGGAGACTCCCCTCATGACTGCGGGGCCTCTGCCGTGAGTGTGGAGACTCCCCTCATGACCACGGTAAATGTAAATGTAAATGTATACTTGTAAAGCGCACTGTGACTCCATCTCGGAGTGTCCTGGCGCTGTATACGGCTGGGGAACCCTTCCTGGCTTTCCCTGTGAGATGGTCCCTCCTGGGCACCCCCAAGGTGAAGCCAGGCATCCCCGGCGCTGAAGGGGCCGTTGTGGAGATTAAGCAAGCTATTGCCCAGAGTTGCAGAGTGGAACCCATGGTTAGAGTAGGCACCGAGGCGAGAATTGTCGAGTCCGCGGACATTGACCCAAGACCCTGCCGCGTCGGGAATTGAACCCTGGTCCCGGACCAACCTCTGCTTCCGGGTCTGCCGCTTCTAACCAGTGAGCCACACTTCTCCACTCTTCTGTGGGGCCTCTGCCATGAGTGTGGAGACTCCCCTCATGACTGCGAGGCCTCTGCCATGAGTGTGGAGAATCCCCTCATGACTGCGGGGCCTCTGCCATGAGTGTAGAGACTCCCCTCATGACTGCGAGGCCTCTGCCATGAGTGTGGAAACTCCCCTCATGACTGCGGGGCCTCTGCCATGAGTGTGGAGACTCCCCTCATGACTGTGGGGCCTCTGCCGTGATTGTGGAGACTCCCCTCATGACTGCCGGGCCTCTGCCATGAGTGTGGAGACTCCCCTCATGACTGCGTGCCTCTGCCATGAGTGTGGAGACTCCCCTCATGACTGTGGGGCCTCTGCCATGAGTGTGGAGACTCCCCTCATGACTGCGTGCCTCTGCCATGAGTGTGGAGGCTACCATCATGACTGCGGGGCCTCTGCCATGAGTGTGGAGTCTGTCCCATAACTGCGGGGCCTCTACCATGAGTGTGGAGACTCCCCTCATGACTGCGGGGCCTCTGCCATGAGTGTGGAGACTCCCCTCATGACTGTGGGGCCTCTGCCATGAGTGTGGAGACTCCCCTCATGACTGCGGGGCCTCTGCCATGAGTGTGGAGACTCCCCTCATGACTGCGAGGCCTCTGCCATGAGTGTGGAGACTCCCCTCATGACTGCGGTGCCTCTGCCATGAGTGTGGAGACTCCCCTCATGACTGTGTGGCCTCTGCCATGTGTATGGAGACTCCCCTCATGACTGCGAGGCCTCTGCCATGAGTGTGGAGACTCCCCTCATGACTGCGGGCCTTTGCCATGAGTGTGGAGACTCCCCTCATGACTGCGGGGCCTCTGCCATGAGTGTGGAGACTCCCCTCATGACTGCGGGGCCTCTGCCATGAGTGTGGAGACTCCCCTCATGACTGCGGTGCCTTTGCCATGAGTGTGGAGACTCTCCTCATGACTACGGGGCCTCTGCCATGAGTGTGGAGACTCCCCTCATGACTGCGGGGCCTCTGCCGTGAGTGTGGAGACTCCCCTCATGACAGCGGGGCCTCTGCCATGAGTGTGGAGACTCCCCTCATGACCGCGGTGCCTCTGCCATGAGTGTGGAGACTCCTCTCATGACCGCGGGGCCTCTGCCGTGAGTGTGGAGACTCCCCTCATGACTGAGGGGCCTCTGCCATGAGTGTGGAGACTCCCCTCATGACTGCGGGGCCTCTGCCATGAGTGTGGAGACTCCCCTCATGACTGCGGGGCCTCTGCCATGAGTGTGGAGACTCCCCTCATGACTGCGAGGCCTCTGCCATGAGTGTGGAGACTCCCCTCATGACTGCGGGGCCTCTGCCATGAGTGTGGAGACTCCCCTCATGACTGCGGGGCCTCTGCCATGAGTGTGGAGACTCCCCTCATGACTGCGTGCCTCTGCCATGAGTGTGGAGACTCCCCTCATGACTGTGGGGCCTCTGCCATGAGTGTGGAGACTCCCCTCATGACTGCGGGGCCTCTGCCATGAGTGTGGAGACTCCCCTCATGACTGTGGGGCCTCTGCCATGAGTGTGGAGACTCCCCTCATGACTGCAGGGCCTCTGCCATGAGTGTGGAGACTCCCCTCATGACTGCGGGGCCTCTGCCATGTGTATGGAGACTCCCCTCTGGAAAAATGTCACCCCCCCCTTGCAGCTACTCTCTTCGCGATCTGCTGGCCCTCAAACCTTGTAAAAAACGCTGCTCTCATTCCTATGAACCGGATGATTTCTTGCTCCCTCCTCATTGTGGCTGCTATCTCTCGGCAAGTCCTCCCAATCCCGCCCCCATCCACCCTACCCCTGAACACCCCGTCACATCCAGTTCTAATATAGCAGAAGTAGAGGGCATTTTGGTCAATGCCCACTCCCTTATCAAGAACAAGGTTATGTTTAAGGAGATGGTACTGGATAGAACGCCTACTCTAGTGCTTGTGACCGAAACCTGGGCTAAGGACTCTTCCGACCCTGATCTAATAGAGGCTGTCCCGGAAGGTTACTGCCTGGCCAGACTAGATAGGCAGGGACGAGTGGGAGGGGGGATAGCGATTCTTTATAAAGATCACCTTCAATGCCACATAGTACCCATGACTGATTTTCCTGACAGTTTTCAAGCTCTTTATTTTACAATAAAGGAAGAGCAACGCCCCTTTTTTAATGGTATCTTAATTTACCGTCCCCCCGGCTCGAGAACCCACTTCACGCACCACCTTCTCCAATCTCTTGAATCCTATTTTGGCCAAGATAATTTCTCTATCCTAGGGGATTTTAACTACCACCTAGAACGGCACGACCTCTCTGACACCTCATGTCTCACTGAGGCCCTAGAATCTTGCGGGTTAACGCAACGTGTCACGGGAGCCACTCATCGTGCAGGACACACGCTGGATGGCATTTTCTCCAATGACCCCCGCTTGACTACCAAGGATCCGATCCATCTTTCCTGGTCTGACCATCTGGCGGTCCCTTTCCTTCTGAAACACCACAGTGTGAAATCCCAGTAAACTAGGGAACCATACAATAGAGACTACTAGAAACTTCAGGAATATTAATAGCAATTCCTTCGTGCCCTGGGCTGCTAGCCTTGCTATCACTGGTCTAGATAGCGTACAGACCGCAGTCACTCACTTTGAACAGGTCACTACCGAGGCCCTGAATCAACTAGCCCCAGAACAATCCCGCCGCCGTGCTAGAAAGAGACCCTCTGCCCCCTGGTTCTCCGACTCCCTTAGGCTTCTTAGGCAAGAAGTGAGGAGAAAGGAGAGATTATGGCATGCTAGTTGGGACTTCAAAAATAAGGAAGCTCATCGACTTCTTGTTAAAAAATACAAAGCCGAAATTGTGCAGGCAAAACAAGAATACTTTGTGACCGCGACCTCCTCGCTCTCCTCCCCGAAGGACCTCTTTAAAACTGTTGACTCTTTGGTCAGACTGCAAGCCCCTGACCCTGTCATCCCTTCGCAGGATCTCTGTGATAAGATCGCCTCCTTCTTCCACTCTAAAATTCAGGATATCCATCTTGCCCTCGAGGAGCAAAGAGCTGTTCTCAGTGCATCTACACCCAGCGTGGAGACGAGTTTGACCATCACTGAAATCTCCGCACCATGCACTCTGGACGCCTTTCCCCCGCTGGCCTTGCAAGATCTTGAGCTATTGTTAGCCAAGACTAAGTCCGGTTCACCTTTGGATACCTGCCCACTGAAAGTGATCAAGCAGTGTAGAGAGACCCTCTTACCACCGCTGCTAGAGATAATGAATCTAGCTATTAGGGATGGCATTTTCCCTGCAGAATGGAAGAAGGCGATAGTAAAACCCCTGCTGAAAAAAGCCTCTCTGGATCCGGGGGTCCTAAAAAACTTCCGGCCTATTTCCCTGCTCCCTGCTCCTGCGAAGATGCTTGAGACACACCTTAATAAGCATCTTGCAGCCTTTGTGGAAACCTCAGGATGTTTAGACCCCTCCCAGCATGGATTCAGGAAAGAATTCAGCACCGAGTCAGCCCTCACCATCGTGCTTGACAAGATCCGCACGTCAGTAGATGAGGGCCAGACTTCGCTCCTGGTCCTGCTCGATCTAACTGCGGCTTTCGACACCCTCTCCCCCTCAGTACTTACATCGGGGCTGAGGGAGGTAGGGGTGAAGAACGCAGCTCTGGATCTCTTGACCTCCTTCCTCACGGGGAGGGAACAAAGAGTCAAGCTTGGGGAGTTTCTATCTCCATCCCGTCCTGTGCTATGTGGGGTTCCTCAAGGGTCAGCACTTAGCCCGACCCTCTTTAATATCTATGTTACCCCACTAGCCAAATTAATAAGGTCATTCGGGATGGAGGTAGACTCGTACGCAGACGACACTCAAATCCTCGTCTCTCTTCCCCATTCAGATGAACTAATCGCCTCCAAGTTTAGATCTTGCATGGAGGCGGTTGGTAAGTGGATGATCCAGAACTCCCTAAAACTGAATGGGGAGAAGACGGAGGTGATGGTGTTTGGGGGGAAAGAGAACATCTGGTCAGCCAATTGGTGGCCTGACTCTCTTGGAACATGCCCTTCCCCTACATCTTCTGCTAAAAATCTCGGGGTGCTATTAGATCCTGCCCTTGACTTAGGCAGCCAGGCGAGCAGAACCGTTTCCACCTGTTGGGGCCTGATTCACACCCTTCGTAGGGTCAGGAAATATCTTTCCCTCCAGGCAAGAAAACAGATAGCTGTTGCTCTTATCGGCTCACGTCTGGACTATTGTAACGCGCTGTATGCTGGACTTAATAAAGGACAGCTGCAGCGCTTACAGGTAGTCCAAAACGCCATAGCCAGATTCGTTCTGGATATTCCCAGACGCTCTTCGGCCACTGCAGCCAGGAAAGCGCTGCACTGGCTGCCGGTAGAATATCGTATCCGGTTTAAGGTCCTATGTATGACCTACAGAGCCATCGCCAAAAAGAGCGACACTGGAATAGGATCCATCATCTCCCACTATGTCCCCCGCAGGAACTTGCGCTCCTCCGGGAAACTGCTTCTGGCAGCCCCCCGTGTACGAAGAGCCAAGTGGGGCGGCAGAGCCTTCTCCACCCTTGCTCCTAAGTGGTGGAATGAACTTCCTCTGGATCTTAGATCTCTCCCGTCCCTACAGAACTTTCGCACTGCCTTAAAAACCCTTTTATTTCAGCAAGCATATGTTTAGGGTCTTATGTCCTGTCCTGATCATTCTCTGATCTTTTGATAGGCGCCTTGATACCTTCGGGTTACTGTCTGCGCGTTATAAATTTTCTTTCAATTCAATTCAATTCCCCTCATGACTGCGTGGCCTCTGCCGTGAGTGTGGAGACTCCCCTCATGACTGACTGCGGGGCCTCTGCCATGAGTGTGGAGGCTACCATCATGACTGCGGGGCCTCTGCCATGAGTGTGGAGTCTGTCCCATAACTGCGGGGCCTCTGCCATAAGTGTGGAGACTCCCCTCATGACTGCGAGGCCTCTGCCATGAGTGTGGAGACTCCCCTCATGACTGCGGGGCCTCTGCCATGAGTATGGAGACTCCCCTCATGACTGCGGGGCCTCTGCCATGAGTGTGTAGACTCCGCTCATGACTGCGGGGCCTCTGCCATGAGTGTGGAGACTCCCCTCATGATTGCGAGGCCTCTGCCATGAGTGTGGAGACTCCCCTCATGACTGCGGGGCCTCTGCCATGAGTGTGGAGACTCCCCTCATGACTGCGGGCCTCTGCCATGAGTGTGGAGACTCCCCTCATGACTGTGGGGCCTCTGCCATGAGTGTGGAGACTCCCCTCATGACTGCGTGCCTCTGCCATGAGTGTGGAGGCTACCATCATGACTGCGGGGCCTCTGCCATGAGTGTGGAGACTCCCCTCATGACTGCGGGGCCTCTGCCATGAGTGTGGAGACTCCCCTCATGACTGCGAGGCCTCTGCCATGAGTGTGGAGACCCCCTTATGACTGCGGGGCCTCTGCCATGAGTGTGGAGACTCCCCTCATGACCACGGTGCCTCTGCCATGAGTGTGGAGACTCCCCTCATGACTGTGGGGCCTCTGCCATGAGTGTGGAGTCTGTCCCATAACTGCGTGGCCTCTGCCATGAGTGTGGAGACTACCATCATGTCGCAACGGAGCACACTACAGCTTAAGCGCACAAAAATAGTCCTGTCGTGGGGGTTGGGCACGTACAAGAAAACTGGCCAGGCCAGGGGGCAGCTGTGGGAGCGGGGCTTTGGCAGTTACTGCTCGGGCACTTTGTTTCAGTTTCTGTAATGACTGCTCCAGCCAGAGCCAAATGCAGGCTTATCAACCCTCACTGGCAGGAAATCCGACTCACTGCAATCTTGAGACTTTAGAGCTCTTTTTTCACTCTGCAAAAACAGGAAAGGACAAACTTGTAATGTTTGTGTTTTTTCCAGTCTCCTTCAGCTGAAAAACATTGAGGGTAAACCATCCGCCCCCTGCTCTTCACATCTCATCGCCCCTTTGAAGGACTGTCAGCCATAGAATCTGCCAGAATGTGTCAAACCTGGCTTTTTTCCATGCCGCTGCTGCCCATAAATCAGTGGGGGTGCCACAAACGTCATGCTGCACACCAGCTAGGCCAACACAAAAGGTGTTTTCACATCCAACACACTTAATTAGCACTATGCAGGTGCAACTGAGATGTTTGTCTCTCCAGGGTACGCTTTCAAGCCATGAGGGCCAGACAGCTTCAGCTATGCATTCCACACTGACAACAATAGCTCAGGCATTGTCGGGACCAATTGGCTTTGCCAATGCTTATCATTAGTCTGTAACCTTAGGCTTCCTTCCTTCCTCTTCTTGCGTTTGCCCCTCTCCTGGATAATGGATCCGTCATTTGTGTCCTTCCACTGCTCTTCTTCTAGGAGCTACATAGTATATCTGGGTTTAAGCATCCTACCAGAGTGTGTCACTTGTATGCATTTAGAGATTTTTTTCTCCTCTTCGTGTTGTTGTTGGCCCCCTCCCGCCCTTCTTATTTTGATGCCCATGTTGTTTCTTATCTCCAGAATATCCCAACCACCCTCCGTTGTCTAGGTCCTTGCTCCAGCCCTTCCACCCCTCCACTGTCCATCCTGCCCTAAACCCCTGCCACCCTCCATTGGCCATTCTGCCCCTGACTCCACATCCCTCCCTCCTTGTTACCTGACAGCCCACCCTCCCTCAGTAATAAACATAATCAAGCATAGATGAAGCCAATAGGTCTCGCCTATGCAAGAGCTCTTGGCTTAGCCAATGTGTTTTAGCCACGCTGTACACAAGAGTGACTGCAGTTCAGCATGGCTAAAGGTTAGTGGTACAGAGAAGAGTGGCCTGGAGTGTCATAGAGTGGAATGGGGCAGAGTGGAGTAGAGTGTTGTAGAGGGGAGTGGAATAGAATATTGTGTATTGGAGTGGCATATAGTGGAGTGGCGCACAGTGCCATACAGTGGAGTAGAGTGGACTGGTGAAGAGTGCATTGGTGTAGAGAGTTGAGGAGTATAGTGGCATAGAGTGCAGTGGCATAGAATTCAGCTCTGTACAATGCAGCATTGTAGAATGCAGTGGCGTAGATTAAGGTGTTGCATAGTAGAGTGCAGAGGCGTATAGTACAGTTGTGTAGAGTACAGTTGTGTCGAGTGGAGTGGTGCAGAGTAGAGTGGCGTAGAGTGGTGCAGAGTAGATTAACGTGCCATAGAGTGCAGTGGCATAGACTGGAGTGCTGCAGAGTGCGGTGTTGCAGAGTAGAGTGGTGTGATGAGAGTAGAGTAGAATGATATTGAGTAGTGGTGTAGAGTGCAGTGGCATTGAGCACATTGGTGGAGAATAGAGTGCAGTGGTATAGAGTAGACTGTTGCCGAGTAGAGTAGAGTAGAGTGCAGTGGCATGGAGTGGCATAGATTGTACTGATGTAGAGTGCATTGGTTTAAAGTGTGTCAGAGTATAGTTATGTAGAGTGCAGCAGCATAGAAATTAAGTGGCATACAATTCATTGTCATAGATTGCAGTGACATAGATTTGAGTGGTGCATAGTGGCGTGCAGTGGTGCAGAGTATAGTGGCATAAAGTGAAGTGGCATAGATTGGTGCAGAGTGGAGTGATATGGAGTGCAGTGGCATAGAGTGGAGTGAGGCAGAGTGCAATGGCCTTGAGTGCAATGATGCAGAGTAGAGTTGCACAGAGTGCTCTCGCATAGAGTGCAGAAGTGCAGAGTAGAATGGTGAAGAGTTTAGTGGCAGAAAGTGCAGTGGCATAGATTGGTGCAGAGTGGAGTGATACAGAGGGCAGTGGCATAGAGTGAGGTGAGGCAGAGTGCAGTGGCCTTGAGTACAGTGATGCAGAGTAGAGTTGCACAGAGTGCACTGGCATAGAGTGCAGAAGTGCAGAGTAGAATGGTGAAGAGTTTAGTGGCAGAAAGTGCAGTTTTTCTAAGTAGGGTGTTGTAGAGTGCATAGGCATCGAGTACAGTGAAGCAGTGTAGAGTGGAGTAGCACAGAGTGCAGTGACTTAGAGTAGATTGTTTCAGACTAGAGTGAAGTGAAGTAGAGTGGAGTGTGGTAGAGTGTAATGGCATAGTGTAACGTGGTTTAGAATGCAGTGGCATATAATGCAGTAGTGTAGAGTAGATTAGAGTGGCATACAGATAATTGACGCAGAGTGCAGGGGTGTAGAGAGCAGTGTTGCAGAGTGGAGTGAAGTGGGGTAGAGTTGAGTTGAATAGAGTTGAGTTGAGCAGAGTAGATTGGGAGTGTCCTAGACTGTAGTGGTGTGGATTTTAGTGGCCAGGGGCGTAGCTTTGTCAGTAAGAGTGGGGGAGGGGAGGGAAGTTCATATTTTCTAACAATCACGTTGGCATATCATTTTTAAATACATTACGTGACGTGAAAAGGGAGAGGAACATGGATTGGTAGGGCTAGTAAGTGAGAGAAAACACAATGTTTTGTAAAATAACCAACAATCTTTAAGACTTTCAAAATATGTATATATAGACCGTGTGTGCATTTTTTCCCTGTGGGTATGTAAATATTCCTGGTGAATTCCGAAAGACCCTTCAACAAAGCAGCTGTATCCAACTATTTACTACAAAATACATTTATCAGAGGGGTGTATTACCCAAAACATCCCCCCCACTGAAACTACGCCCGTGAGAGTAGTGTGGATTGCAATGGCATAGAATTGAGTGGTGCAGAGTAGGGAAGAGAAGCGTAAAGTGCAGTGGTGCAGAGTGTAGTCGTGTAGAATGGTGCAGAGTAGAGTGGAGTGTGCATGGTGTGGTAGCACACAGCCATTACAGCCAACACATTTTCAATGGAAATGACCATTATATGTTCAAAGAAACACAGTTTTACTAATAACTCTATACAGTGTACAAATGATACTGTGTGGAAATGGCAGCACCTAGTGTATTGATATGTTTTGATCATATTAAAGTATTCGTTTCCAATACACTTCAGAATTAGAAAAAAATGTGCCTAATCTGTGTGTTGCTAATTCTAATATATTCTGTAATATTTCCACAGTTCAGTATCCAGCAAGATTGTCGCACAAATCCTCCCACTTTGAAATCAAGGAAAGAAAAGTAAACACCAATCTCCCTCAGAAGACAGAGCCTGACATTTGACCTCTCTCTTTGAATGCACAGCAAAGGAGACAAGATAAGAACAGGATTTACAAGCCTGTTTACAGAAAGGAGCAGTCGTGATGGAATAAAAGGGGTGTTGGTGTGAAAAGGCTTTGCTCCTTTGGAGGGACAAATGTACCCTTGACTGTCTAAAACAAATAAAGCCAGCAAGTAGAAAGCAAGAAAATGTGAGTTACAACACAAACCTAATGGTAAGTTACAGGTGACATGCATTCCAGGGAAGCTTTCTGAATTTCGCCAAGATGTCTTAGGCAAACCAGACAGGTGCACTGTCAGGTAGGCCCGCCCTACAATTAGAAAATAATGAAGTAATACCATCACAAAATGTGATGTGCTATGGTGCATGATTTGCTTTTCTTGCCAGATAATTTTGTCAGCACTGACACACAATATGGACCTTCCAGCCACATAATTCCAGTGGCCCTGCTCATAAGATAAAACTAGCACCAGCAGCAGCAGTGCGAGTACTGCTTACGTATAGACCTGACCCACTTCAAGCAGCAGCAAAGGTTTACTCTGCGCTTAAGTTGTGCTAGTGGTTGGTGATGGAAGGCATTGGCACCCATTTTTGGGGGAATCAGAAATTATATGTCATTAATTATCAGACTTTGAACAGTAGAAGAGAGACACAAGCAGAAAAGGGAGAACGATGAAGGAGAATAGGTATACAGTGACAAAGGGAGAAAATAGTGATGCAAAAAGAGCCTCCAACAAGCATTGGCAAGGCAAAAAGGTTGAGCTGATAAGTCACTCCACAGTCATTGTCCTTATGACCTAATAAATAAAGTACGGAAGGAGCTGTCTATAATTTGGGGCAGGGACTTAAATCAGATGCTCTGTACGCAGAGTACTAATACAGTCTGTGGCATTGTTGATGAAAACGGTGATCAGGTAACCCACTTCCCCCACACTACAGTTGGGTACTGTCTAAACGACACTTTTTGTGGTTTAGACCTTGCCAACGATTTGCTGAATCCCCCCATTCCACTCACACCTACCTTTATTGGTAGAGGCAGGCCAAGTGCAATTGATTTTATCTTTATCTCATTGATAGCGGGAAAGAATCTACTTGATTACAAAACCCATGATATCATGATTAGCGACCATTATCCAATCAGCATTACTCTAAAACTTATCAACAATCGTGTGAGCTTTAACATCAAGACGACTTTAACTCAAAATAATCTCACTTTAGATAGATTGAATGGTTATTCGCTACAGTGGGAAACGGTGGATCCCCTTGCTATTACTGCAACACTGGTCTCAAATTTGCGCCCAGTGTTTGATAAATGCCTCGATCTAGCCACTACTAGTGAGGGCGTCTTGGCCAACTTTTTGATATTGATAGCATCAATAAGAGAAATCCTATTTGTTAAGACAAAAAACGGTAAAACAAGATTCAAGGTATGGTTCGAAAACTCCTGTACGAAAGCTTATCAGAGCCTAAAACTAGCATTAAATGAAAAGGACAGATCTCCTACGGAAATCGCGGCACTTAGGAAAACCTACAAACAAGTACTAAAGATTAGGAAGAACAATCTGAAAAAAGATCTGTGGACTCAAATACACAGATCATCTTCTCTGTGGGATAGTGCCGCTTCCTGCAAGGTCGTGAAGTCCCCTTTTTTAACAAATACAACGGTTAAGCCCAGCATCGATGTTGCGATTGATGAACAGTTGTGGGTTGAGTATTTCAAGCGGATATTCATCCTTCCTCACTCTGCAACTCAATCGATTTTGCCTGACCCAAACCAGTGATCTTTCCCGCTGCTTATTAATATAACACATGAGGAGGTGGACCTGGCCCTGATGGCAAGTAAAAACGGTAAAGCGCCAGGCCCTGGCGGGGTTCCGATCGATTTATTTAAACATAACATGGAACTTTGGTCCCCAATCTTAACCAGGGTCCTTCAGGCTTCATGTGCTGTGGGTCTTATCGAATCATGGTCCCAATCAATCCTTGTGCCTATATTTAAAAAGCAGGATCACCAATTACCATCTTGCTACCGCCCTATATCCCTCCTGGATTCTTTGGGGAAAGTAGCTGGCCGTGTCATCCTAGAGCGCCTCCAGCAGTGGGCTACAGACAAAAAAGTCCTGTCTGACATGCAATTTGCATTCCGAGAGGACCTGGGAACAACAGAACAAGCCCTTAATTTATCACTGCTAATTGGTAAATATGTTAATGCGAAAGGGGAGGCCCTCTATATGGCATACGTTGACCTGTCAGCAGCATTTGACTGTGTCAACCATGGCAAGCTCTGGACCATCTTAGCTGATATGGGAATAGAGATGCCCCTCCTAACATTTCTGCGCAAATTATACACAGGCGCCACAGCGTGAGTTAGATACAGCGTGGGGGGCGAGCTAACAAAGTTGTTCAGCGTAGAGCGTGGGGTAAGGCAGGGTTGTGTCCTGGCCCCGTTTTTATTCAATCTTTATACCAACGGCCTGGAAAAAGCTATGGTCACGGGGAGCCAGGACCTTCCCGCTATAAACAAGCGCCCAATACCGATCCTGCTCCACGCAGACGACAACGTAATTTTAGCCCACACACCCATGGAGATACAGCGTGCCCTCGCAAAATACCACACTTTCATGGCTAACCTTGACCTCCACGTTAATATTAAGAAGACGTTTGTCATGTCTGTAGGGTCGAGGATTAAGAACACTTAGCCCATGTACATTGATAATCAAAAATTGGAGAGCACCATTTCTTATCCCTAACTGGGCATTGTATTCAACCATAAATGCTCCTGGAAGTTTGCCATTGAGTCTAGGAAACTCACTTTTAAGAGGACAATAGCGTCCCTGGTCAATTTTGCTAATAAATTAGGTAGGCGACCAGCCCTCGAACTTCTAGAAATCTATAGGGCAAAATGCATTTCAAGTGCAATATATGGGGCGGGTGTGTGGGGATTCGCCAAGAGAATGGTTTCCTAAGATTTCTTCTGGCTCTCCCTCAGGGTACGTTGACATATGCATGTCACTTGGAATTGGGTTCCCCATACATAACAGACCTGATAAGGATTGAACCCCTACTTCTTTGGCACCGCATATGGTCGTCTAGTGAAACCACTCTGTACCGGGAATTCATAGAAGATTGTATCTCTCCCGATAAGGCTCATAAGATCGCCTGGATTGCCTATATTAGGAAATTCCTTAGCGATCTGGGAATGCTTCAGTATTACTCTTCCCCTATTTTAATTGCTGCAATCCCAAGGAAGCAATTTAAAAAGGCATGCTTGGCTCATCTAGAATCTCTAGTGAGGTCTCTAAAACTACTGTACAACACTCACTACAAATTCAAACATCATTGACGGTCCAGCTTTACTTAACTTTTAGTCTTTCGGGTTATGGAAGATTATTGTTAACTAGGCTCAGACTAAACATTTTTCACCATCTGGTCACTTTTCCTAAAACGAACACCTGGGAGAAATATCCTCAAAATTGCTTTTGTGATGATATTTCTCCCCAAACAACGATCCATACAATAATATTTTGTAAATTCTATCAGGATCTGAGGAAGCAGTGGCGTATTCTCATTTTAAAAGTCAATGGCCTACGTAGGTGTCGCCCAGCATTTCTCACCCTCAAATTTCTAGAAACTGAACCCTTTGCCAAATCTATAGCAAATTTTCTGAAATTGGCGATTAAGCACAGGCAGAACTTGGAGTAAAACTTGTTAGCACCTCTCCCGACTAAAAAATGCCGGTTTAATGTCCCCATTTTGCTGCGTTTTTGCACCAAAGCTGGTTGATCGAATTTTTAAATTTTCTGATTTAATTTATCGGCAGCTTAATTTTATTGTATCGATTAACTGTCTAGGCACACTGCACTCTATGCCCGATCTGTAGTAGCTTTTATGCCAGGAGTCAAAAGTGCTTTTTACTCGAGTAACGGAATATTGTACATATTTTATGATATTTGTTTTTAAAATGTAATTTTTTCTAGTAATATGTAAATGCACTGTGCTTTTATGGATGTTTTTCTCTACAACCGAATAAAGCTCGATTTGATTTGATTTGATTTGTCTCCACAGGCGTTGATGGGGCGAGGTACTCAATGAGTATTCATACAAGCAGTCTGTAACCCGTCCAAATCACGCATTGTGAGGCCCAATGGCACATGGACATGCGTCACGACTTCTGCCACTTAGGAAAATGAGTTTGCTCTGCAACACCAGTAGTTTTGCTTTACCTTTTGCAATCATTGGCCTACATGTTTCAGCATGAAAAGTAAAATGCAGGAATGTGAACAGACACCTCCTATTAAGATACCTACAATCCCTAGTGTTGATGACATTTTGGGATTTTTGTTGATTTCGATACTCACTTCTCCCTTTAACTGCACACATGTCCCAAAGGTGCACGGGTGCACTTGAAGGGAGAGACCTGTGCTGACAGGTCAATGCCAAAGGGATGAAGCTCTCAAACTCAACTAATTTCTCTCTTCTTATGCCAAAAAGAGGAAACTGCTGTTATGAAATAGATTATGCAATAGCAAATGTGTGCGAATGCAATTCAGAGCGGAAGACGGACAAACGAACAGACTTTTCACAGTTGATTAGGGGCCACATGTACGACTGAAGCATTTTGCGAGTTACTAATTGCGACTTTTTGTGACTCGCCATAAGGAACTCACAAAATAGCGATGTACTAATGTGCCTCAGACACATTTAGCGATTCCCATTGGGGTCGCAATTGAGCTACCTCATCAATATTCATGAGGTCGGTCACAATTTGCGACCCATTTGGAATTGCTGGAGACATGACGCTTCACATGGTAAGGAGACCTGCTCGGCTGCTGTTGAGAGCAAGTACAGCCACTCCTGCTGGTGTAGAGGGATGCGCCATTGGAATCATAAAAAACAGAGGGATGGCGGCCTGCTGGAGACAGCAGACCACTGTGTCTATGTTTGCTTTTAGATAAAGCAATGCTTTTTTTCTTCTCAAATTCAGCTTGTTTTCCTTAAAGGAAAACGGGATGCATTTCAAAAAGAAAAATGAAATGTTTTTGTTTTATTTTTAGGTCTCGCCTACGCAACTTGCATGAGCTGCATAGGAGGATCTTCAGCCGTCGCTATGGTCATTTTCAAGCGTACACTCATGCTTGTGGCGGCATCCACCTTTCGGCAGCGAGCAGGGGCGCACCACAAGCATGTGTGCAGTGCTTGAAAATGAGCAGACTGCGTGCCCATTGCACGCAGCACTCCCGGGCTCTCTCTCTCGCTTTCTCTCTCTCTCCTCTCACTTTCTCTCAGTCTCTCCCGCTTTCTCTTTCTCTCTCTCTCCCTCTCTCTCGCTCTCTCTCTCCCCCACTCCCCCACTCCGCCTCTCTTTCTTTCTTACTCTTTCCCTTTCTCTCTCGCTCTCTCTCCCTCCCGCCCCCTGCAGGAAAAACCATGTCCATTTCTTCACTAAATAGTCCTGGAAAGTACGCAGTAATAACCGCACACAAAGGATGCAGAATTACCTTGAACTTTTATGAAGACTTACAAACTTGTGAGTGTCCTGACATTTACAGACTCCGACTTAGCCCTTTCCTACTCTGCACATGGCCAGAGTTTTACTTTGACAATTGGTTGAAGTCACTCCCAGGTTGTATGGGGGAGTGGATGGGCTCCAAAGAGGGGGCAGACGTGAAGGAGAACGGGGTTCTGTACAGGGAAAAATGTCGCAATGTTTCCCATTGGGAAGAAAAATCCAAAATGCGCAATCGCTCACCATGTTGTATGTCTCCAGAGCAGAGATGCGTGTTCCGCATAATAATGAATGAGCGAAAAGGAGATCGGTAGACGCGTCACATGACACTTCTATTAGTGCTCCTTGAAGCATGTGCCTGGTGCTTCTAATCACCCTGTGGGCTTTTCCCTTCTGTGGTTTTATCGCTGGTCCCCACGAGTGTGGAGGGACATGCATGAGCGGGTTTGTCACACATTTCGACCACATACTTTCTAACCTGCTTTGAGTGCGTAAATTGCTCTACGACACACCAGACGGAATCAATGCAGGCAAAAGATACAAGCCGTTGTAAAGTTTGTGGACAAGTTGAAATACCACATTCGGTGAAAACTCCGGCCCCTACTGGGTGATGGAGTCAAGCAGAGGTTTCTGCCCAACATAGCACCGTGGAGTAGTATCTGACAGTAGGACTTGTTTGTCTCAGAGAGGGGCGTGCGCCTTTACTTTGCATGACTGGAATGTGGATCTTAACAGAGAAAGTGTGCGTGTGACTCCATGTTACTGTAAAACTGAGGTCTGTTGGTATTCACTCACGCACAGGCTCTGGCTCAGGACACTTTTATTGCATCACACACTGTACAATAAGGTGTCTCTGCTTTGCATATTTAAGTCCCAAGAATTTTTTACAAGCACAAGAAAAATACAATTTGTTTTTTCTGCATAATTAATACAAGCATTGGCATAGCCAATAGGTCTCGCCTTTGGGACCTTATATGTATTAAGCCATGCAACAGTTGATGTTGTTGCACCAAGGATATTGTGCTGCATAACTAAATACTTATAAGGTCCCAAAGGCGAGACCTATTGGCTATGCTAATGCTTGTTTAAGAATAGGCAGTAGTCTGTAGGACTATGGCCTGCTTTGCCTGCTCTTAAAAGACGTTTTTGCTACCATTCACATAGAGGATGGGGTTCCGTGGGGACCCCTTTCTCTTTGCGACTGGCTTACCACCTACTTGAAGTATGCGGTAAACTGAAATTGTTTTGCAACTGCATTCCTGTCGCAAAACAATCGTACATTCCCCTGTGACCTGGTCTTAGGAAGGGGCGCCCTTGGCGAGCCCCTTCCTAATACTGACTAGCAAACCCTATATTGCGAGTCGATAATAGGTCACCAACTTGCAAAACAGGGTTAGTACATGCCAAAAGGGGTTTTAGCGGTCACAAATGGCCTGATTCTGTATTAGCGACCACTAAAACCGGTCGTACATGTGGCATTAGATTCCTAGTGTGTGACCAGGACCTTGGTGCCAGGGGATGGGTCTGTGCTGCGGCAGAAGGACGTCTGTCTGCCTGCAGGGTTTGGGTCTCCTTTCTTCAATAACATTAATTAAACATGCAAAACTTGGTAGGGCTGGGGGCTCTTTCTATGTCCTTTCTTATGCTCTCCCCACGTGGCTCGCCTGACATATTTTTACATTAAAAGCATAGGGTCCGATTCACAGAACTAACTTAAGACAAACAGCCTGATTCATCAAGCTGATATGCGCTCGCAAAGGGCCAGATTCTAAGAATCTGGCCCTTTGCGAGTGTGATTTTTGCATTTGGGATTCATCATCCCAAATGCAAAAATCGGTAATAGCGAATTCGCTATTTTGCGAGGAATTACATTTAAGGAATCTCTATTTGAGATTCCTTAAATGCAATTTATCATCCATTTAAAAATTGCGAATTTCTCAATTTCGGCCCGCTATTTACCGCGAGGTCAAACCTCGTGGTAAATAGCGAAAATCTCAGAAAAATGCTTTTAAAAGCATTTTTCTAAGTTGCATGTTGCACACACACATGTCCTTTGGACATGTGTGTGCGCAACACCTGTTTCAATTTGCATTTAAGGGGTGCTACAGGGTGTCCTTTGAACACCCCTGGCACCCTTTAAATCGCTATCTTATTTGCGATTAGCTAATTGCTAATCGCAAATAAGGAATACTCCCCATTCATTCCTATGGGCCTTTTGGCCCATAGAAATGAATGGGGAGTTATTCCTTATTTGCGATTAGCAATTTGCTAATCGCAAATAAGGATTGTGTAGGAATCGCAAATCTTTTTGCGATTCCTACATTATTCCCGTTTTGCGAGTCTGTAATAGCGATTCCTTATGAATCGCTAATATAGACTCGCAAAACGGGTCTATGATGAATCAGGCTGAAAATCCTAAACTTACTACCATTTTGGTATTCACAGAAGGCACTTACTCATTTCGGTATTCACAGAAGGCACTTACTCATTTCGGTATTCACAGAAGGCACTTACTCATTTTGGTATTCACAGAAGGCACTGACTCATTTCGGTATTCACAGAAGGCACTTACTCATTTTGGTATTCACAGAAGGCACTTACTCATTTTGGTATTCACAGAAGGCACTTACTCATTTTGGTATTCACAGAAGGCACTTACTCATTTCGGTATTCACAGAAGGCACTTACTCATTTTGGTATTCACAGAAGGCACTGACTCATTTCGGTATTCACAGAAGGCACTGACTCATTTCGGTATTCACAGAAGGCACTTACTCATTTTGGTATTCACAGAAGGCACTGACTCATTTTGGTATTCACAGAAGGCACTTACTCATTTTGGTATTCACAGAAGGCACTGACTCATTTCGGTATTCACAGAAGGCACTTACTCATGTTGGTATTCACAGAAGGCACTTACTCATTGTGGTATTCACAGAAGGCACTTCACAGAAGGCACTTACTCATTTCGGTATTCACAGAAGGCACTTACTCATTTTGGTATTCACAGAAGGCACTGACTCATTTCGGTATTCACAGAAGGCACTGACTCATTTCGGTATTCACAGAAGGCACTTACTCATTTTGGTATTCACAGAAGGCACTGACTCATTTTGGTATTCACAGAAGGCACTGACTCATTTTGGTATTCACAGAAGGCACTGACTCATTTCGGTATTCACAGAAGGCACTTACTCATTTTGGTATTCACAGAAGGCACTGACTCATTTCGGTATTCACAGAAGGCACTTACTCATTTTGGTATTCACAGAAGGCACTTACTCATTTTGGTATTCACAGAAGGCACTTACTCATTTCGGTATTCACAGAAGGCACTGACTCATTTCGGTATTCACAGAAGGCAATTACTCATTTTGGTATTCACAGAAGGCACTGACTCATTTTGGTATTCACAGAAGGCACTGACTCATTTCGGTATACACAGAAGTTAGGCCTCCTAAGTTTAGGACTCCTAAATGCCTTCTGTGAATACCGAAAGTCTTAAAGTTAGGATTTTTCTCAGTTTAGAAGTAGTAAAGTTAGGAGTCCTTAATGCCTTCTATGGATACCAAAATGGTAGTAAGTTTAGGATTTTGTCTTAAGTTAGTTCTGTGAATTGGGCCCATGGTTTTTAATCAAATGTGTCAGTGTCTGTTGGGTGCGTCTGAAAGTGGACATGTGTGCCAGGTTTTGGGTTTTTCTGCCCACCTGCCACCCTCATCCTCCCCCCCTGAGACTCCCAACCAGGCGGGTAGCTTGTTCTGATGTGCTGAAGGCCAGGGGCTGATTGTGCAAGAGCTGAGGCCTGCCAGGTCTCTCGGGAGCCCCTCCAGGTGAGAGCTGCCAGGACAGAAATAGCCTGAGGCCAGATGCTGTTTTTGGAACATGAGGCAGCACACAGCTCATATGACCTAGGGGGTCCTTCTGCCAGAGCAGGAGCCAACGGTTTCTGTGTCTGTCTCTCAATCCTAATACCCTTGTTATGAACCACTGACTGCAGCTGTGACAGCGAGCAGCCCCTCAAGAAGGCCTCTTTTACTGTGCATTCTGGGACATGTAGTCCCAACTTTCAATGCAGAAACATAAGGCAAAACTAAAAGCATCAGAATGCAAAGAGTAAAATCAGGTCATAGAAAGCTACTCATTGCAGACCTGGAGAAACACAGGAGCTCTGAAACCCCAACACCGCCCTTGAAGGACCAGACCCCATAAGGAGTGGGCTTTGTGGTATGTTCTACGACACACATTCAAGCTACACAAAACGGCAAACGGATGTTTTAGTCTATAACACGTCTGGCCTTATTGTCTCATTGAGGTTTGTTTTGCACAGAATTCTGGGGCTTGAAGTTTTATATTCATCATTAAAAACAAAAGGCCCGATTCACAGAACTAATTTAGGACAAAATCCTAAACTTACTACCATTTTGATATTCACAGAAGGCACGTACTCATTCCGGTATTCAGAGAAGTTAGGAGTCCTAACTTTACTACTCCTGAACTGAGAAAAATCCTAACTTTAAGACTTATGGTATTCACAGAAGGCATTTAGGAGTCCTAAAGATAGGAGTCCTAACTTTACATCTCATAAACTGAGAAAAATCCTAAATTTAAGACTTTCGGTATTCACAGAAGGCATTTAGGAGTCCTAAAGTTAGAAATCCTAACTTCTGTGAATACCGAAATGAGTAAGTGCCTTCTGTGAATACCAAAATGGTAGTAAGTTTAGGATTTTGTATTAAGTTAGTTCTGTGAATCGGGCCCAAAGGCACAAGTGCCGCCTCAAGACTATTAAAACACTGACTCACCTGTCCATGCAAGAGCTCTTGGCTTTGCCAATGTGTGTTTCTTTATAAGCAAATGACTGACATTGGCCGGTCAAATGCCAGAAACCCTTTTTGGATGTATGTTTAATTAAGTAAGGCGCAGCCCCTGCTCATGGCTGGTGATGTCATCCAGAGGCTTCTCAATTCTCAGCGCCCATTGGACAATGTCTTTAGCCATCGGCACTTTTCATCCTGTGATTTCTTTTACCCCATGCTGCTTTGGTGCAGGCGGGCCCTGCAGCCAGACCTCAGCATCTGGGCGGCCGCTGGGGGTGTACCGAGGACGAGTGAGATGGCAGGAGAGCAAAGACCCAGAGGGGAGGGTAAGGGGGAGGGGAGATGAAACAAGCAGGGATTGGTGCGTGACTGTGAGAAGAGGCAGGGCCTGACAGACGTAGAAAACTAGGGGGCATATTATCAAGAACAGCGATAAAATTATCGCCGCTTTAGAGCCAACTGCCGCTAAAGCTGCGATAATGAGCTTGATAATATGTCCTGGAGAATTCCAATAGAAGCCCATGTTACCACCAGAACCTGGGCTGCAATGGGAATTCACAAGGACATATTATCAAGCAGATTATCGCCGCTTTGGTGCAGTGGCGGCTGGTGACATTTGAAAGTGGCGGGGCGGAAACTGATAATCATACATCACCGTAGCGAGCGAGCGTAGCGAGCGAGCCCGAACCCCCTAAGGAGGGTTCGGGGGGAATTCCCCCCGAGAAAATTTTGAAAAAATAGTGGAAAAATGGTGCATTTTCAAGCAAATTTGAGAAAGTGGGAAGGTTAATAAAGCAATTGTGAAAGTGCAGGTATTACATTATTGAAGAGCTGTCATATAACATAGGTAGCTGGTTATTCAGTATAACCACAGAGCTTCATAACAGGCTATGCCAATGAAAATACTGGCTGCTACCCGCTGTTATGGCTGACAAATTTGAATAGCGGCTGCCCAAATCTATTTACAAGCCACAGGTAATAGAGCTGGAAAATTCAAATGCTTTCGACGGTGGACCAAAACATGGTTTATAGGATGTGGCCTTGCCCTAACAATGGACCACATAATTACTACTGACATATAAAAATAACTATAACAATTTGCACTGCAGGCGAATTTAAATATTGCAAATCCAAATGTGTTTACACGATACAGTTGATGCGCATTAAAATTCCACAGACCAAAAAGTAACTGTTTACTAGACCTTAAGAAGTCTTGGTCAGAACAAATTTTATTAATCAGAATTTGTAGTGTAGAAAACAGTTCCTTTCTGTGCACCTTAAATTACACAGAAAGCATTGTAAATGATAAAAGCGGAAAAATTTGCGGCTGCTGGCTAGTACTGTGTTTTTCTGATTCGAAAGTGCGTCATGGCTTGAAACACCCATCCCTGGGCAGTGCAGTGGGGCACCTCGAGGCGATTTCAGCCTGTTATCACTCCATATGAGAAAGCCTCCATACCTATCCTCCCCAATCCCCTACACCGAGATAGAGGACAGATACGGCAAAGCCTTCTGAGACACCAACAGGCCACATAAATACTCTACTGTGAGCCTAGCTCTCTGGAACACTCGTTGAATGTGGGAAATGAAATTGGAAGCAACCCAGGAGAAGCAGTGGGAGCTTTTCACGGGCAAGGCCAGGGCAGATATTAAGCATGTATTGGTCCAGTTTCTCCCAGAGGGTGTGCACTGTGTTTTGTTTTAAAACAAGACTAAAATACATACTTTAAACGTGATCACCTCGGCTTTTGCCCAGGCACACAGGCCTTTCATAGGCCATGCTTTAGATCCCCACAGTTCAGTATTTCCCAAATTTATGTTAATTGTTCGTCAACAAACGCAGTAAAATGGGATTTTGAGCCAGGAATTTGCTAACGTTCTAACCTCACATTCATTAACCCACACAGCAACCCTCCATGCATTTTAATATGTCTTACACAGTTATATTTATGTTATAAACCTCACAAGGATGAAATGTGGAGCCAGGCCACATCTAACTATCCAACTCTGCCAAGGGCCCGCACCACTTTCAGAATAAGAGTTACTCTTAGAGATGACAACACCCCCACCATCCCATCCACAGGCTAGCCCACCCCTGTCTTATTTTGCAGAGTTGTGCACACTTTAAAACAATGACGGAGGCACATGTGGGTAGAAATGTGGTGTATAACCAAAAGAGCCTCCAGGAAGCTCCGATAGCTTGGAGTTCAAATTGCTTATTCTCGCTGATGCTGTTCCTAAGGCACTCAACCCCACAACTTAAAAATTAAAAAAAAAATATTAAACAGTATTCAGGACATTTGCTCCCACCTAGATGTGCCCAAAAGCTAATTCAAAAGCATCCTACTGGGAAATTACACGTGTTTTTATAACAATATATCCTTAAAAAGAAGCGAAAATGCAGCAATAATAATAATTTTAAAAAACGCTTTGAAATCCTAATGGTGTTTTCTAGTGTTAGACGTGTCAGAACTTGTGCAAGCAGATGCCGCCTAAAAGTGATTATGGTGTTTTAACAAATTACCAGGGGACCGGTGCTTCCCGCATTGCAGGAATTATCCATTTCCCAGCGTTTCACATCAAAAAGCCTGGCGGATTCACCAGCCCTAATCCCTGCTGGGCTCTCTCCGGTAAATATATATAGAGGCACATCGGTCGAAAGAAGCAATACGGGCCACACCTCCTCATTTAAATCTCATCATACTCTGATATGCATCTGCTCTTCTATGAGCCTGTATGTAAGGTATTCTTGGATGTGTAGTCAATTAAATCCAAAGAAGGATGCTTCTTATGGTAAATGCCCAATGTAAGCTCACCTTGAGCCCCAAGGAAAGGTGCGCTTCTAAATTCGAAAAGCGCGCTCCACATTTAAGTCCATATTGAGACTCCGTGGCCCCCTGCAATCCCGGGGTGGTGTGACTTTTATTAGTTGGAATCATCACTGGTGTTTATTCTCTGAGGGTTCCACATAGGCAACAGTTAAAAAAGATGCCACATAATGCGCTAAGCTATTTGTCCAGGATGTGCCTACAATCTTTCTCTTGGGCATTACCGTAATGTTAGCCCCTCCAACAAAAAGCCTGGTCATTGTTTTTAAGTGCAGCTCGTAGAAGACGCATCTAGTACAGAGGGCAGTTCTCTACATGTGGACAAAATTAAATACATACATGAATACACACATAGACGTCACTTTTCGGATCCCACTATTGAGGTTTACCTGTTTGGGTTAGTGCAGTGGCCCAGATGTCGTGGGTTTATTGCACCAGCTCCTTTAGAGCTGCACATGAATGAATGAGGGCGATGATAATGATGTATCAGGAGCTGCGAGATTTAAAATTGTTCCCTTATAAGCTAAATGTATCATGTGATTGATTGGGGTAAGCAAGGTTCAGAGCTAACAGAGCACTATTTGTAACCTGATTAGCGTAAGGAGCCTGGGATGTCCCAGCACGTTATTGCAGTCTTTGGAGAAGGCTGGAAAGAGATCTGTCCCATGGGGGCAGGAAGAGCACTGTGCAGGACTGAACCGAGCAATCACTGCAATACATTATCAAAACAGCGAGCAGACACAGCGGTGCAAGCATCATGAAAAAAACACACAGCTCTGTCTGACAAATTTCTCTCTATAAAATCTACTTTGCACAAGTCATTTAAATAAAAAAGGGAAAACCAATTTTCTTTTAAAGGAACAAAAAAACATTTGCAATTAATTTTTTTCGGAGCCCAAACTGAACAGTTATGTCCAAGGTGGGGTGATGAGTCCAACTTAATCGTAATTGATCCGTGAAGGTGTGCGTGGCCCGTGCTGGGTTTGGTAAAATTACCTCACCCTGAGGGTTGTAGACTAGAGACAGCAGACACATACTTGTGCTGTGATTTGCCAGTAGGCCTGCTGTTAAGCGGTTCTATGAAAGAGAACAGAATGACAGCCCCGGGCACCATGCCTTTTTTTTACCTGTCAAATGCAGACAATGGCAGGTACAATACTGGGTATGCACCTCATGTGCCCACTCTTCACTAGATGTTCGGAATTACTAGTGGCACGCATTTTCTGTAAAAAATGCAGGCCAACAGGGACACAGAATAGTTTCATTACTAAAATAAAGTCTTTGTTAAAACACAGTAATGGATAGCATTTTGACTTCCAGCCACACTAGTCCAGAGAAGTCCAACTATCAGTGCCATTCACTTTGGGGCTCTGATTGGAAAGAGGATAGTCCCTGCATAGAGAAAGAAATACTCTAGACTCACGACAGAACCCGGAGCCATGAGATGAGCAGCCACTTCTGAGTATATGTTTAGTTATGGAAATAAATCATATTCTATAAAATACGAGCGAAATAAATAGTAAACCAGAACAACAAGCCCCACGTCTGAGTACAGAAAGGAAAGATTTGTGTACTAACACAAGCATACATGCAAACATGAAAAGCAATGCCACCAGCTCTTCAATTAACGTGGTAATCCATGCAAACTGCTATGAAGAACTGGCTGTATGATTTATCACATTAAAGGCAGACCTTTTGGCTTTCGCAAAGCTTTTTTTGCCACTAGCACAATCCGAATTTTAAGAGTGAAGCCAAGCAAAACAGTGCTGGGGAATTAATCAATGGCGTTCTTTGAAGTAACCTAGTATTAAATCACAGTATACCTTTTCCGTTTCACCTACTTACATGTAAATAAGAAAGAAGAAGAGATTCAGATAGGCACAGGGAGATTAAAGCGCCAGACTTTTAGTTCATGCCAAAATGTAACCGGCATGACCACCTTATAGTAAATGCAACAGTCTCTCTCTTTGCAGTATTATCACTGAGCTTGCAGCCAGTCTGTGAACACAGTTATAGAACCCTAAAGCAGCCCAAGCACGGCACAACAAATGATTCCCAGAAGTCTTTTCAGTCTTGAAACAAAGAGGAAGTTGCGGGGAAATATTGTACTGCCCTGCCTCTGAAACTGCATGTTAGATCAATGAGTATGCCTACAAATCAGTTATACACAGCTAAAAGGGCATACTCCCAAATTGGCCATATGGCAATTTTCCCAACGGCTTCTACTGACCAGCCTGTGGGTACATGACTCCACACCCATCTGGAAGAACTAGGGGATACACATCGGCGGCCGCACCATCTCCTGGCCTCCCTGGAGTTCGGCAGGAATACTGAGGGTTGATCAGTTGAGTGAAAGTGAGAGCGCGCGCTGTAACCTGAAGGATCCGTCCTGTTAGGTATTTCAGAAATCACAAAATTAACTCCTTGGTGGGGAAGAAAGCTTTAAAAAACTGTGTACAGAAACAAAAAGAATTAGATGATGTGGCGGGGTCCACAAGCCACCACTCAAACACTAGAATAATGCAAAACCAGTATTTATTTATATATTCATCCCAATAGCTAATCATCATTCAAGAATAGAAACATTAACATACAATTTCATTAGTACTCCCAAGAGTGTTATTGTTCTATCTATCTGGTTGAGAGGCTGCCTGTACTTTGTGTGAATAAGCCAATTATGGCCGCCGCACGCCCTCTAAAGTCTATAGGTATGACATGTTGCAGTAACATGGATGGTTATATGCTACAAAGCAACCTGCTTTAAAATACAATTCCTAACCACCCAACTCTTTCTAAAACATTGATTTTTTTGGCATATCAAAGCCAAGCCTGCAATTCCAAGGTACTTTGCGAACCTCATGGTTAATCATTATTTTCTTCAGGAGGCTTTCCTGCAATGACGTTCCAGTGCTCCCCCAGAGAAGCAAAAGTTTTCCATGCACCTCAGATAAATCCAGGTACGCTGGAACGATATGACTGAAAACACATTTAAATGTGTGAATGTCATTTTTGTATTTACTGTTTAGTGCAGTTTCACTATGCAGTACTCTATGTGCTATGCACTGTGTATGGTTGTAGGTTTAAAGGCACTCTCGTTGGTGTCTGGAAAGTGCTTGTTGAGGGGGGGTCCCCTGTGTCACCAATGATAGGATAAGACGTGTGTCGGTCGGAGATGCTTTCCTCTGACCTTTCTTAAAATCTGCGCTGCACCAGAAGCTCACGCTGAGTGCCGCACAGGTTTTTGGGCATGTTCCTGTACATCAAATTTTTTAGCAATCTCACTATTAAAACGATGCCACGAGCGGAGTCTGTAGGGACCTTGGAGGGCACCCTCACCCTGTAGGAATGCCCATTTGTGGTAGAAAGATAGACACACGCCGCGTATTGCAGGTCTGTGCTGAGCACGTGTTGTTCAGCTACCGGAAAAGGGCAGTTGTGAATTTGGGTCTTAAAATTTCCGGTAGTTCTGGGAAGATGTATCAGCAAAGTGGAAAGAGCATTGGTAATGCAGCCAGCAGAATTTGCTTCATATTGAAGTGTGTGTCGTTCTCTTCCCTGGCATTATTCCGGTCTCCTCACTGCTATTCAGTGTCGTGCTATCCAGCACCTGTGAGAATACTAAGGAAACGCCGTTTACATGCACACAATTTGGACGCACATGCGCTCCACAATGCACTTAGCATACACTCTGCCGTCTGCCACATTGCATAATTACAGTTCCTTACCTTGTAAACTGCCTGCCTAGCTGTGCAGCCGACTCCTTCCCATATGGGGTCTTGCTCACAAGCTGCCAGCGATGCAGTAAACCATTCTTGTGTCCGACTGTCTGAACACTAACGAAATAAACAAAAAACCCAATTAAGTCATCTCTTTCTGCTATCCTGCAAGGCCTCCCAGATGCAGAGCTGTACGAGTCGCCTTGACTTGATAAACTGCAGAATGAATGACTTCTAATTTAGGCCAAATCAAACAAAATGCACAGAACAGTTTTTTCTGTGAAATGCTGGCTGGAGTGAGGAATGGCTCGCTTTCTCCTTGGCACTTTCTTTAACGCAGATTGCACTCCAGCATTTTGCGCTTGTGTTTTGTTCTCGTGTGTGCCCCGTGTTTAATGTGTTATAAAAGAATAACTTTATTTTTACAGAAAGACAGACAGACATCTTGCCATTTGCCCACTGAACTGGGCTGCCCGCGTGCCCACGTAAGAAACAATCTTAAATCCTTCTGTGCAGCCATGAACAAGCTGCACGCCTCTGCCTAATCAATCGTGCCAGGCCCCATTTGAGCAATTCCTTGGGGGGCACTAAGAACTCATGCTGAGGTGAGGTTTATTAATGCAGCCCTCCCTGAAAGCGCAGTATATGGTGGTTGCTGTGACCTTAGTCCCGGCCCCCGGGGCACAATTTTAGACAGGAGGCAGCATTATCATGTAAGTGCCAGAGCGAGCGAGCGGTAGCAAGGAGGGGGGAGTTGTGTGTCTATGAGCACGCACGCGCAATATGCACTTGTAGGTCTTGAGGAAAGTGGCTAATAGCCTTAGACAACATTAGACTAAAAGTAAATTACCGCACAATCCGACTCTTATTCTCTTCCAATGGCGCCAACGCCACAATGAACAAACTTGTGTAGGAAGCGAAGCTGTCGACTCACTCTCAGACACACAACACGTCGTATCTGCGCAGACTCGATTCCTGGTCTGCCTCTTCCCGTCTGCCACACCTTTTCCAATTCGTCACAGGGTATGGTCCCACCCACACCCTGTAACGAATTAGGGAAGGGAGGGGTGACAATGCTCTCACTCCCTGATTGACGTGGAAGCTTGGCAAAACCGGGCTTGTTTTTAAAACGCCCGGGGCCAAGTTTACCTGCACGTCATCAGGGGGTGGAGACTGGGCGGTAATGCTTGGTCTTTGCCGAGCTGATGACCTCACAGGCCTCAGGGCTGAGAGATCGTCAGCCCGGCAAATACCCACCTGCCCAGGGCCAGGGGAGCAAGCAGTTAAAAGGCTGTCACGTGTCTGCATTTTGGAGCACAGCAACAACGCCGATGTCCGTGAATAGGGCAGACAGTGCCCTCATTCTAGAAACTTAAATGGAAAATTGTTTTTTAATGACAAAACATATTTTAACCATTCCTATAATTGCTTCATTTGTCTGTGAAAGTAAAGGGGGCGGAGCCCCGACGCCCGTGCACAGAAACCGCCACTGCTTTGGTGGCAGTGTCCTGGCACTAAAGCATATGCCCCTAGATTCAAAGCTATGGGAGGGCAGAGCAGACAAATCACATTATACTGATCGCTCAATCCACTGCTATAGGAAACAGTTACAGCACGCTGTCTGTGCGAAGGTGCGACGTGTAATGGCTCCTGGAAGCCCAGCCCTGGGGCCCCAGCACTGGCGCCTCCCGCCGCCTCCAGGCGCTCGATAGAGGCCTTCGAGGGCCCTTGGTGGAAACTCCTACAGAGCCGAGAGCTGACCCTACAAAGAGAGGCCTCTGCCCCAGTGCACGCTGCTGCTGTGGGAGCTGAACGGGCCCCTGACCAGGCCTGCAGACCCCCCTCTCGCCCGGAGCTGGTCCATTGACCGGTGCATCGCTCCCTGCTGCCGAGTGCGGTCAGAGCGGCTGCACATGAGGGCTCCTGGGCTCAGCTATTCCAGGGCCTTATGCTCCTGCTCTGTGGACAGCACACTCACAGGAAGAAGGCTGACTCTGTACAGACAGACCGACAGGAAAACAAGCAAACAAGCATTGGCAGAGCCAACAGGTCTAGCCTTTGGGGCCTTGTAAGTGTCTAGATCTGCAGCAAATTTTCAGAAGGCCGACTTTGTACAGACAAACTGACAGGAAGACAAGCAAACAAGCATTGGCAGAGCCAACAGGTCTTGCCTTGGGGGTCTGGTAAGTGTCTAGATCTGCAGCACAGTATCAGAAGGCCGACTCTACAGACAAACTGACAGGAAAACAAGCAAACAAGCATTGGCAGAGCCAACAGGTCTCGCCTTGGGGGTCTTGTAAGTGCATAGATCTGCAGCACATTATCAGAAGGATTACTCTGTACAGACAAACCGGCAGGTAAACAAGCAAACAAGCATTGGCAGAGCCAACAGGTCTAGCCTTTGGGGCCTTGTAAGTGTCTAGATCTGCAGCAAATTTTCAGAAGGCCGACTTTGTACAGACAAACTGACAGGAAGACAAGCAAACAAGCATTGGCAGAGCCAACAGGTCTTGCCTTGGGGGTCTGGTAAGTGTCTAGATCTGCAGCACAGTATCAGAAGGCCGACTCTACAGACAAACTGACAGGAAAACAAGCAAACAAGCATTGGCAGAGCCAACAGGTCTCGCCTTGGGGGTCTTGTAAGTGCATAGATCTGCAGCACATTATCAGAAGGATTACTCTGTACAGACAAACCGGCAGGTAAACAAGCAAACAAGCATTGGCAGAGCCAACAGGTCTCGCCTTTGGGGCATTGTAAGCGCCTAGATCTGCAGCACAGTATCAGAAGGCTTGCTCTGTACAGACAAACTGACAGGTAAACAAGCAAACAAGCATTGGCAGAGCCAACAGGTCTAGCCTTTGGGGCCTTGTAAGTGCCTAGATCTGCAGCACATTATCAGAAGGCTCACTCTGTACAGACAAACCGACAGGAAAACAAACAAACAAGCATTGGCAAAGCCAACATATGTCGCCTTTGGGGTCTTGTAAGTGTGTAGATCTGCAGCACATTATCAGAAGGCTTACTCTGTACAGACAAACCTATAGGAAAACAAACAAACAAGCATTGGCAAAGCCAACATGTGTCACCTTTGGGGTCTTGTAAGTGTGTAGATATGCAACCCATTATCAGAAGGCTCACTCTGTACAGACAGATCGACAGGAAAACAAACAAACAAGCATTGGCAAAGCCAACATGTGTCGCCTTTGGGGCCTTGTAAGAGCCTAGATCTGCAGCACAGCATCAGAAGGCTCACTCTGTACAGACAAACCTATAGGAAAACAAACAAACAAGCATTGGCAAAGCCAACATGTGTCGCCTTTGGGGCCTTGTAAGTGTGTAGATATGCAACCCATTATCAGAAGGCTCACTCTGTACAGACAAACCTATAGGAAAACAAACAAACAAGCATTGGCAAAGCCAACATGTGTCGCCTTTGGGGCCTTGTAAGGGTGTAGATATGCAACCCATTATCAGAAGGCTCACTCTGTACAGACAAACCTATAGGAAAACAAACAAACAAGCATTGGCAAAGCCAACATGTGTCGCCTTTGGGGCCTTGTAAGTGTGTAGATATGCAACCCATTATCAGAAGGCTTACTCTGTACAGACAAACCGACAGGTAAACACGCAAACAAGCATTGACAGAGCCAACAGGTCTAGCCTTTGGGGCCTTGTAAGCGCCTAGATCTGCAGCACAGTATCAGAAGGCTTACTCTGTACAGACAAACCGGCAGGAAAACAAACAAACAAGCATTGGCAAAGCCAACAGGTCTCACCTTGAAGGTCTTGTAAGAGCCTAGATCTGCAGCACATTATCAGAAGGCTTACTCTGTACAGACAAACCGACAGGAAAACAAACAAACAAGCATTGGCAAAGTCAACAGGTCTCACCTTGAAGGTCTTGTAAGAGCCTAGATCTGCAGCACAGCATCAGAAGGCTTACTCTGTACAGACAAACCTACAGGAAAACAAACAAACAAGCATTGGCAAAGCCAACATATGTCGCCTTTGGGGTCTTGTAAGTGCCTAGATCTCCAGCACATTATCAGAAGGCTCACTCTGTACAGACAAACCGACAGGAAAACAAACAAACAAGCATTGGCAAAGCCAACATATGTCGCCTTTGGGGTCTTGTAAGTGTGTAGATATGCAACCCATTATCAGAAGTCTTACTCTGTACAGACAAACCTACAGGAAAACAAACAAACAAGCATTGGCAAAGCCAACATATGTCGCCTTTGGGGTCTTGTAAGTGCCTAGATCTCCAGCACATTATCAGAAGGCTCACTCTGTACAGACAAACCTATAGGAAAACAAACAAACAAGCATTGGCAAAGCCAACATGTGTCGCCTTTGGGGCCTTGTAAGTGTGTAGATATGCAACCCATTATCAGAAGGCTCACTCTGTACAGACAAACCTATAGGAAAACAAACAAACAAGCATTGGCAGAGCCAATAGGTCTAGCCTTTGGGGCCTTGTAAGTGTCTAGATATGCAACCCATTATCAGAAGGCTCACTCTGTACAGACAAACCGACAGGAAAACAAACAAACAAGCATTGGCAGAGCCAATAGGTCTAGCCTTTGGGGCCTTGTAAGTGTCTAGATCTGCAGCACAGCATCAGAAGGCTTACTCTGTACAGACAAACCTACAGGAAAACAAACAAACAAGCATTGGCAAAGCCAACATATGTCGCCTTTGGGGTCTTGTAAGTGTGTAGATATGCAACCCATTATCAGAAGTCTTACTCTGTACAGACAAACCTACAGGAAAACAAACAAACAAGCATTGGCAAAGCCAACATATGTCGCCTTTGGGGTCTTGTAAGTGTGTAGATATGCAACCCATTATCAGAAGTCTTACTCTGTACAGACAAACCTACAGGAAAAAAAACAAACAAGCATTGGCAAAGCCAACATGTGTCGCCTTTGGTGCCTTGTGAGTGTCTAGATCTGCAGCACAGCATCAGAAGGCTTACTCTGTACAGACAAACCGACAGGAAAACAAACAAACAAGCATTGGCAAAGCCAACATATGTCGCCTTTGGGGTCTTGTAAGTGTGTAGATATGCAACCCATTATCAGAAGGCCGACTCTGTACAGACAAACCGACAGGAAAACAAACAAGCAAGCATTGGCAGAGCCAACAGGTCTAGCCTTTGGGGCCTTGTAAGTGCCTAGATCTGCAGCACAGCATCAGAAGGCTCACTCTGTACAGACAAACCGACAGGAAAACAAGCAAACAAGCATTGGCAGAGCCAACAGGTCTAGCCTTTGGGGCCTTGTGAGTGTCTAGATCTGCAGCACAGCATCAGAAGGCTTACTCTGTACAGACAAACCGACAGGAAAACAAACAAACAAGCATTGGCAAAGCCAACATATGTCGCCTTTGGGGTCTTGTAAGTGCCTAGATCTCCAGCACATTATCAGAAGGCTCACTCTGTACAGACAAACCGACAGGAAAACAAACAAACAAGCATTGGCAAAGCCAACAGGTCTAGCCTTTGGGGCCTTGTGAGTGTCTAGATCTGCAGCACAGCATCAGAAGGCTTACTCTGTACAGACAAACCTATAGGAAAACAAACAAACAAGCATTGGCAAAGCCAACATGTGTCACCTTTGGGGTCTTGTAAGTGTGTAGATATGCAACCCATTATCAGAAGTCTTACTCTGTACAGACAAACCGACAGGAAAACAAACAAACAAGCATTGGCAAAGCCAACATGTGTCGCCTTTGGGGCCTTGTAAGTGTGTAGATATGCAACCCATTATCAGAAGGCTCACTCTGTACAGACAAACCTATAGGAAAACAAACAAACAAGCATTGGCAAAGCCAACATGTGTCGCCTTTGGGGCCTTGTAAGCGCCTAGATCTGCAGCACAGTATCAGAAGGCTTACTCTGTACAGACAAACCGACAGGAAAACAAACAAACAAGCATTGGCAAAGCCAACATATGTCGCCTTTGGGTTCTTGTAAGTGTGTAGATATGCAACCCATTATCAGAAGTCTTACTCTGTACAGACAAACCGACAGGAAAACAAACAAACAAGCATTGGCAAAGCCAACCTGTGTCGCTTTTGGGGTCTTGTAAGTGTGTAGATCTGCAGCACAGTATCAGAAGTCTTACTCTGTACAGACAAACCGACAGGTAAACAAGCATTGGCTGAGCCAATAGGCCTAGCCTTGGGGCCTTGTAAGCGTCTAGATCTGCAGCACATTATCAGAAGGCTCACTCTGTACAGACAAACTGACAGGTAAACAAGCAAACAAGCATTGGCAGAGCCAATAGGTCTAGCCTTTCGAGTCTTGTAAGTGTGTAGATCTGCAGCACATTGTCAGAAGGCTTACTTTGTACAGATAAACCGACAGGTAAACACGCAAACAAGCATTGGCAGAGCCAATAGGTCTAGCATTTGGGGCCTTGTAAGTATGTAGATATGCACACATTATCCTGGGGGCTACAACAGCTGCTGTTACTCCTGGGATTGAATAGCTATACAATTGCTACACAGTGGGGCTTGCAGTCTGATACTACTGGGAAGTGTGTGTAAAAAGCAACTTTTACAATGCCCTGGGTCCCTCTTTTGATTGAGACATCGGTCTTTAATAAGTACGTCCTTAAAACCACCACAAATCACGATTCTGGGCTATAAATTGTTTGTTTTCCCACAAGAGTATGTGCCACTGAGAGATGAAAGGAGTGCAGAAATTAAACTTGGTGCGGAAAAGAGAATGTGCTTGATTTGAAATTTGATCTTTGTGGGTAGGGCAAATGTGCGTTTTATTAAGGATGTGCAAGTCCGTGTTTATTTTACGATATTCTATGATGCAGGAGTGAGGCCGGGAATCTTTCTAAACTACTGTACATGGACATCACCACAAGCTAGGAAAATCTTGGTGTTTGGGTAAGTTTTGAAGGGTAGAGTCTCACAATGCGTTTAGTGTTGTCACAGCCTGCTTTGTTAGATGCACAAGCAGGCATGGGCTGTGTAGACCCAAAACAAACGCAATCCAAGACAGATTTGCCGAATGACCCTTTACTAGATTAATTTGGTTCATGTAAATGCAAACACGTGAAGTTACCCCTCTGCTGGGGGCATCTGCCGCCCGCCTACTCATCCAGGTGGACATTAGGCTTTGACATCTTTTGCGTCAATCATTTACCAATAACTGCAATCCTTTTCTCTAATTCCTGCCAATTTAAATACCCAAAGCTTTCAGTGCTGTTGGAAAACTGTTCATGCTTCGACATAAAAATGTTAACGTTTAAAACAAGAAATGTAAACATTTGAAATTACGCTGCTATGCGAGATTCTCTTATAACAGACAACTATATTTTAAAACAATGAACATGGACCATGTAATTTAACATGAACTATTTATTCATTGGTTCGATCAACATTGCACTTGAAGATAAAAAAAATCAATTGCTGAGCACAATTCATTTAATGCTTAACTTTTACCTGATCCTCGGGAAGTACACGATTGCTCGCCCAGGTACGATCTACCTGGACTTCTTGGACCTTTCTTACGCGTTTCACTGCGTCAATCGGGCCAAGCTGCGGCAGTCCATGAGGGTCATGGGGGTGGAGGACAACATCGTCAACTTTCTAGAGGATCTACACAGGGACACCAAGGCGAATGTCAGATATGCTCAGAATCTCCGTGATACCAGGGATTTTAAGGTCGGGAGAGGGGTTCTGCAGGGTTGCATTATGGCCCCTTTTCTGTTCAACCTCTATATAAATTATCTGGATAGGGCCTTGGTCGGTACAGGGGAGATTTCTCGTATGTAGGAGGACGATGCGGTCTTCATAGCCAGACTTCAGGGGACTACAAACTCTGCTTCACGCCTTTCCAAATTTCATGGGTTCCCGAGATTTGGCTATTAATAACACCAAATCCTACATACTGCAGGCAGGGACGCGGCCAAAGGAAAAGTATCCTTTTAGTATAGGTCCTGAGAAGGTTCCCCTGACAACTGTTTTTTCGTACTTGGGAGTTTTACTGGATGACCGTCTGAAGTGGGGGCCCCTTATCCCAAAAAAAAGGGGGAGTTTACTAGGATAATCGCTGCTATTTTTAACCTAGCTGCAAAGATGGGTAAGCGCCCAATTGCAACTATGTTGAAAATCTACTAGGCTAAAGGCGTAGCAACCGTCTGCTATGGCAGTGTAATCTGGGGACATACCACCACAGATGTATTGCAGGTGGTTGAGAATAATTTCTTAAAGCGCTTGCTGGGTGTGCCAAGTGGTATATCAAACCTGGTGGTCCGCGAAGAACTGGGGGTACCTTTTTTATGTGACACCCTGGCCATGCGCCCCTTAGCGTTCTGGCTTAAGTGTTGGCTGAATAAGGATTTAGCTCTCGGTCAGCAGATTATAGCTGATTGTATGAGCTTTGACCACATGCCACGTATTCGATGGCCGAAATATATCAGAGGTTGTTTTGTAGAGCTGGGCCGTCCTGAACTTTTTTTTAAAGCCTGACACATTGATGTAAAAAAGGAAGTTCGACTTTTTAAAGAAAGCCTTTAGCTGTATAAGGAAGCTAGAAGAAGATGAGTTGGAAGTGCGAAAACCTAGCGTACATAAATTCCTGGCACTAAAGACAAACTTGTTGATAGAGCCTTATCTCCTGGGGTCACTGTCCACTTACGAACAGTTTTTATTGTCTAGGTTTTGTCTGGACCTTTTCCACTTGTTACTTGCCGTCCCAAAAGGGTGCTGCCGTGGACAGGTGTTAGCACCCTGCGGCTGCGACGGCGTGTCTCCACAGGATCTGCTACACTTTATGTTACTCTGTAAATTTGCGAGATACCCCGGAGATAATTTTTACTTCCCCTTTTAAAGAGTCTAAATTTTAATCAGGTTCCCCCGCGCTTTTGTATCTGACACTGTGTAAAGCAGATTGTATCTTTTTTATCGTGGGCCAAATACAAATCTAGGGTGAGAACCAGGGCTTGTTGGGAAACTTAGCTATTTTATTGTTAGAAAGCACTTCTTGTTTTAATATGTGGTATATATGTCTTTTTACTAATGGATCCATTTTCTCTTTTAATACTGATATGAACTGTAATTTTTTTAACTTCATGTTTTAAATGATATTTGGATATGTGTTATAAGCATTTTTGTTTGTTACCTTATATATAACCAAAAAGACATTATATACATCTGAATGACTAATAAAAAAAAGAATTAACATAAACAATAATTTCTTCAAATTTTTTTGTCCTTGCAATGCTAACAACTTCTTTCTGCCTGTTCCGATGACTGTTTGTATTAGCTTCCTTTTTTTTTTGTTATGGGGGGTTGGGACATAATCAACGGAAGGGGGGAAATTGGGAAATAGTACCTGAATTACAACACGAGCAGTGGACGTACACTAGGGGAGAATCATCAGGTGCCTGATAGATTGCAAGGGCAGACTCAACTTATGGCACTGGGCCACACTAAAAACTATGTGGGCAGAGTCTGAAATCAGTATAATATATATAGAAGCATTGAGGCCAGAGATAGAACATTTGAAACAGATGTAACAGGGTGTGTGTAGGGGTGACAAATAAACATAAGAGAAACAAAGGCTGTCTAAACATGACGTGGCGTCCGTGAAACGGGTGCCGTGCTAATACACAAGCAGAGAGAAATGAATATAAATGGAGTCCAAGGGAGCAAACATATATTTTTAAAAATATAATACCACACGTAACAGGGACAATCACCTGGGAGTGTCCAAAACGCCAAAAGGCGGGCCAAATTCAGCATATCCACCAAATAAAAGTGGGCATTTAAGAAGGGAAATAACAGCAGCCTATTGAAAAGATGGGAGGTCCTTGCACTCCATATACCAGCTACACCATGCCTCGCAGAGCAGGGCATGCGTGCTGTGCCAGGCTCAACCTAAACAACTATGGGTCCGGCGTTGGCCACCATCCTTTTGGCTTTGTCAAAGTTTGTTTTGTTTTGTCATGGTTATTGCTAAATATTATTGCTGCATAAGCTACCGTGACCTAATCAGACTATGAAAAAACTTTGGCGAAAAGCAAAAATATTTTTGGGTCGCAAAAAATACACATTGCCATAGATTTCCCTGGCATTTCACAGGAACTATTTTGTATGTGGCTGTGCTCCTTGTGAAGGGTGGAATGCCGTCATGCTCAGTGAAGTTAACAAATGACGCAAGTGGACGGACCCACCGTCCTATGTTGTATACTGGAGTGAAAGGAAGAAAAATGTGAATGACACATTAATGGGCCAATGGTTGAAGAGCCTTGGCTGAAAGCCATGATAAGTTTATAAGTAGGCATATTATTGATATAATGTTAGTAAAATAAAAAGGTCTTAACTATCGTCACTCATAAAAATAATTTAATAATAAAAAACAATTTTTTTGCCTCAAAAGCACATGTTGGCATGGTAATCTCTAACTCTGAAGGGAACAATTTTGTCCCTGAATGTGCTCCTAGTGAAAATAAGAACAGCATTGCTCACAGGATGAAGTGGGCTGATCCAATGCCACGTGCTGGAAGCTGTAAGAGTGGAAGAAAACTATGAATGAGGTAACAAAAGACCAATGAATGAAGTGAGCGTGCTTATGCATCCATTTAGGAATCAAAAGGTCTTGGCTAACTCCAGGCCAAATAAAGCAATAATAAATGGGCAAAGTCAAGAAGATTATCACACCACTTTTTTTCTCTAAGCGGCATATTATCAAGCAGGGTGTTAAAAATGATCGCCGTTTTAGCGCCAGAAAACTGCAGCTAAAGCGGCGATAATGCGCTTGATATTATGGCCTTCTGAATTCCCATAGAAGCCTATGTTCTGGTGTGAACCTGGGCTTCTATTGGAATTCTCCACCGCATATTATCAAGCCCATTATCGCCGCTTTAGTGGCAGTTTTCTGCCGCTAAAAACAGCTGTAATTTTAACGACCTGCTTGATAATATGCCCTCAAATTCTTAAAAGTGTAGGAAGAGATGAACTAGCCAGCAGCTCGTGTGCGGGTCTGCCGTGTGTTTCTGTGCATGTCTTTAGAATGGGCTATTCGTTTTAACATGACGCGCAGGCCCGTCATCTCAGCAGGGAACAGGCAGCACCTGCCTGCATAAAGACGAGTTTTCCGATCACTGACATCACAAATGCGGTAGAATGCACACAGCTGCCTTCTCGCTAGTACACTCACGTAGTAGGTCAAATCATAAAAATGGAATGCTTAGTATCTATGAATAATAATAATAATAATAATACTGACAAAATAATTAATAATGTAAATTTATAATATTGACAATAATAATAATAATTTCAATAAATGAATATTTATTGTGATATTATTAGCAATGTGATTCTTATTTTTTTACAGAATTTTATATAGTGCAAACTTGACACAAATCGGGTATCAGAGCGCTTTACATAGAACCAGTTGCGTTACACCAGGACACATTCATTTTTGTTAGGCGCGGGAAGGTTAAGGGGCAGATTATCAAGATAATGCGATAAACATCGCAAATCACGCTTACCATTATCACCGTCTATCGCTGGTTTTCACATCGCTGTTTTAGCGGCGTATCAGCAACGCTTTGCTAAAAGGCGATGTGAAAACCAGCAATAGACGGCGATAATCGGCAATAGCGTGTGAAATCAAGCGATGATTTCACAGCGCTAAGGGAATGTGTAGTGAGCTGGTCGCACGTGTTCAGGAGTCATAAGTAGGCGCTGTAGACGTGGCCAGGTAAAAGTAGATGATATTAATTGAGTTCTTAGGAAGTAGTTATAACAAGCCCCGCCAGGAGCAGCCCATTGGCAGCTCAGCCCATCTCCCAACTGACAACACTCACACCAGGCACCCAAACATTTCACTCACACTAACATTCTAACTGGAACACTCACACTGGCTGAGCAGCTAGGTACAGAGAACATAATGGCATGACCTGAGGATATTACAGAATGCTTGATAATATGGGAGTGTGGATGTAACCTGTAAATTCACCTCCCATATTACAGATAGCTTAGTCAGGATTCTACCAGGCGTTAGATTCTAGCAAAAAATGCGGTTAGCGCGGCTTTTTTCATCGCTTTGCGAATCTGCCCCATGCTTGTAAATATCGCAAAGCCTTGTTAGCGATTATTTACATGGAGTAATGGTCAGGAACGCCTTCTATGCATCTCATTAGTCATGTATATCGCTAAGATGCGCTGCGTTAAAAAACAGCAGCTAACATGCGCTAATTGATTTGATTTGATTTACAGACTTATAAAGCGCAGCGTATGCCCAAGGGCATCTTGGCGCTAGGACTAACGGAAAAGCTAGAATTCTGTGGTGGGATAATACCTGAAAACCTATTAGTTCATGTTTTCAGCAGACTTCTAAATGACAACAGCGACTTGTTATTTTTTATCTCCAAGGGGAGAGAGTTCCACACCTTCGCAGTTCCTACAATGAAACTCCTTCCCCCCCAGCGTAACTGCTTGTACCTTTGGACTGACAATTGTTGTGCCTGTGCCGATGTTAGATTTCTGGATGGCATGTACTTCTTGAGGTGTGATCTCAAATACAATGGCCCTTTCCCTTTAATGCATGTTAGCGCTGCGTTGTTGATAGGGAGATAGTATTATCGCATCTTTTGTGCCCGAAAAAGCATCGAGATGGCCCCTGATAATATGCCTCATAGTGATTTGCCCAGAATCACAGGATGTTCAGCGCCATTGCCGAGACTCGAAACCGGTTACCTACGTTCGAGGTCGACCGCCCTAGCCCTTAGGCCAACTCTTCTCCCCCTATTATTAGTGACAGTAATAATATGACTGTTGTTACTGAACCTGTATTATATTACTAATATTATAATGTAGTAATAACAACTGTCATTAAAATGTTATTATATCATAATTACATTATTAACATAAATGGTAAAAATAACAGTGATATAGTCATGGTGTTATTATTTGTATTACTCTCATTAATAGTAGAAGTAGTGGTATTAATATACTGAGTCATCCAAAGTGCTTCATTAAAAAAGTTTGTGTCTACAGTTACTATTACCCCATAGAGCGTGACACTCGTCTCACTCATTGGGACCTTAAATGTCATTTAGTGCTCGGAACCTGCAAATCTGGAAACCAAAAGTGATTTGAGGCCCCATTTGCTTGCAATGAGAGACATCTTAAAGTAAATCCAGGGCATATATCCCATGTTTCCGAGTAAAAGATGGATGCCGGGCTCCCAAAAGTCGGCCATTTTCAACCAGACACAAAATGATTGCTAGGTCAGAAAGGTATTCAATAAAGTGGGTACCTATCCACCTGAGATCGGTGTACCCTCCTAAAAGAGATGTCTGTAGACAGAGGTCGCAGATGCTGGCAAACCACACGATGAGACAGAAGATAAGGATACAGGATGGGCAAGTGTGGTCTGTTAAATGTCGTTTATATTATAGCGGCCCCTATAGAGGTGGCCTGCTTCACGGCCCTTGCTGGAGGAAGATGACGGATGAATGTAAACCAACCGAATACTGCCCTAGGTGTTAAGCGCATCATGAAGGGGCCATGTAAAGAGGAAGTACTCTTCTTCCAAGAGAACAAGCGCTTCACTTAACTGTGCGAATTGGGTGATTTTGAAATTTGTCGCCTTCGGTGTTACCACAAGTGTTGCTTTAATAATCTGAGACCAGAGAGGGTCTCTGTCAATAAGCAAGACTTCGAAATACCTCTATGCGTTAGCCTGGAGCGCAGGAAAAACACACTCCCCCACCACCCATTCCCGGCTGTTGCCCTACAGTTAACCAGTAGCAGTGAACAGATTATCTTTACTCCGTGTCAGTGTATGCTGCACTGGGAGGAAGGGGTGGACTCCTGTCTCCCTGCCAGCCTTTGCACCGGGAGCAGCACAGGCCCTTTTCTATGCCAGCTGTTGGGCAAGCTGTGCACCGTTACTTGCAGCCTCAATGAAATCCCAGCACCTCTCGCAAATACCTCAATCGGACTTTTGTGTCCACCACAGAATCACTAAATGTAATGAGGTAGTCCCTTCTAGCCTGTGCTCTCGGGAAGCCCCGGGCAGGACAGTAAGTTAGCATCTGGATTCCGGGAGCCACTGAGGGGCGATTGGGGAAGGAAGGATCACGAGGAAGGGAGGACGGTGGCAGAGAAAAGGAGGAAGTCGAGAAAGGGCTGCAAGAATTTCTCAAAATCAGGGAAAGTCCTTCTAGTTACTGCTCTCTGCAGATTCTGTGCTGAAGAAAGTGAAAATGACAGCGACTGCGAGCAGGCAAATGTAAACAAGTACGGCCGCGCAGCCACGCTAATGACAAACAGATGGCCCCTGTGCGCCGCTGCTCGCTCCCGCAAGGTGGATGCCGCCACATGCACGAGTGTGTGTAAAAGAGCTGACCAATTTCTAAAAGTCATCTCCCAGAGCAGCGCATGCGTTCTGTGCTAGGCTCGACCTAAAAAGTAGTACACTAATAGAAAACATAGTGGCACTAGTGAAAAGGAGCCAAGTAGCAAAGGCAATCACCAGGGCAGTAACAAAACAAGCTCAAGGAGGGACAAGTGAACACTGTTCACCAACAAAAGCATTGCACTTTGTAAAGGCAGACCAAGCATCCTACCAAAAAGAGGGTGTGTGTTGAAACTCTACAAGAAGGATTACCGAAAGACTTGCAGAGCAGAACAGGCTTGACTTAAAAACTCAGAGAATGGCATGCCCTGCCCGAGCCTGGCCTGCAGCTTCACATGGCATAGAGAACTGCCCTGCTGCTCTCTGGGAACAAGGACATCCACTCCTGCTGGTGTAAAGGGACGCACATGAGGCTTCACATGGTATGGAGACCTGCTCTGCTGCTGTCCGGGGGGCAAGGACAGCCGCTTGTGCTGGTGTACAGTGGTGCATATGAGGCTTCAAGTCCTGCTCTGCTTCCATTCAGGGGTAAGGACAAGCCGCTCCTCCTGGTGTAGAGAGATGCACATGACACTTCACATGGTATGGAGACCTGCTCTGCTGCTGTCCGGGGACAAGGACGGACTGCGCTCCTGCTGGTGTAGAGGGATGCACATGGCGCTTCACATGGTACAGAGACCTGCTCTGCTGCTGTCCGGGGACAGGAACGGGCCGCTCCTGCTGGTGTAGAGGGATGCACATGGCGCTTCACATGGTACAGAGACCTGCTCTTCTGCTGTCCGGGGGGAAAGACGGCTGCTCCTTCAGGTGTCGAGGGATGCACATTACGCTTCACATGGTACGGAGACCTGCTCTGCTGCTCTCTGGGGACAAGGATGGGCCGCTTCTGCTTTGCACATGATGCTTTTGCTTTCTCGCAGTGCAAGAAGCAGAAACATAAAATGGTAAAACTACCACTTTATGTCTCTGCTTCTCGCACTGCGAGAAAGCAGAAATGCCTGGTTTGGCGGGTCCTGCTCAAGGGCAGGGGGGAGTGGCTTACCCACTGTTGTGGGTACTGACTGTTTGGTCGGCCCCAGGGCTGACTAAAGCAGTCATGCACACTCTACATTTTCTCTAAGTAGGCTTCATGCCACCTAGAAGTGTGGAGTGTGGCTCAATGATTAGAGCGGCAGACCCTGATGCAGAGATCTAGCCCGGGACCAGGGTTCAATTCCCCGCCTTGGCGGGTCTTGGGCTCAAAATTTCCACGGACCTGACAATTCTCGCCTCGGTGCCTATTCCAATCATGGAGTCCCACTCTGCAACTCTGGGCAATAGCTTGCTTAATCTCCACAACGGCCCCCACAACGCTAAGGATGCCTGGCCTCCACCTTGGGGTGCCCAGGAGTGGATGCCTCACAGGGAAATCCAGGATGGGTTCCACAGCGGTATTCGTACAAGCGCCTTGAGACCCTTGCGGGTGAGTAGTGCGCTATACAAGTATAAATTTACATTTACATTTACACTTACATAGAGAAAATGGCCTCACAACAGCTGCCTGCTGCATAGCACCAATCACAACGCTGCCATTACAGTGTTTTGATTGGCTTAGGGGAGGGGAGTGAGGCTGCCTAGGTCAAACACGGCCACAAACTGCAAGAGCAGAGGTGGCGGGGCGTGATCCTGATGAAGGTTAGTTTTTCATTTGAATTACCGTTCCCCACCCCACTCCTTCACTTCCCTGTCACGCCCATCTTGCCAGCCAAGAGGATGGAAAACATTACAAAAGTCCTGATTTTTCACGTGGCCAATCCTCATGTGTGATGCGTAAAGCTCTTAGTAATGGCATGTATTATGCACGCTGTGCAAGCACAAATTTATTCCGCTGAAATCCCAGTGGGACTTTCTTTCAGGATTTGTCGTGAGTGATGGACTGAACATAAACAATAGTAAAATGTTCAAAGGGCCATGACCGTGTGGGGTATCCTGCCTCCCCATTAGTCTTGTGTAGCTGCTCTTTTGGGGGTCCTAATCCGAAGGGGAAAAAGTGCCCTGTGGTGGCAGCCCCCTTTCTCAGAGCTGACATGGTCTCTGAGCAGGACTTGTGAAAGTTGGGGCAAAGTCAAATTTTCTGTGACAGGCAACTGGTGACTTTAGCACTTGATTTACAGAAAGTTGGATTTCTGTGCAATGAATATTAGGCCTCTGCATGGGTGCAGATTTCTGACGCTTAGGGAAATTCAGAATGGTTCGCAAGGATACGCCTGGGCCTGCAGCAGTGCACAGGTTTCCGAAGTTAGCTCTTTTCTGAATTTATATGTACAACCACGCATTTGTATTTCTTAATGTTGTGGGGGGATATTATCTAATAATGGAGATAATGATCGCCAACCCCAAGTATTGGCATTTTTTATATCGCATCCTTTTCCGGATACTGGGACATATTAGCAAGAACCTCGTTAAAATTATCGCCATTTTAGAGGCAGGAAACTGCCGCTAAAACTGCGATAATGGGCTTGCTAATATGCACTATAGAATTCCAATAGAAGCCTAGGTTAGATGTGCAGGTCATATAACCTGTGCTTCTATTGGAATTCTATAACGCATATTAGCAAGCCCATTATCACCGTTTTAGCAGCAGTTTCCTGCTGCTTAAACGGCGATAATTTTAACGAGGTTCTTGCTAATGTGCCCCACTTTTTGCATTGTTATCAAAGTATTTTCAACACATGGGTAACATGCGATAGTGTCCGGGAAAGGACACGAAAACTCCCACTAAGAGGCAATAAGTATTAATCGATGCCTTGCCTTCAGCGGAAATAGATGCCTTAGCGGCATTTATATTGCAGCTAATGCCCATGGAGTGCCTGCAAACCCCCTTCTCCTGGCCCATTGAGCGATATCCGCCTCGCCCTCTGCAAAAGGCACACACCAGTGAATACAGTACAGTATACAGTACAAAGTACAAAGTACAGATTACAGTTCAGTGAATGTTGGACACCAGCATCTTCTGGGACATGAGCAAAAATAATTGCACTTTCCACATGCTAAGAGGCTAAGGGGCAAATGCTAAGGGGCTATTAATGCAGCATGAGGATTAACTCTTTAGTGTCCGTGGCTCTTCAGAATGAGAGCAGGGCTATTCTCCCTTATCTTCCGCCATGTAAGTCAAGTTTTTTACAGGTGTTAAATTCCTGCGTTGATGGGGGCGTAGCGTGAGTTTTTTTTATCACTGGACATCTTTGGTAATAGTGTGAAGCGGGGTTAGCGACTTTTTCCGTGTAATATTCATAAGGAACGCCTACCTTACATGTCATTAGCGATAAATATCGCTGGCATGCAAAGCAATAGAAAAACCAATTGCTATCGCACGAAAACTACCGCAGCATCGGTTTGCACGAGCTTGATAATAGTGTGATTAAAAAAACGCGTTAGCAGCATAAAAGTGTAGCAAGCACGGCGGTAACTGGCTTGATAATATGCCCCTCCATGTTTTACTGCGCATGAAGAATGCCTTCCCAACGGGAAAATGCACTTTTTTTTCTTCACAGGAAAAGCCTTCCTGTGGTGAAACCCCTCCTCATTTCCCCAATTTGGGGGTGTTACTTTCCCATTCACACCATAAAAAGGTGCTACTCCTGCTTCACACCATGAAAATTGATGTACTCCTGCCCTAGAAGGGAAAGAATCTTCAACGGTTTCCAGGGAGGGAATGTGTCAGAAGGAAGTTAAACACTCTTGTGTCTGGGTACGTCTGTTCTCACATGGCGTTCACCCTTAGAGCTTTTAGTCCCCTCACTCTTCTGAAAACAGTCTGCTAGTGAATAGTTTTGAAAATGTCAAGCCAGTGTGAGTATTGTATAACTTGGTGAATTGTTTCCAGTGTTTACTCACCTGCCTCTGTATTTAACAAACGTCATCCTGGCAGAGCCATAAACTTTCAAGGAATTCCCTTTACGGCTTTCTTGGCGGCCTAGGTGGCCCACGCCTTGTGCAGAATCAAACATGCATTTTGTTTTCCATTTTAAATTCAGTTTGCTGAGCTTAAGTGGAGTGGAGTTAGTCTCCTAAGCTGACGACACCCAACTGCTGATTTCCCTGTCCCAAGCCCCCGAAACAGCAGCTTCCAACTTCAAGGCCTGTATGCAGGCTTTAGCAGGATGGGTGAATTTGCACTGTCTAAAACTCAATGGCTCCAAGACGGAGGTCATGGTGATTGGAGGAAGCAACTCTAGCTGGACAGTGGACTGGTGGCCAACATGTCTAGGCCCCACGCCCAATCCCTGTAAGGAGGAAAAGAACCTGGGAATATGGGTTGATCCCAAAGTGTCCTATGAGAGCCACGTCAACCGTCTAGTGGGAAAGAGCTTTGGGATATTGAAAACCCTCAATCACACATTGGACTTACTCCCGCTGGAGGCTCGACGCACCATGGTACAAGCCCTGGTCACGTCCCGTATGGACTACGGTAATGTGCAGCTCTTAGGCACCACGGAAAAAAACCTAGGGCGACTGCAAGTCCTTCAAAATACTGCCGCCCGTCTAGTGTTGAGACTTCCTAAAAGAGCAGCATCTAAACCTGCTCTGGCAGCGCTACACTGGCTACCGGTCAGAAAGAGAGTGCTGTGTAAAGCACTCCTAATATGTCACAGGATTGTATGGCATAAAGCACCATCCAATCTTCATGACCTGATACACATGTACGAGCCAGCTAGAGCACTTCGCTCAGTAGGAGCGGGTCTACTAAAAATCACCCTTGTCAAAAGAGCTAAATTGGGTGGTCGCTCTTTCAGACTGCTGGCAGCCAGCAACTGGAACAGACTCCCGATCAGCCTAAGACTAGAAGGATCTGAAGTTAAGTTCAGAAAACTTCTAAAGACCCATCTGTATAATGTCTAACTTCACAGTCTGAACAGAGGAGCTCCCTGTCTCTGAGTGTCTTTCTTTTATCCATAGCGCGGGACACGCCGAGATGGCGTCACCAGGCGCTTTATAAATTTCTTTATTATTATTATTATTTTATTATTATTCAAGGTCCATTTGTCTGGATTCAGAGTGAAAGAATGTAAAGTGCCAACTGGGCGGCATGGTGACACTGCGTTGTGCTGCAGCTTCTGGTATTGGAATGTACTTTGGTTCCCATGCCCTCGAAGTACCCCTACAGCCCTTATACTTTAGATGATGCAGAGTATTAGCAAGGCTGGAGCCAAGCAGCAAGTGTTTCCCAGCCATGTGCCATCATGAAAGAATCTCAAAGAAATCTAGTAACTTGATAAAGAAAATGCAGAGAAAGGAGAAATGAATTTAAATAATTTCTCTAATATTCACTAACCCCGCGGCTGTTTTTGTACGCCGCCATTGCTGCTTTGCTAATGGGCAATGAGAAATGTTATGTCCTTTTTCCTAAATTTGCTTGAAAATGCAACATTTGCCCTCTCTTTTTTCAAAATTGCCTCAGGGGAGAACTCCCCCGAACCTCTCCGTAGGTGGTTCAGGCTCGTTTGCTAAGCTCGCTCGCCACAGTGCAGTACGACAATTGTTTTGCATTGCACCACCTTCAAATGTCACCAGCCGCCACTGAACGGTGGGTGGAGAATGAAAGGGCAGTAATAACCAGAGGATTGGGTCATTGAGCACAGTTGGAGGCATGGCCAGAAAGAGCAAAACATTCCAATTTTTAGGATTCGTATGGCCTTTCACTGAACAATTTATTACGTAATTTAAACCAATGAATATACATGTTCATTTAAGATTTAATGTGAGTTAGGGGCGCTAGAGGGCGCGCTTGTGGAATGGCTGCCTAACTACGCAGCTCCCGTTCCTTGGTGAATGATCCTCCATTGATCCTGCGCCACGGGGTGCTGTATCGCCCCCAAAGATCGGATCCTGCACCGAGACATCGCCCTTCACACTCGGTCCAAGTCTGGGAACTCTGCGTGCTTCAGAACCGGAGCTGCGAGCTGTTGAAATCTGCCCGACTCTCGCTCTGGAGCTGCTGTGAGCGGATGCCCGGCCGCTGCTATTCACGCGACCCCGGGGACTGCCACGAGGTTCCAGGCCACATCACACAGCGGCCACCACAATCCTGTTGGGCCGTCGTGTGGGGGCTGCCACGCTGGTAGGCGACTACTGGTGACCTCGCCTCGAGACCCCCCCCCTCCTCCAACCACCGCTGGCCCTTTTCACTGGCATTGAGGGGGGGCTGCTCCACACACGGCGGGTAGAGCTGCGGATCCCCCGGACTACTGTATCAGCCATCCGCCTCGCTGCTGATCCTGACCTGGGCAGCGCTGACCGTCGGAACTGCCGGCCAGAAGTCGGGCCGGCCCCCCTGCAACGGACACCACCTTCGCGAGCTACATTTGCCTACTATGGACCCCTGCATCAATCAGGAGTCGGAAACACTGTCGGGCATGCTGTTGCTGCGTGGCTGCCCTGCACAAGGGCCCTGGACTGCTCCCCAGTGCGGCGCTATTCTGTGAGGCGTGTAGCCTCGTTGATCATCTCCATTATCTGCCCTGCTGGTCTGGACCCTGCCGCTTGCTGGAGACACTGATACCCGGGCTTCTCCCCAGCCGGCCCTGAGCGGTGAGTGGCCACCACTAAGACAACGTGCATCTGGCTGAACAACCCCCTACACTTTCTTAGCGCTTGGAGGGCACATAGCGCTATTCCCTGACGGCGCCCCTACTGCACTCTACTGGGCCACGCCACGATCACGTTCTCCTGCCCGCTGCCGGCTGTGCCATCTATGCCCATACGGAGCCGCCCTGCCATTATATATCTTGGTTCAAAACATAAGGTGCTACAAGGGACTTGTTTCAAAGACGTTGACTCTTAGTTAGCGAGTGGTTTAACAATTTCCACCCTATTGTATCCCCAGGATATCAGGTTTGTTTCAGAGCAACATGAATGCAAGGAAGGTAAAGATAAAAAAGAGCTAGAGAAAGTGGGTTTGTTCTGAAATAAATCTTTACTTAGTAAAAATGACAAGGGATGGAAACATAAGTCAATTCAAGCAAAAAGAGTCATGAACTAAGAAAGACAATCAATTTCTCTATAATTCATAACCCTGAGTATCAGCTCCAAATAGTTCAAGCAAACAACCCAGATTAAACAATAAAACGTGGTTGTGAGATGGCGTCAGACGACAGCATTAAAGGAGATGATAACTAGATGTCGACGTTTCGGTCTTGGTTGTGTTCATCAATAAGACCATCATCAGGACGATGTTATGTTTCAATGCTGTAAACAACTCCCTATATAAAAATAAATCAATTATTATTATGAACCTATTAAAAAATAAATCAATTAACAATTTTGTCAACCCTACAAAAGCTCTGTATACATATAACAAGAAAATTGTAAAAAATATAAAGAAGAGTATCAACCCCTTCCCGGTGATACCTCTATACAGTCTAAAAATCAAATAAACAGTCAATATGACTGAGTGCAAGGTAATGCGGATATTTAGGTATAACAACCTGGATAAAACATTCAATCCAACATTGATGAATAATTTCAGTTTTAAAAACAATCTATAATCTTTACTTGGAGAATCATAAGCAAAGAATTTGTGAAAGACTTAACCTTAATGAATCTCATGATGAAAACCCTTTAACATGTATATTCTTCCATTTGTATCAGGACATCATTTTCAGGGCATTTACACAGATGATCAGAAGACATACTTCTTAAAATGCACCTAATATTGGGTACCTCATATAGGCAAAACAACAATGTCTTGAATAGGCAACAATTAGAGGATCGCGCTAAAAAATAATTCAGAACAGATATTATATACTTATGGGCAAAATTACATTTTTATATTTATAAACAGTGGACAGGTTAATGACACTTAACAAAATTTATATTTACACTCGAGTTTGTCATCATAAATCATATTCTTATGTCACAACATTGAGCATTCAACTCACGCTCTAGGCATAAATAATTGTCCATGTCATACCGGAGAGTGTTTAGACAGGGCCGCATTAAAGTGTTCAGGCGGTCTGTGGGGCAATCTACAGGGAAAAAAAGGACCCAATCAGTCTATATGACAGAGACCGATTGTACCCCGAATTCAACTGAATTAAATAAAAAATTACCTTTTAACTAGGCGGAGGTAAGCCCACGTTTTTCAAATGTATTGGTAAGTCCAGGCCAAATAGTGCACTGTATTATCTGGAACCAATGGAATTGATTCATATTAGGACAGTAGAGACGCGTAGGAATGCTAAATATAACTCGTCTACATTTTCGAAAAAATCGCTGTTAGAAAAAGGAGACTTTGCGCAATGGTTAAAGATTCGAGTGCTAAGTGAGTAAAAATAGTAACGGGGCTCAACGAATTTTAAGGACTAAGAGCATAAAAAATCCACGAATTGATTTAAACGAAAAATAATTCGATGTAACTAGCAATACTGATCTAAAGCGCAAAGCCTCGCATCTAGCTTCTGGGTGTACTTACTTTCGCAAAAACTCCAGCAACACGGAGAAATCACCTTCGGTTCGTCGCAATACACAGACTGAACCAATGGCCGGGGTTGTTTATACTGGCCGACCCGGAAGTGATTCAAATGTGAAAAAATACGAGAAAATTGCTCACTGACGCTTAAATGTTAAATTTTAAGAGCAAGCAAGATGATTCAAGGTCTAGTCAAATAACGGACATGTAAAAATAGATAAATAGCGAGAAAATCGGGTGTTATTCGCGTTCAAACAGGCCGCCATTTTGGAACTGGTAACCATGCCAGAAACTAACAGTGGACAATTCGTGAGGTAAAAAGATGGGGGCCATATTGGAATGGGAATGAATCTAAATTAGTCCGAAAAACGAGGAGGGGTGATGTTACAATGGAATTCTGATTTAAGGATGACAAAAACGATCACAAGAGGTACATATTCAGCCCTAGACAAACATTAATTAAACAAACATTCCTAATCTTCATACGGAGGACATATCCAGCAGTTCCAGTTTGCTTACTACTTATATTTTTAGCAAAGACACGCAAGCGCGTGCCATTCTGTGTAGGAATTGAGGCCCCTTTTAACCGAGTCGGCTAGGCAAATCCAGCGTTGCTCTTTAATGGTTAATAGGTGCTCTACATTCGGTTGACGAATGTTGGGTTTAATGACTTCTACAACCCACCAATGAAAATCATTCTCAGTGTGGTTTGCAAGAGAAAAGTGCTCAACCAGTGGAGCATTTTCCGTATGACAGCGAATCCTCGATTGGTGTTGTAGGATTCTTTTCTTAATAGGTTGAGTTGTCTTACCGAAATACCTCATGCCACATGGGCATTCAATGCAGTACACGACATTTGTCGTATTGCAATTCGAAAAATTCCTAAGTTTATAGCATTTGTTGTTAAGCTCAAATTGCTTGATGTTGAAAGTAGTATTGCATGCCAGACAATGATTACATTTGTAATGTCCCTGCAAGGGACTCAGTTGTCGCATATTATCAACAAGGTTAGAGTCTTTTTTGTACTTGTACGCATGGACTAGTCGATCCCTAAGATTTTTGGCTCTCTTGAAGGCAAAAAGTGGCTTCTCAGTCAATTCAGGTAAGTCTGAGAGCAGAGACCAGTTCTTGGAAATCACTTTTTTGATGGAGTTCGTGGAAGTCCCAAAAGTTGTAACACAAACTAGTTTTGGTTCTGTAGCTTTGGCTTTCACTTGTAATAGTGATTCCCGATTATTATACCAGGCCCGTTTTAAAGAATGTTTCAAAAGCCTGTTGGGATAGCCACGGGCAAGTAGTTTCTGTTTCAATATACCTGCTTCCTTGAAATAATCAATTCTTCTTGTGCAGTTTCTGCGAAGACGCAAAAACTGCCCAAAGGGCAAACCATCCCGCAAGGCCTTAGGATGGCAGCTGTCATATTTCAGCAGCGTATTTTTAGCCGTAGGTTTGGTAAACAAGGTCGTATACAGGGTGTTCTCTTCAGTCACTTTAATGGTGATATCTAGGAAATCTATACTCAATTTATCCGAAACTAGAGTGAACTTTAGATTGGGGTTCTGAATGTTGATCCAATCATGAAATTTCTTCAATTCTGGAGGGGTTCCATGCCAAATGAAAAAAATATCATCTATATAACGTAACCAACATCTAAGGTTGGTTACGAATGGGTTGTTAAAGCCATACACGAATGTGTCTTCAAAATTGGAAACATAAATGTTTGCTATATCGGGCGCAAAAACTGCGCCCATGGCTACTCCCTTCTGTTGCTGGTAGAAGGTTTTTTTGTGAATGAAGACATTTTCACAGAGAGGTATTCGCAGGCAGTCAATTATAAAGGCAGAGGGAACCTGATGCGGTCTTTCCCTGTTCTCCAGAAGTGAAAGTAAGATGTTTAACACTTCCTCTTGAGGGATGTTTGTGTACAAACTTTCAATGTCCATACTTACTAGAAGTTCATTGTCACTGTCAAAGGGGATGCCTTCAACTTTATTAATAACCGCCATAGTGTCCCTTATATAGTTCTCTTTCTCTGTAGCAAAAGGGCGGATGAAAAAATCTGCATATTGTGCCAGGGGCTTAAGAATAGAATTGCACCCTGACACAATAGGACGCCCAGGGGGACTGGTTATGCTCTTATGAATTTTAGGCAGTATGTATATTGCCGGGACTGTGGGAGCTTTGTTAATTAAAAAAGCTGCCTCCTTTTCACTTAACCAACCACTGTTGACTCCTGTAGCTGATAGATTTCTGATTTTAACTTCCAGTTGTGATGTTGGATTACCTGGTAGTTTTTTATAATTGGCCGCCACTGAAAGTTGTGTTTCTAGTTCTGAGTCGTATGCTTTCTCATCCCACAGTACAATCCCACCCCCTTTATCAGCAGGTTTAAAGATGGTATCTGGGAGGGATTGTAGATGTAATAGGGCTTGCTGTTGTGCTTTATTAAGATTAAACGGAACCCATTTAGGATGTTTAAAAAGATGTTCAATCTCAGTCAAAACAACATTTTCGAATGTTATGATTTCTTTAGCGATTTGATTGTTGGTCGGGAAGAAGTTGGAAGCCGGGCGTAGCCCAGTCACATCGGCCGTTTGAGTTGAATCCCTGTTCGCAAAGAAATTTTTAAGGCGCACAGTTCTGAAGAACTTGTAAAGTTCTAATTTGGTAATGAACAGTTCATTTTTATACGTGGGGACAAAAGATAATCCTTGTGAAAGAACAAATATTTCATCAGTAGAGAGGGAGTGAGAGGATAGGTTAAATATTGGTACACTTACATTCTCTCCTACCACTCGTAATACTGGTTCCGGGTCCGTCTGTACCCTGGGGTATAGTTGTTGCGACCCCATCCTCTGCGCGATTGTCTCAGTTGGCCTCGGACTGGTTGGCCTTGTCCTCTCTGGCCCTGTCCTAAAAAAGGTTGTCTTGACGTAGATGGTTGTTCTTGCGCCCCTCTTTGTTGGTATTCAGGTCCACCCTCGTTTTCAGACTCCGAATCAGTGCCTGAGAAGGTGACCCTTTTGAGGTGGCCACGAAAGGAACCTTGCTGTTGTCCTTGTGGTTGATAGAAATCTTTGTTGAGATAAGGATAGGTCCTTTCTTTATTATATCTTTTTATGTCTAGTTGTAGTTTAGACGTCTTTTTTTGTTGGTTAAAGATTTCAAAGTCCTTAATGGTCTGTGAGATTTTATCTAACAATGCTTTAGCATTCACAATGCTGGAATCTGAGTTGATTTTTAACTCAAGTGCTTCAATATCTTTGACCAGATTTTTAATGTGTTTGAGAGCTGTCTCTATGCTCAGCACCATCCAGGTGCGTGAGCATTTATTCGAAGCAAAACTGAAGTGTAATTTGAAGTCTTCGTCTTCAGTGAAAATGATTGGGATGTTTCTAATCTGAAGGCCAGTAGGTATAATATTGGCGTTAAGGCAATCAGTTAAAAACTTAGCATGTAGCTCTGTGCGAACTAGTTTTTTGCGTAATCTTTCCAACTGATTCAGATCGGATTCACACGGTAATGGGACTGAGGGTCCTTTGTTACCTAGTAGTGATGGACCCGAAGAGATTTTCTGGATGTATTCATCTGTGTAGGAAAGTGTCTCGGCTTCAGACATGTACGTTGCCGACTAACACAAAATCTAAGGACTATGGAGACAGCAGTCTCACTGTTTGGAAAACCACTTAAAAAAGTGACCCGCAGCAGAAAATGATCTGCGCCAAAACAAGTTTTCTCACAGGGGAGACCCAATAAACCCTTGTAGGCTTGGGCAGTTTATAGTTCAAAACATAAGGTGCTACAAGGGACTTGTTTCAAAGACGTTGACTCTTAGTTAGCGAGTGGTTTAACAATTTCCACCCTATTGTATCCACAGGATATCAGGTTTGTTTCAGAGCAACATGAATGCAAGGAAGGTAAAGATAAAAAAGAGCTAGAGAAAGTGGGTTTGTTCTGAAATAAATCTTTACTTAGTAAAAATGACAAGGGATGGAAACATAAGTCAATTCAAGCAAAAAGAGTCATGAACTAAGAAAGACAATCAATTTCTCTATAATTCATAACCCTGAGTATCAGCTCCAAATGGTTCAAGCAAACAACCCAGATTAAACAATAAAACGTGGTTGTGAGATGGCGTCAGACGACAGCATTAAAGGAGATGATAACTAGATGTCGACGTTTCGGTCTTGGTTGTGTTCATCAATAAGACCATCATCAGGACGATGTTATGTTTCAATGCTGTAAACAACTCCCTATATAAAAATAAATCAATTAATATTATGAACCTATTAAAAAATAAATCAATTAACAATTTTGTCAACCCTACAAAAGCTCTGTATACATATAACAAGAAAATTGTAAAAAATATAAAGAAGAGTATCAACCCCTTCCCGGTGATACCTCTATACAGTCTAAAAATCAAATAAACAGTCAATATGACTGAGTGCAAGGTAATGCGGATATTTAGGTATAACAACCTGGATAAAACATTCAATCCAACATTGATGAATAATTTCAGTTTTAAAAACAATCTATAATCTTTACTTGGAGAATCATAAGCAAAGAATTTGTGAAAGACTTAACCTTAATGAATCTCATGATGAAAACCCTTTAACATGTATATTCTTCCATTTGTATCAGGACATCATTTTCAGGGCATTTACACAGATGATCAGAAGACATACTTCTTAAAATGCACCTAATATTGGGTACCTCATATAGGCAAAACAACAATGTCTTGAATAGGCAACAATTAGAGGATCGCGCTAAAAAATAATTCAGAACAGATATTATATACTTATGGGCAAAATTACATTTTTATATTTATAAACAGTGGACAGGTTAATGACACTTAACAAAATTTATATTTACACTCGAGTTTGTCATCATAAATCATATTCTTATGTCACAACATTGAGCATTCAACTCACGCTCTAGGCATAAATAATTGTCCATGTCATACCGGAGAGTGTTTAGACAGGGCCGCATTAAAGTGTTCAGGCGGTCTGTGGGGCAATCTACAGGGAAAAAAAGGACCCAATCAGTCTATATGACAGAGACCGATTGTACCTCGAATTCAACTGAATTAAATAAAAAATTACCTTTTAACTAGGCGGAGGTAAGCCCACGTTTTTCCAATGTATTGGTAAGTCCAGGCCAAATAGTGCACTTCAAATTACACTTCAGTTTTGCTTCGAATAAATGCTCACGCACCTGGATGGTGCTGAGCATAGAGACAGCTCTCAAACACATTAAAAATCTGGTCAAAGATATTGAAGCACTTGAGTTAAAAATCAACTCAGATTCCAGCATTGTGAATGCTAAAGCATTGTTAGATAAAATCTCACAGACCATTAAGGACTTTGAAATCTTTAACCAACAAAAAAAGACGTCTAAACTACAACTAGACATAAAAAGATATAATAAAGAAAGGACCTATCCTTATCTCAACAAAGATTTCTATCAACCACAAGGACAACAGCAAGGTTCCTTTCGTGGCCACCCCAAAAGGGTCACCTTCTCAGGCACTGATTCGGAGTCTGAAAACGAGGGTGGACCTGAATACCAACAAAGAGGGGCGCAAGAACAACCATCTACGTCAAGACAACCTTTTTTAGGACAGGGCCAGAGAGGACAAGGCCAACCAGTCCGAGGCCAACTGAGACAATCGCGCAGAGGATGGGGTCGCAACAACTATACCCCAGGGTACAGACGGACCCGGAACCAGTATTACGAGTGGTAGGAGAGAATGTAAGTGTACCAATATTTAACCTATCCTCTCACTCCCTCTCTACTGATGAAATATTTGTTCTTTCACAAGGATTATCTTTTGTCCCCACGTATAAAAATGAACTGTTCATTACCAAATTAGAACTTTACAAGTTCTTCAGAACTGTGCGCCTTAAAAATTTCTTTGCGAACAGGGATTCAACTCAAACGGCCGATGTGACTGGGCTACGCCCGGCTTCCAACTTCTTCCCGACCAACAATCAAATCGCTAAAGAAATCATAACATTCGAAAATGTTGTTTTGACTGAGATTGAACATCTTTTTAAACATCCTAAATGGGTTCCGTTTAATCTTAATAAAGCACAACAGCAAGCCCTATTACATCTACAATCCCTCCCAGATACCATCTTTAAACCTGCTGATAAAGGGGGTGGGATTGTACTGTGGGATGAGAAAGCATACGACTCAGAACTAGAAACACAACTTTCAGTGGCGGCCAATTATAAAAAACTACCAGGTAATCCAACATCACAACTGGAAGTTAAAATCAGAAATCTATCAGCTACAGGAGTCAACAGTGGTTGGTTAAGTGAAAAGGAGGCAGCTTTTTTAATTAACAAAGCTCCCACAGTCCCGGCAATATACATACTGCCTAAAATTCATAAGAGCATAACCAGTCCCCCTGGGCGTCCTATTGTGTCAGGGTGCAATTCTATTCTTAAGCCCCTGGCACAATATGCAGATTTTTTCATCCGCCCTTTTGCTACAGAGAAAGAGAACTATATAAGGGACACTATGGCGGTTATTAATAAAGTTGAAGGCATCCCCTTTGACAGTGACAATGAACTTCTAGTAAGTATGGACATTGAAAGTTTGTACACAAACATCCCTCAAGAGGAAGTGTTAAACATCTTACTTTCACTTCTGGAGAACAGGGAAAGACCGCATCAGGTTCCCTCTGCCTTTATAATTGACTGCCTGCGAATACCTCTCTGTGAAAATGTCTTCATTCACAAAAAAACCTTCTACCAGCAACAGAAGGGAGTAGCCATGGGCGCAGTTTTTGCGCCCGATATAGCAAACATTTATGTTTCCAATTTTGAAGACACATTCGTGTATGGCTTTAACAACCCATTCGTAACCAACCTTAGATGTTGGTTACGTTATATAGATGATATTTTTTTCATTTGGCATGGAACCCCTCCAGAATTGAAGAAATTTCATGATTGGATCAACATTCAGAACCCCAATCTAAAGTTCACTCTAGTTTCGGATAAATTGAGTATAGATTTCCTAGATATCACCATTAAAGTGACTGAAGAGAACACCCTGTATACGACCTTGTTTACCAAACCTACGGCTAAAAATACGCTGCTGAAATATGACAGCTGCCATCCTAAGGCCTTGCGGGATGGTTTGCCCTTTGGGCAGTTTTTGCGTCTTCGCAGAAACTGCACAAGAAGAATTGATTATTTCAAGGAAGCAGGTATATTGAAACAGAAACTACTTGCCCGTGGCTATCCCAACAGGCTTTTGAAACATTCTTTAAAACGGGCCTGGTATAATAATCGGGAATCACTATTACAAGTGAAAGCCAAAGCTACAGAACCAAAACTAGTTTGTGTTACAACTTTTGGGACTTCCACGAACTCCATCAAAAAAGTGATTTCCAAGAACTGGTCTCTGCTCTCAGACTTACCTGAATTGACTGAGAAGCCACTTTTTGCCTTCAAGAGAGCCAAAAATCTTAGGGATCGACTAGTCCATGCGTACAAGTACAAAAAAGACTCTAACCTTGTTGATAATATGCGACAACTGAGTCCCTTGCAGGGACATTACAAATGTAATCATTGTCTGGCATGCAATACTACTTTCAACATCAAGCAATTTGAGCTTAACAACAAATGCTATAAACTTAGGAATTTTTCGAATTGCAATACGACAAATGTCGTGTACTGCATTGAATGCCCATGTGGCATGAGGTATTTCGGTAAGACAACTCAACCTATTAAGAAAAGAATCCTACAACACCAATCGAGGATTCGCTGTCATACGGAAAATGCTCCACTGGTTGAGCACTTTTCTCTTGCAAACCACACTGAGAATGATTTTCATTGGTGGGTTGTAGAAGTCATTAAACCCAACATTCGTCAACCGAATGTAGAGCACCTATTAACCATTAAAGAGCAACGCTGGATTTGCCTAGCCGACTCGGTTAAAAGGGGCCTCAATTCCTACACAGAATGGCACGCGCTTGCGTGTCTTTGCTAAAAATATAAGTAGTAAGCAAACTGGAACTGCTGGATATGTCCTCCGTATGAAGATTAGGAATGTTTGTTTAATTAATGTTTGTCTAGGGCTGAATATGTACCTCTTGTGATCGTTTTTGTCATCCTTAAATCAGAATTCCATTGTAACATCACCCCTCCTCGTTTTTCCGACTAATTTAGATTCATTCCCATTCCAATATGGCCCCCATCTTTTTACCTCACGAATTGTCCACTGTTAGTTTCTGGCATGGTTACCAGTTCCAAAATGGCGGCCTGTTTGAACGCGAATAACACCCGATTTTCTCGCTATTTATCTATTTTTACATGTCCGTTATTTGACTAGACCTTGAATCATCTTGCTTGCTCTTAAAATTTAACATTTAAGCGTCAGTGAGCAATTTTCTCGTATTTTTTCACATTTGAATCACTTCCGGGTCGGCCAGTATAAACAACCCCGGCCATTGGTTCAGTCTGTGTATTGCGACGAACCGAAGGTGATTTCTCCGTGTTGCTGGAGTTTTTGCGAAAGTAAGTACACCCAGAAGCTAGATGCGAGGCTTTGCGCTTTAGATCAGTATTGCTAGTTACATCGAATTATTTTTCGTTTAAATCAATTCGTGGATTTTTTATGCTCTTAGTCCTTAAAATTCGTTGAGCCCCGTTACTATTTTTACTCACTTAGCACTCGAATCTTTAACCATTGCGCAAAGTCTCCTTTTTCTAACAGCGATTTTTTCGAAAATGTAGACGAGTTATATTTAGCATTCCTACGCGTCTCTACTGTCCTAATATGAATCAATTCCATTGGTTCCAGATAATACAGTGCACTATTTGGCCTGGACTTACCAATACATTTGAAAAACGTGGGCTTACCTCCGCCTAGTTAAAAGGTAATTTTTTATTTAATTCAGTTGAATTCGAGGTACAATCGGTCTCTGTCATATAGACTGATTGGGTCCTTTTTTTCCCTGTAGATTGCCCCACAGACCGCCTGAACACTTTAATGCGGCCCTGTCTAAACACTCTCCGGTATGACATGGACAATTATTTATGCCTAGAGCGTGAGTTGAATGCTCAATGTTGTGACATAAGAATATGATTTATGATGACAAACTCGAGTGTAAATATAAATTTTGTTAAGTGTCATTAACCTGTCCACTGTTTATAAATATAAAAATGTAATTTTGCCCATAAGTATATAATATCTGTTCTGAATTATTTTTTAGCGCGATCCTCTAATTGTTGCCTATTCAAGACATTGTTGTTTTGCCTATATGAGGTACCCAATATTAGGTGCATTTTAAGAAGTATGTCTTCTGATCATCTGTGTAAATGCCCTGAAAATGATAACCTGATACAAATGGAAGAATATACATGTTAAAGGGTTTTCATCATGAGATTCATTAAGGTTAAGTCTTTCACAAATTCTTTGCTTATGATTCTCCAAGTAAAGATTATAGATTGTTTTTAAAACTGAAATTATTCATCAATGTTGGATTGAATGTTTTATCCAGGTTGTTATACCTAAATATCCGCATTACCTTGCACTCAGTCATATTGACTGTTTATTTGATTTTTAGACTGTATAGAGGTATCACCGGGAAGGGGTTGATACTCTTCTTTATATTTTTTACAATTTTCTTGTTATATGTATACAGAGCTTTTGTAGGGTTGACAAAATTGTTAATTGATTTATTTTTTAATAGGTTCATAATAATAATTGATTTATTTTTATATAGGGAGTTGTTTACAGCATTGAAACATAACATCGTCCTGATGATGGTCTTATTGATGAACACAACCAAGACCGAAACGTCGACATCTAGTTATCATCTCCTTTAATGCTGTTGTCTGACGCCATCTCACAACCACGTTTTATTGTTTAATCTGGGTTGTTTGCTTGAACCATTTGGAGCTGATACTCAGGGTTATGAATTATAGAGAAATTGATTGTCTTTCTTAGTTCATGACTCTTTTTGCTTGAATTGACTTATGTTTCCATCCCTTGTCATTTTTACTAAGTAAAGATTTATTTCAGAACAAACCCACTTTCTCTAGCTCTTTTTTATCTTTACCTTCCTTGCATTCATGTTGCTCTGAAACAAACCTGATATCCTGTGGATACAATAGGGTGGAAATTGTTAAACCACTCGCTAACTAAGAGTCAACGTCTTTGAAACAAGTCCCTTGTAGCACCTTATGTTTTGAACTATAAACTGCTCAAGCCTACAAGGGTTTATTGGGTCTCCCCTGTGAGAAAACTAATTATATATCTTGGCCTGTAGGTCGTCTCCGGACTCTGCCATGGGGCGGACCGAGAATCGCCAGCCCAAGCTGAGTTTCGACAGCGTCCGAAAAAGGCGCCAAATTGACACAGATAAACCCGGGGCCTAGCGTGTCTTCTCCGCCTCCAACCGCTGATGTGGACCTTACCAGCCTGATTCAAGAGATGCGACAGGGCTTCGCCACTGTCGTCGAAAAGGTGGATGGAGTCACGGCCCGACTGGACGCCTTGGTACACAAGGTTGACCGCCATGAGGAGCGCATCACGACCGCGGAGCAGCGAATATCCGATAACACCGATGTCACCACGACCCATACGGCGCAGCTGGCCAGAATGGACAATTTACTCCGTATTATAGCGGCAAAGAACGAGGACTTGGAAGCCCGCAGCCGCCGGAACAACATACGCATAACGAATGTGCCGGAGTCCACAAACACGGGTAGGATGGAACTGTACGTAGAGAAATTGCTCAGAGGCTCAATCGGAGAGGAGGCCTTTTCGCCTCAGTTTATTGTGGAGAGGGCCCACCGCTCCCTAGCGCCTATGCCCCAGCCTGGCCTGCCTCCTAGGCCCATAATTGCTCGGCTCTTGAACTATCGCGATCGTGACACTGCCCTCAGAGCAGCCCGGACTCACAGGTCACTACAGTATAACAGTATTAATTTCTCCATCTACCCTGACTTCACGCCGATGGTTCAGGATGAACGACGCAAGTTTCTGCCAGTGAAGAAAAAGCTGCGGGAGGCCCAAATAGACTATGCTCTCTCATATCCTGCGAAGCTCCGAGTTACCCATCAGGGCAAGCAACGCTTTTTTACCAACCCGCAAAAAGCAGAGGACTTCCTGAAGACGATACGACGGGCGCGCAGGGACGATAATGCTGCTGCAGATGAACAGGAGAATGCTGACCTACCTCCAGCGCCACACGATGACTAACTGTCCCTGTGCGCTTTGGGTAGAATCTTATCCGTGCCGACTGGCTCTCACGCAGCGGCTCGGACTTTGGAAGCTGGGGTGATACGAGAACGATGGACCTGCAGGGACCCTGCACCCCAGTGGTAACGTACACCAAGGACCACTTTCTCGGCCCTAGTCTCCACCGAGGGCGGTACAGTTCTGGAGCTAGGAACCGGGTAGTGGCAGTGCGCGCTCTATGCTATACCCCTACTGGGTGTTCCCCATTGCCTTGTTGCCGTTTTTGCTGTTTGTGCTACTACAGTTGGGGGGAGAGGGTGGAGGGGGGACTGCGTGGGGGGGTTTAGTGGCTTCTGGCATGATTAGGATGCTGGGGTGGGTGGGGGGGGATGGGGTTCAAGAGGCTTACATTGCTTAGACTGTGTGTATATGTGCTGAACTGGTGTATGTCCTGGCGCTGGTGGGGCGGGTGTGGATTCGTTGGGCGACCCCCTTGGGCGCCATCGCGTTTATTGTTGCTATGTCCATAGCTGTTTTGAACGCTACTGCGTGACTGACATGCTTATCTTGGAATGTCCGGGGATTGAATAATGCTAAGAAATGCAGAAGTGTTATTGCCTACCTGGATAGACATCATGTGCAGGTTGCCATGTTGCAGGAGACGCATCTACCCGCACAGGGCAGTGCCTCCTTTGCGAATAAATGGGCTGGTACCAGTGTTTTTTCCTCATATTCGACTTATGCAAGGGGTGTGGCAGTGCTCATTGCCCGCGGGGTGCCTTTTGAACGATTTGGGGAGGCGGTGGACAGGGAGGGCCGTTATGCTTTATTGTGGGGCAGGGTGGGCCACGATGTCTACTTATTTGTATCCATGTATGCACCAAATGTTGATTCACCTGCCTTTTTTTCCACTCTATGGAGCAAGATTGTGGCTGTCGGGGCGCGACACATAGTCTGGGGTGGAGATTTCAACTTAGCGCTGGCTCCCTCCCTAGACAGAGCGGATGGCATTAGCTCCTACAAGCCCAGGGCCAGAGAGGCATTAGAGGGAGTCGTAGCGGAGGGCGGACTATTAGATGCCCGGAGACACCTACATCCCCATGGACGGGAGGGTACACACTTCACCTCTCATACCGGGACATGGGCACGCTTAGACTATTTTTTAGTTAACAGGGGAATTGCTGTAGAGCTCCTGAGAGTGGACCATCTGCCAAGAACCTATTCTGATCACAGCCCTGTGTTTTTGCAATTCCGCACTCCTGGGTGGGACAATCCGCGACCGCAGTGGAGACTGCGCCCTGATGTGCTTCTCGACAACCTGTTTCGCACTGAGCTGGGGGAGGAGATAGCAGATTTTTTTCCCAGAAATAAGGGCTCGGTTGACTCAGTTGAACATATTTGGGAGGCTTTCAAGGTCACTATCAGGGGTTTCTGCATATCTAAGAGCCACGGAGTACTGCGTGATATCCTGCAGTCCATTACCACACTGGAAAGGGACCTGCGGGCTCTGGAACTCCGCATGACATTAGATGCTGACCCAAACTTGCACGCCACCTTTAGGGAGACACTATCAAAATATGAGGAGGAGGCTGCAAGGGAGGCGAAATATCGGGGCAAACACTGGGTAGCCCGAAAGTACTGTGAAGGGGACAGGCCCGGAAAAGTGCTTGCTGCGCTCACACGACCTTCACGGGTGCATAACACTATACTGGAGCTTACAGATACATCCAGTACCACTATCAGAGACTCGGATGCGATACTATCCACCTTCACGACACACTATTCCTCACTTTATACTTCCACGGCAGAGGCGGACGCGCCATATACTGCGTACCTCAATGACGTGGCGTTATGTTGGCTTAGCGATGGGGACAGGGAATTTCTTGCAGCACCTTTTGAGCTCGACGAGGTTCGCGAGGCCATCATGTCCCTTAACAATGGCAAGGCTCCGGGACTCGACGGCATACCGGCCGAGTTTTACAAGGCCTACATCGACATTATGGCGCCCGTGCTCCGTGAGGTCTTTACAGAGTCCCTTGCTGATGGGATTCTTCCCTGCTCTATGCGTGAGGTGGTGATCACTTCCCTTTTGAAACCGGATAAGGATCCCACCTCCTGTGATTGTTACCGTCCACTTTCCCTCCTAAACTGCGATGTCAAAATACTCGCCAAAGTTCTGGCCACTCGACTATCGCTGTTAATGACCAGACTCGTCCTGCCTGATCAATCTGGCTTCGTAGCGGGCAGATCCACGTCCCATAATCTTCGCACCCTCTTCTCCCTGCTTCGCACGGTTCACCCCGACACCCCTGTAGCGGCTGTGTTCCTAGACGCCACCTCTTTTCGGTCCTGGCTAGCATGGGCTTCCCTAAACTGTTCCTATCTTGGGTCCGCCTCCTATACACGGACCCCACGGCGAGGGTGCTAATTAATGGACGATTGTCGCATCCTATCACACTCACGAGAGGCACCCGCCAGGGGTGCCCACTCTCTCCCCTGTTATTTGCCATCGCGGTATAGCCATTCGCCTGTCGCTTACGACAGTTACACCGAGCGGGAGCAGTGCAATGCCTGCAACGGCAAATTGATGTATCCCTCTACGCGGATGACATCACGCTGTACGTCAAATATCCTGAGACGCATCTTAATCCCCTACTTTGGGAATTTATCCTGTTCGGCGGGGTGTCGGGTGTTCACATCAACTGGACCAAGTCACAGTTTTTTCCCCTTACAGATGCGGTACATGATTTCCCTCTCGATTACCCTTTGGAGTGGTGTCGCGATGATCTTCGTTATTTGGGAATCCGCATTTCTCGCGATAAAGACGAGACGCAACGATCCAATTATGGAGTAGCCATAACTAAATTGACTGCCTCTGTCGATAGATAGATCACGCTGCTACTCTCCATGGCTGGGAGGGCCTCAGTCATAAAAATGGTGATACTACCCCGCTTTCTGTATCTTTTTCTCAATATCCCCTACTTCCCTGGTGCTTTTTTCTTCAAGACACTCCGTACGGAGCTGCGCAGGCTGTTTTGGGGTGGCAAGTCCCCCCGATTAAAATGGTCGACGCTGACTCTTCCCTATGACAGAGGAGGCTTCGATGTCCCCGATTTCGAAACATACTACCAGTGCGCGCAGGCGCACTTTGCCTACCACTGGATGGCTCCTACTCCTTTCATGCCGCACATAGCGGTGGAAGACTGGATCGTGCACCTACTCCCGCTTAACGGCCTACTACACTGTCCTGAGGTGTCCATTACCACACTGAATACCTCAGTCTCCTGCACATTGGATGCATGGCGCCGCATCGCTAGGCGGCTGTTGTGCCCACTGCCCTACTCCCCCAGGTTGCCGCTCACCTATCACCCACAACTTACCCTCTTATCGGAACTGGGTCTCCGTCAACTCTGTGATAAACTGCTTGTCACTTGCTGGGGTGATTTGTTCCTTGAGAGTCATTTCAAGTCAGCAGACCTATTCTTTAAAACGCATGAACGTACCCCCCTTGAGCTCTTTTACTACATTCGGTTGCGTGCAGGGATGCGTGACATCCTACCTGACTACCCTGATGAGCCTGAGATCCTGTCACCACTACACTTCCTCTTAGGATCGCAAGACGGGACCCACTTGGTCTCTGGGCTCTACCGTCAAGTCCGCACTGCTGCTCCAGAACCGGCATCCACTGCTCGGCTACGCTGGTCTGCTGAACTTGCCATTGATATCTCAGATGACCAGTGGAAACACTGCTGCACACTCACTTCCCGCATCTCTGCCAGCAGCAGATTGAAAATTATCCATTACAAATTCCTTCAGCGGATGTATTACACGCCGGTACGGAAGCATAGATTCGGGCTGGCGGATCATGACCGCTGTGAGCGTTGTCGTGCTGACCATGCTGATTTTCTTCACCTGGCGTGGGACTGTCCCCAGAATGCTCACTACTGGCGACAGGTGCTGGAGGCTCTTGCGGAGATGGTGGGGGAGACGATCCCTGCGGACCCTTTGATGGCCATCCTCGGGCACACAATGCAAATGCCCAGGGATTGCAGGAAATTCGTTGACACTGCCCTACTCTTGGCCAAGCGACGTGTCGCGTGCCGTTGGGGCAGGGGAAGGGCGCCCAAGTTTAAGGACTGGCTTACTGATTTGCTATATTGCCAAGATCAGCATGCTACTTTTGCTGAACTGTTACCTCCCTCGTGCCGACCCAGGGATATTTGGGATCCTTTGGTGCACTACCTGCTCAAGCGCTCGGTTGGCGATGCACAGTCAGGCGACCAACCTGTCACACCTCAGCATCCTGAGCTCTCTCCTAGATCTTAACTTATAGCTCCTGCTGCGACATTTGGGTCTCCTCGTTTTTTTATGCGCCCTCATACCCCTAAACACTCCTCGACGTTCTAGGCTGCCCTGCCCTGATTGACCTGTCCCTCCCCCCTCTCTGAGCAAGTACACCCTATCTCGCACCCATAGCGCGCTTTCATATCTCCGACGGGCGGCACCCCCCTGGGGCATCCTGCACCTACCTGAGACGGACCACTGCTGACTTTTATGGCACTGAGATGGGAGCTCTGGACACGAGACCTCCTACACACCTCTGCCTGCCCGAATTGTCACACTGCACCACTATTGCTTGCTCCTACTACACAGTCATGCACTGCCTCTTTGTTGCTACCTAGTTGGGGTGTTTTGGTTATGGTTCAACAAAAACGGAGAGAATCTTCTCTCAATAAAAAACTCTGTTCAACTGCTGCTCATCCTTGCTTGTCCTACATCACCGGCTGCGGAACCAGTATCACATATGACTATGATGTGCCGCCGGGCCTCCGGGATGCCGGCTTCAAGGCTGTGTACTGTCCATCCTCTCATGCTGCCGGCCTCCGGGTTGTAGGCGAACCAAGCCGTGTACTATACTCTGTTTACTCCAATAAAGCAGATTTGAACCCCAAAAAAAAAAAAAAAAAAAGATTTAATGTGAGTTATTGACATTAAAATGCATTTGCAATGTTAGATATGTTTCCAATCACGGAATGCCCTAAATATGCTCCAAAATGAAATCCAAGCCGTTTGTATCCAAATCATTCATATTTTGTCAGGAACACTTCTCCTCCCTTTTTCCACAAGAGCAGTTCAAACACAAATGGCAAAATATACTAGATTTGCAAAATATACTAGATTGCAAATGTTTTCCACATAATTATGACTAGGCCATATTTGCAATATATCGAACAAGGAGGGAGTCAGATGACAGACTGGGTTTATCCTCCAAACCTAATTTATGTCACAAAATGGGAACCCAGCTTTGAGAAGAAAGGGAAATAACTCTCCTCTTGAAGAAAAAATTATATATTTTTTCTTTGAAAACCTTCACCCACCACGGTTATACCTTGGTGGCGTGTTTCATCATTGAGTCAATGCTGTTCTGCGGCGTAGCAGGCGTGGTGCGTCGTATGGACTACATGGGAACATTTTTGGTTGAATATACAATAATAAAGGAAGTGGTGTTAAGAACGGAGTGAGAGTTTGTTGTGCTGCAGAGTATCAACATGCCGGGCCCCTACTGCCTTTTTATTACTCCTATAATATTACAATGGATGCATAATCATTGCATGCTTGTGGAAGGGTATATATACAGTTACCACCTGTCTGGAAATCATTGTCTCTGTTTATGTGAGATGTTTTGATTTTGCATCATGGTTCCTCCAGAGGAGAGGGAAAACGGTAAGCACACTCATTTCAACTTCTCTTCTTTGCGGGGTCACCTACTTGGTATGGCCATCGGGGACCGCAATGATTATGCGTCCATTGAAATACTATAGGAGTGGTACCAGGGAGTTTAGTTCCACATTCTACATTATTTGCAGCATAGTCTGATGAGTATAACAATAAAATTGTTTGTAGCTCAAACATATCACAATGTACAAAAAAATGTGACTTGTATTGCTGCGAAGTGGAGGGCTGGCCACCTTTCTCACTGTTGCATTTGTATGTTACACTGGCACTAATGAGAGAATGTCTTTGGAGAGACTGTTAGCATGTGTAAACATGTCAAAATAATAAAGAGTACCGCATTACACTGCAGCCTTTTTTTGGCTGCATAATTTAGTCAACACTGCAGCATAATTGTGTCCTCAATTGCAGTGGAATTCCAATGGCTTCAAAGCAGACAACACATGTTAAAAATGCTTGTGCAAGAAGCAGAGAGACTGTGAAGTTTACAAACTTAGGGCCTTATCTACAGGACAGTGACTCTGCAAGCCATTTGGCTGCACTTCACTGAGTCACTTCCAAAGCACAGGGATGTGACATATTTACAATAATATGTTGCATCTCCATGCTTTCTCCTGCGCTGGCACACAATTGGCTGCCATGCGCCAACGCAAGTACCCTTGCACAATGGTGCAAGGGTGTCTGCGTTTCAGGGGAGATTATTTTGTGCAGGAAGGGACACCTTCCTTCACAGGAACAATCATGAGAGGTGATTTTCTCTTTCTATGTGTGCTGCAGAATGTATTTACAAGGACTCAAAATGTCACACAGGGCGGCGTGTGCTTGTAAAAATGGGACAGCAAAATGCGCCACCAGTCCGTCACAAAAATGACGTACCAGCTGCGCATGGGGCTGTTTGGTGTTTAGTTTGGTGTGCGTGCAAATCCTCCATTGCCAATCCCTGTTGAGATGCACTACTTCTTCTTAAAAAAGGCCAATGGAAGTACCAATGGGTGAGGCGGACTTGCCTCAAGGGTCCTGTTGCCTTAGTGACAGAGTCACTGCTGCTCTAAGGTGTGCTGTTTTGTAGGCCTGCCTGAAAGACTGGAGGTGAACTTCAGTATGGATTGTGGTGGACAGGCCTTCAACGTTAACCCTCACTTGCCACCGCTAGGGTCCACCTGCTGGTGATAAGAATCCAGGGCTTCTAAGGTCTAGCGGGGTCCTCTAGGGTCGAGCATGGGACTGTGCGCTCAGGAGAGTGGTCTGGTGGACTGGTCATGAAGGCTGAACCTGGTTATCCAGTTCCAATTTCAGCAGCTCTGACCATAGTGCCACATCCTCTACCCCACTGAATGCCATACTGCCTCACTGGGAGAAACTCGTCCTGCCTTCAGCTGCAGCCCAATTGTGCCTGCTATAAACACTAGGCAAGAGTAATTTGCTGCCTGAAAAAAGTAACAACATCCTGGATAAAGCAAACACTCTTAATGAATACAAGATTAGGTAAATCATGTGAAATGTAAGCAGAAACCACATGGATACCCTAATGCTTTCACGCTCATAAAATAAAGCTAACAGCTGACAAGGATCACATGAGACATTTTTCACTCCATGCATCAACCAGGTATTGCAGTATCTCCGGGAATGGTGCACTTCCCCACCCGGGGAAAACAATGTTGTTCAAAGAAAGACAAGAAAATGAAAGTAGACTTTCTCTGGCAATTTTTGTAAAGTGGCGCTAATGTATTTGGGTGTGAATAAAACCAGTGTGGCCACTTTGAAACCACTCTGCCTTGCTTCATTCAGTTATTTGGTATTCATATTTTTTACTTTTTTGCCCCTTCATCCTGAGGCTGCACTGCACAGCAAAAGTGTTTCTTTCTTTTTTGGATCCATTTCACAGGGGAACAAATGAAGAAAAGGAGAGGAAAGAGAGGGTAAGAGCCGTTTCTTGAAATCAGGGGTTTCTGCAAGGGAGGGGGGGTGAGACAGAGACAGAAAGAGAGGGAATAAGAAGAAGAAAACGAGAGAGAGAGAGATAGACAGATGGTGTTGGGGGCAGCTCCTAGCAGCAGAGCAGGAGAGGTGGACGCTGTCCTTGTCTTCTCTGGGCAAGAAGGCAAAGACAGAGTCCTTTTCCTTCTCTGCCCCACCCCCGCCCATCCCCCACCCATCCCCTTTAGCCTGGGCACTTTCTATAGGCTTTGGCTATTTCTGCTGCCCTGGACGCATTTTAAAATTTAACAAGCATTTACAATGCAATGGTTTTTCCTTTGTTAAAGTTAGAGCGATTGGCATTGCTCTTGACATTATGTTTATTTATGTTTTTTTTAAACATAAATAAATGGCATTGTCATTTACAATGCCAATAGCTTATTCTCTCGCAAATGACACACACCAACACCCACAGAGAGCCCCCACACACACAGATCCCCCCCCACACACACACCCACACAGAGCCCCCCACACACAGAGCCCCCCACACACACACCCACACAGAGCCCCCCACACACACAGCCACACAGAGCCCCCCACACACACCCACCCAGAGCCACACACACACCCAGAGCCACACACACACACCCAGATCCACACACACGCCCACACACCCAGAGCGACACACACACCCAGAGCCACACACACCCACACACCCAGAGCCACACACCCAGAGCCACACACACCAAGAGCCACACACACCCAGAGCCACACACACCCACACACCCAGAATAACCAAGGTCAGCCTCTTGTGCTAAAGAAATTGCCAGGAAGGACACAATTTCAGATTCTCACATTTGTAACTCATTTACAGAGGTCCCAGCACTTCTAGACATCTGCGTGCTTCGTGCCATGACTTTAAGTGGCCTTCTGGTTTCTGTTTTCTATACCATCTGTGCAGGTTACACACACAGAATGAGCACAATCCTATCAGAAGTAGAGCAAGTTTCCGGTACTGATACTTAACTTCTAAAGCAAATGCAACACCACTACTTCCCACAAATACAGAGAAAAGCCTTTCCGAGCAGGGTACGATGAAGCACTTGTGCGTGCCCTTCAGCCTTCCTAGCTACAATGAACAGTGTCCACCCCTCCCAGAAGTGTGTCCTGAAGCACCTTCACCCTTCCCCAGAAAAGACAATACGTGGCATTCACCCTGTTCCCAGCAGGACACAATGAGGTGCCTTCACTCTTCCCAGCACCATCGAAGGGAGCGGAGGGAGGCAGCTCACAGTATGAGCACGTCCACTGGAGAAGCATCTCAATAGAAAGGCCACAGTGCGGTTCAATCCTCACGGGAGGAGCACTGAGCTCCCACACCAACCAGGACGAACAGCGACTTCTTTCAGCCCCACATCCAAAAGCAGCTTCGAGTTCATTCTTCCTCAATAATCTGCGAGACGGAACTACCCTTTAGCTCCCACTCCCACTCTCTTCTACGGGAAATGTGTGCTGATTTACTTATCCCTTGCTCGCTTCCCCCTCGGATCAGCTTTTCATCACAGTTGAAGTGGTAGCTGCTGAAAATCAATTTGTATTTTTTCAAAACTCACAAAGAATTTCAGTCCATTTCAATGGAAATATCTGGCTTTCCTGTTGCGGATGAAAACCAGATGTCCCACTGCGGGCTGGTTACGTCAGGCCACGGAACTGCAAGTAAAAAAGCTGAGACCGCCACGTCACACCCAGACTGAATATGTAAATACCCGCCTCAACAAACCACACTGCTATTCATACAGTGCAAAGGCTTGGCAGGCGGCCACTCCCAACATGACACTCGAGTAACTAGTATAAAAGCAGCAAGGACACCCGAGATTCGAAACTGACGGCTGCATGTCCGAGTCAGATGAAGATTATTCAGAAGCTATGTCAGTGAGACTCATCACAGGGTTAACTAGTCGTGTGCTGCTGAGATCCGCGTGCAGCTGGCTAGCAATATTCTATCCCTGGCAGGTACTTGAATTGCGGACAAAGCCGGCTCCCAGCTAATTACAGTGTCACGAAGACTGGATAACAAAAATTAAGTTAGCTTGGACAAGAGCACGTCACTTCGATTCTATTCTGGGATTGATGTGAGGGAGGGAGGATTTTCTACAGGAGAGAGGACTGCAAGTCTCTAAATATTTGGTGAGGCAGCTGGGATGGGGATTTTTGAGATCTGATTGCCAGACAAGGGTAAGCTCTACGATGACCAACAATCGAAGTAAAGGCCGTCCTAACATGAAACATAACTCCTAGTGCATGCACCAGCCGATCCTTAAACAAATCACAGATAATGCCCCTGCAGAGGAATGGGAAGTGCCATGAGAACTAAAAGAAGCGGATTTGGACACAGACATTAATGAACTCTGCCCGTCAAGCCCAAAGAGGATAAACAAGCATTTACAATGCAACGGAGGGGGGGCGGAAAGGCACGGAGAGCGGGAGGGGGGCGGGAACGGCCACACACTGACAGCGGAGGGGGAGGGAGGGGGGGCGCGAACAGACACACACGGACATAAGGCAAAAAAAAAAAACACTCACCTGGACTTCTTCCGGCGGCCGTGGTCGGCATGGAAGAGGAGCGGGAGAGGGAGCGGGAAAGGCGACCACGCCCACGCGAGCAGGAAGGCGGGTGCCGGCTCAATGCCGGACCAGATTCTAGGGCGTTCCCGAGGGCTTTTGACTGAAGTAGCGTGATGTCGCCAAAAGCCAAAAATTCTCGGGAACGCCCCCGAATCTGGTCCGAGATTTACGGACAGAGCCCTCTCCCAATGGCTAGCCTCCATTTATGGAGCTAGCCAATGGGAGGAGGGGGCTGTTACGTGTTACCCGACTCCACACACAGATCATAAGATTTTTCCTAGCGCATGCGTACTTCGTACGCATGCATTTGCTAGTCAAAACCTAAAAAGTAGGGGCACACCATGCCCTGCTGATCCTGCCCACTTTGGGCACTGGAAGAGGGATGAAAAGCAGTGGGTGGGCTGTAATCCAATAAAGTCTACTGAATATGTCTCAAAAGACAGCACAAGCGCTGTCCAGGCTCGAACTAAAAAGTGATATGATGTGTATCACAGCGCTTTAAAAAATATATATGCATCAGCCGCGCTGCAGAGAACAGTCTGAATTGTTATCTGCTCGGGCAAGGAGCAGTGAGTTCACAGCCGGAGCTGCATTCCTGTGATTTAACAGGTGTTTATTAATTCCCTTTTTTCAGAAATGTGCACTCTCTGAGTGGTTCAAAAATATTTTTGGCTGCTTATCCATTGCAGAAATATGATTTCAGTCTGTGTTACTAGGAAAGTGCTCCTAACGTGCATACTTTTATCTCAAAGAGTTACCTGGCCACCAGTTTATGCACTGCTAATTTATTCAGCAGATGCCCTGGGGGACACCATGTGGGTAGCTGAGCGCATTATAAGTGTAATTACAAATACAAATACAAAGGATGCAAAATACAAAGCTTTGAGTCATTGCACTGCGCTTTAGCAATTGTATTAGATTCAAATTATTTTAAAGCAACAATTCATCATTTTTGATGCATTAGAGGAATATACATCTCATTCAACATTGTATACCTTTACAAACTCATGACAAATATATATTCATAAATTCATGACATAAAGCAAAAGACATTAAAATCAAATCATTCAATTACACCAGTCAGTAATGTAAGATGCCTGCAAGCGCTAAGACAATTTTCAATATGCAATTTTATAAGGCACTGTAGGAGAGTAGGGTCTGCTATCCTATGGTCACCCCAATTTTTGCTTTTTTGCTTCACTGGTTTTTGACTTACTGAGGCTGTGGGCCTGCTAATCAGACCCCCAGCCTGCTGTTCTCTCTCTAAATTTATAATACATGTGCTATAGGTACATACCACAATTGGAAATGGACTCCTTGTCAGCCCCTGTACCATGCACTATAGGTGCTCAGGGCATAGGTGCCACCAAGGCCTACCAGGGGCTGAAGCATAGCTTTTGCCACCCCTGGCTGGTTCTTAAATTGACACAGCTGGCTGATCACTCAGCTGGGGCAAGTGGGTGTAATCACCCCTTGCTTAGATATAGTATACCTATATCTAAACCTATATCTGGACACATATATATCCTGTAAGCCACTCCTATGGAAGGCCTCATCAATCCTGGAGGCAGAGTGCGTGGTTTTATGTGAGATGGAGCTCTGGCATGAGCTGAGCCTGTCTGCAGCTGTCGGGAACAACTCCCTAAGCTGATCCGGAATAATGCCATACCATATACTCTTAAGCGCCTTATAATCCTCGCGGTTATATAGCAACTTTGGTTTGGCTTTATCAAAACATGTCGTGTAAGGTGTCATACGATTTGGAAAACTACCCCCTCGCCAGTTCTGGCGACGGGGGTAGCATTTCACCCTTCTAGAGGGATAAGACATGTTACTTTACTAAATCGCGGTTGATTTAAAATGAGCCTCAGATCCACAAAATGGATGCCTCTGCCACAGACACGGGTCTGGCCTCCTGCTGCTGACCGAAACTCAGCATATGGTGGCCTGGACAAAGGGTTTCCTGTCGCAGGGCGGTGTCAAACCACCCCAGACAGGAGATAGTGGATTGTAGTAGGGAGGTTTCAAAGAAACCAGACACTGCCTGGGGAGCACAAGGCTGCCCCTTGCATAATCCGGCCAAACCGGTTCTGGGGCCTTCCAGCCCCAGTCCCAGCGCGGCCTGGATCAAAGGAAAGGGGTGTAACCACCCCCTTCCTGGGTCCCACCCATAGGAGGGGACCTAGCAGGATGTCCAGCCCACCAGATTCGAATAAGAGTGGGAGCAGTGCCAATGCAACTCAGATCATCCTGAAGAAACATAAGAAACGAATTCTGGACCCTTCGACATTCTATTCAACATAGAAGACGGAAGAATCTCCCTTGTGGTCAAGGAGTGACCACCCTGTGCAAACAGGTACCAACCAGCCCTCGACCCTTGCTTTGTTGCAGTTCCCGCCGGAACTCGAGCGACAGAGATCGACGAGATCAAGCTTGCCTGCCTTCTTCCAGCCCGATCCACAGTCCCTGCAGAGCTGAGACCAGTGGAGGCGACCGGAAGCGTGGGGCACGCCATCTTGAAAAGGCCACGAGACACTGACCGTGCAGCCCACGAGTGATCCTCAAAGCTGTGCACCAGGGTTTGAGAAGCCCCCACCCCGAGCTACACCTGCACCAAAGCTACCCCCTCCACACTCGACGAGTGCTGCGTGGGGCCCTTCTGCTTGTTTTGGCTCGATGCGTTGGCCCAGTCACTTGCCAGCCGGCTTGTGGCCCCTGTGCCGACGAAAACTTGAATACGACTTGCTTTTCTGGTTGCTCCAGATCTGCACCAGCTCCTGTGAAAAGGAGCCCCCACTCTGACCCTCCTGGTTCGAGTGATAAGCAATCTCCCGGTTCCGCGTGGAGTGCTTTTGCCAAGTGCTGTTTGCTGCAATCTTGAAGCCGACGGTGCTGACGGCGAGAGCCTACGTGGGACAGATCGTGACCTGCTCCTGGACGTCGCAGATGCCCCAGAGCCCACGTGACAACGGAGAGAAGCCTATCAACAACCACCTGATTGCGCCCGACATTGCCTGGTTCCGTCCTGGTTCCAACCTGGTCACTGCGGAGTGACCCAGACTCTGTCCCCTCTGCTTTCAGGTACTTTTCGACTTCGATCCACCCTTGGATCACACTGGACACTTCTGCTTCACATCGCCTGCAGCTTCTACAGCTCCAAGCACCAAGAGCCTGCGTGTCAAAACCCGACGCCACTTCGACCCTGTGCACCCACGGCCTGTGGGTGAGGTAACATTGCAACGCCGGTGTTCCCACACTGGTACACACCTCTAGGGTCTGTGTCTAAAGTTTTGTTCCTCTAGGTTCAGCTGAAGTATCTTTTAACTCACTTTGTGTAACTTTTACGCACCATTGACATTGCATTGGTGCAAGCCGCACTTTCCGTGCTGCACCCGAATTCCGTGGGCTACTCCCGACTTCAGCATTGCTAGTCCTGACTGCTCCCAGCGATTCTCTAGGCCCTAGGCCTAACCACTGTTCAATTGGTATCTCTTATACCACTTTTTTAGTATATGGTTTAAGTGGCCACCGGCCCTTATCCAAAATTGTGCAACTTTGTATGTTATACTGTGCTTTTGATTTAACGCTTGTGCCCCTTTCCTCATAAAGAGTACTGGGGAGTAATTTAGAAATAAATACATATATTTTTACAATATATACTTGTGTGGTGTCCTTTCATTTGATTACAGGATTGTATGTGGTAAAACAGCTCGCTTAACACGACCTCTTAAGTTAAGCCTTTAAGGCTGCTTAGTCCATGCTACCTCTAGGATAGCTTGTCTAACAAGGTTGACTTACAACCTGACATCTTTGGGGTTTGTTTGGACTGATACCAAGTGGTTCCAGAATTGGAAACACTACATATCAGGCCAACTTCTCACAGGAACTAAGACACACAGACTGCAAAATAAAAATCATAAATTGTAAATCACACATCTTACCTCCCTTCCTTTCTCTACTTCTGACTGATAGATTAGGGAATGCTTATTAGGTATCTAATAAGCATTCTCTAATCTATTTTGTTAATTATATAGATTGTATTTTGAATAAATAAACCCCCAACCACATTTGTAATGATCACACTGTTGATACGTACAATGATATGTTATCATCAAATGGAGGCTAAATACACCGCCATCACATATTTGCAGTATACTTTTCTAAAACTGGAAATTCTTTACACCCCCAACCACATTTTTAATGATCACACTGTAGATACGTGTACATGGTGGTAAGGCAGCCTGGGCAGAATAGTATGTTTGGCAATCATGAATTTGAACAACCGTAACAAAACGTAACTGCAATTTCATAATAATTCAAGACATATTTAAATATTGCCATTTTAATAGAATAATTGTGAAAAATTGTGGGTGTGGGGGGCGCGGCATTAAAAAGTTCAAAGCACACTGCTGGAGGAGCTTTTTGCAGCCTGAACAAAGGTGCTGAACTTTACCCCAAGTGAAGGCTCAATCAATCAAGATGAATTTGTACAGCGCTGCTTGTCACCCGTAAGGCTATCCAGGCGCTTGCAGCTGGGCTCAATCAAAAAGCTAGGTCCTGAGCCCGTTCCTGGAGCTGGTGAGAGAGGGTGAAGTGCAGAGGTGGGGGGGACGGGGGTGGGATTCTAGGCTTTTGCGACGAGATGGAATAAGGATCTTCCTTTGGTGCGGCTGCAGCGTATGCGAGGGATCTCTATGAGGGCGGAGGTTCCTAGGTGGTTGGTGGAAAAGCAGACGATGTTTCCGGTAGGCGGGTCCGAGGTCATGGAGGTCTTTGTAGGCGCGGGTCAGGAGCTTGAGGTGGCATCTCCTCTGAACCAGAAGCCAGTTGAGGTCATTCAGGCGCTGGGTGATGTGGGTTCTCTTGGACAGGTTGATGATCACCGTATTCTGGATTGATTGAACTCTTTGCATGAGGTTGGAAGTGGTGCCTGCATGGAGTGTGTTGCTATAGTCTAGTCAGCTGGTGATGAGGGCCTGCTGTACGGTCTTCCTGGTGCTGATGGGTAGGCACTTGAAGACCTTGAGGGTCATTTGGAGCATGAGGAAAGAGATTGAGGTGACAGCTCTAACTTGTCCTCTCATGGATTGTTCACTGTCTAGGATGATGCTGAGGTTGTGGGCATGGTCTTTAGGCGCGGGGTGGGTCTGAGTTTTGCAGGCCATCCGGAGTCGTTCCAGGGGTGAGTGCATTTGCCAAAGGTGAGGACTTCTGTCTTGTCTGTGTCTAACTTGCAGCAGTTTTCTCTCATCCAGGCAGAGACACTTTTCATGCATTTGTGAAAGTTAGTCTTCCTTGTCCTGGGGCGGCTGAGAGCGATAGGATGAGTTGCGTGTTGTTGTTGTAGGGGATGATGTTAATGTTGTGTGATCTGACGATGACTGCAAGTGGTGAAATGTAGATGTTGATGAGTGTTGGGCTGAGGGAAGAGTCTTGGGGAATGTCACCTATGCTGTGCTTGGCTTGCGATGTGAAAGGTGGTAGTCGGACTCTCTGAGTGTGTTCCTCGAGGAAGGATGCAGTCCATATGACTGCCTCATCTGTGAAGCCGACCTGGTGTATTTGTTTGATGAGTGTGTGTCGGTTGACAGTGTCGAAATCGGAGGAGAGGTCATGTAGGATCAGGGCTGCAGATTCTCTTCTGTCGTTTAGGGTATGGATGCCTTTTGTTGCGGTAATCAGAGCTGTGCTCAGTGTTGTGATTGGTTCTGAAGCCTTATTGTGAGGGGTCCAGTAGTTTGTTCTTCTCCAGATGTTTGGTGAGTTATATGTTGATGGCCTTCTCCAGCACATTGGGGGGGAAAGGGAATAGCGATATGGGCCTGTAGTTCTGGAGCTCACTGGGGGTCTGCCCATGGTTTCTTGAGGAGTGGTCTGATCTCTGATTGTTTCCATGCATCGGGGAAGGTGACTGTGATTATCGAGGCATTGAGGATGGAGATGAGATGATGTCTAATTTAGTCTTTTCTGAGGTAGAAGTCGGTGGGGGCAGGGGTCTGTAGGTGCTCCCGGGGGGGGTGGTGTTTATCATTGATATGCAGTGAGTGATTGTTGTTCATCACATAAATATGCATTGTGTTAATACAAAAGTAATGTTTGTGTTTGCACCTCCTAGTCTTAAGCTATAGCACACTTTTCAAGCAAAGCAGAGGGGTGAAATAAAGCAAAAACCCTCACACCATTAAAAATTGAGGTAAAATATTGAACTTGGTACCAAATGGAGCCCAAATACACCGCCATCACATATTTGCAGTATACTTTCCAGAAAACTGGAAATTCTTAAATTATTGTCTTCCATTCATTTTGTTTGTAATTTCTTTGTGTTATATTTGAAGTGCAGGCACATTTGAAAGAGGCACTGCTGACTTTAACCCCTACTGTAGCAAACACTGGAAAAGCCAATAGGTCTCACCTATGTGAGATATATTGGCTTGTCGATGTTGTTTATCCTTGTTGTACAGTGCAGCTTTTATGCAGCATGGCTAAAAGTCAGAAAAAAAGCGCTATGACACGGCCAGCGTTGACCACTTCATAGCGCTTTTAAAAAATTTACTTTGAACCTTGCTGTACTGAAGCCGCTGCACAACATCGCTAAAAGAAGTCTGATAAAGATGAATCATTTGGCTTTGCCAATGTTTTTCAAGCTCTGTTGTACAGCAGCGTGGCTGCTGTGCAGCTTAGTTGAAAGAGTAAAAAAAGAGGTGCTATGATCCTACCTGTGTTGGCCCTGTTTTAGCATTTTTTTAAATGTACTTGTAATCCTGCTCCTGTACAACATAGCTAGAAAATAATAGTCAGAGACAGCATATCCTGCATATATGCGACCTATTGTCTTTGCCAATGTTTGTTTTTTGGGGGGTGAGGTGCATTGTTAATACACATGCAAGAGGCAGGCGGTGTGATTGGACTAACTCTAGTCTCTGCATTTGTCACTGGCCTCTATTTGCACCATTCCACATGCCCTCTTTATTCTTCAGATAGAACTCGTAACTTCCTATTTTTATTGTTCAGTCCCACATGTGAAAACCCGGGCAGTATCACTCTTGTGTTGTGCCATTCTAAATAACTATCTGAGTTTCGGGTGGGCTGTACCTCTTGGGCTTGGCCTGGCTTGAGCCAGTAGGGAAGTGTACGTCTACGCTGGTAGTACCAGTGTGTGTTCAATAGGGGGCGCTGCTGGTCTGACTGGAAGGCTTTGGTTAGCATCTGTCAGTCATTCTTTTCAGCAGCTATGTCAGGGCCTTTAAATGTGGCATAGCAGGCTTCACGTTTGGTGTCTGTCTATCGCTCGATCAGGAATAATGCTGTCTTGTGATTGTGAGGCATTGATTAGGCAAATGAATTTGCCCTGGCAAGAAGTGTGGCGGCCACACATGCTCCGATTACTTACCGGTAATCTTCATTACTCCGACTCTTCCTTACTCGTCCCATTCCTGACTTGGTGGAGTGAGTGTGCCCCGTCACTCCCTCTATACACAACTGCCAAGCTGTTTGTTCCCTGTCTATGAAAGTCTCGAAAAGCAAAAGATCATAAAGACCCGCCCCTTCCCTAGGCACTTCCTGTTTAATACTAAGACCCAAACCAGGGTTGATGAAAGAATAGGGAGGGACGTAAGAAATGGGACGAGTGAGGAAGAATCGGAGTTATGAAGATTACCGGTAAGTAATCTGAGCTTACCTCCTCTTCTTCCATTCTTCGTCCCATTCCTGACTTGGTGGAGGAATGCCCAAGCCAAAACGTCTTTCAGCAGCCCATAAAAAAAACACAAGAGACACACAACTCCTTATTCAGCAATCTTTCAGATCAAGAGAAGAAAAAAAAATAACACCCTCAAAGACATGCTAAGGCTACAAAGGGGAATCAAACAGGTGAAATCTGAGGAATCAACTATGAAAAAGATCTTGCAGCCTCCAATACCCTGTAGCCAAAACACAATTCAGACCCCTGTTTAATATGTTACCTACAATTGGAAATGAAAGTGGTGGGAGAGGACCAAGTGGTAGCTCTGCAGATGTCTTTGAGGGAGACACAAGGCCATCCCCCCAAAGAGGCTGCCATACCTATAGTAGTGTGTGCTTTGTTCCATCCAAGAAATGCTCTACCGTGAGAAAGATAAGCTGATAAATTGACCCTCTTCACCCAACTGGACAAGATAGTGGAGGAAGGCTTCTCACCCGTCTAAAATTAAGATAAATTCTATCAGACAGCCTAAACTCCAATGATCGCTCTAGCTAGATCTCCTGAGAGCTCGAACCAAATTCAACAGAGTCGGAGAAGCGTCAGATGCTTCCTGCTGTAGAACTGGGAGAACAATTTCCTGGTCACAGTGAACAATGGAGTTGACCTTCAGAAAGAACTTCGGATCAAGCGAGAGAATTACCTTGTCATAAAAAGTTCCAAAATATTGATGGTGACCAACTCGATTATTTAGTTCTACCAAAAGCCTTGCTGTGGTGATGGCCACCAAAAGAGACCAGTTCAAAGTAAGGAATGTGAGTGAAACAGACTCCAAAGGTTCAAAAGGGGACTCCTCCAGGTGAGAAAGGACCTTGACAGCCTTAGAGTGGTCTTCCCCCAACATGCTGCCTACCTCCTCCACTTTGATGACCTTGTTTTTCCTGGCTTTAGGACTCTGCACACTCTACCACTGCTAACCAGGGCTAAAGTGCTTGTGCTCATGTACCCTAAATATGGCCATGTTGGTTCATCCCCAATTGGAAAAATGTATGTATTTATTAGCCCCTTGCAAAGTGCACTATATATCCCCAGGGCATGTAAATAATTGCTACAATAGCCCTCTAACCATGGCTCAGACCTGCCATTGCAGATAATGTGTATGCAGTCTACACTACCATTCTCAACCTGGCAAGATGAACCTCTTAATCAAAAGAGAATAGAGCACGTGTCGTAAAGTGTTACCAGGGTCTTAGATACTGACCATCTTAAAAAACTCTCATTCACGTACAGTGGGACGGAGCGTTATTTCTTGATTATCCGCTTAAGTAACTACGTGAAAAGCATCATCATGGGGTCTTATCATATGCTTCCCTCCACCTGGAGGGAAACCAACTGGTGTTTACAGTAGTGATCAGAAATTAAAGTGAAGTGAGTTTAAAATGTCCTCTATCTCTCTGTGGGAGGACAGGTTTGATGAACAGGCGTGGAGGCTTAAGTAAAGGTTTAAATGATGATTTATTAGACAAAGTAAGAGATATGGATTAGTGAGATACAGTTACTGGGTGATTTTCCTCTTCATCCGATGACTCCCGTAAGCTGGAATGGTCTGGTGAGGATAAAGGTGATGTTCTCCTTTCTGGTTGTCCTTAACCGTGGTGGTCACCCCAGAGGCTCATAGGAGGATAAAGAGAGGAAAAGGAGCCGTTGGAATGTTATATGGCACTATTTTAAGGGTATACTCCCATCACCACACCTTGGTGCACTATATTTGCTACGATGCCTCGTGAGTTTCCAACAGCCAAGGATGAAGTAAGGAAAAAGGAAGAACGAAACCGGGGAAAAGAAAACGATGGAGGAGTTGAATTTAAGTGCCTAAGTCGTGGAAAGAAATGTCTAGATGGGCTACTATTCTATAGTACCTACTAAGAGAACGTGACGGGTCGGAGGTCTTTCTTCAGGACCAGATTATAGCATGTAACTATTTAGTGACGTGCTGAGGTAAGCTTTGCACTTACCCTTCTTCACAGTGAGGTAATGGGTCACTGGGTTTTTATTGGTCTATAGTACCTTTAACTTGTTCATCAGTGTAATTGTTTCCTGGGGGTCGAGCGGAGATCAGTGCTCATTGTCTTGAGGAGACAAGATCACCACTTGTGCTCGCTCTATCTTCTGTGCCCCGATGAAAGCTAGTACAACTCTGTTGAAAATCAGTTCTTCTTCATCTTTATTCATTTATCGCTTTTTGCTCTCCAAAGACCTCTGTTTGTCATGAAAAGGTTGGACATGCTTCTGGCTCTTGAATGACTTTTTAAAGGACCTCTCTAATTCCTCCCCAAAAATCATACTTCCACCAAAAAGCATGCATAACAAACTGTTCTTTTAAGTCCACGACACCTTCCAGCAAGTCAAGTGTAGATGGCGCGTTGCAGCAACAGAACCGGCAAATGCCATTGCAGAAGCTCAAAGATGGTTGAAGGCTATGTTAGAAATGGCATCTTTGGCATGTGTTTCCCTGTTTTTTTTTTGTATTACCGCTGATCCGTGCTAAAGTGCAAGCACTCCCTGTGTAAACTGTGATTATGATTGGTTATCCCTGATTGTCATACTTGAGTCTCTAGTAGAGTGCACTGCAGGTGCCCTGGGCCTGTAAATCAAATGCTACTAGTGGGCCTGCAGCACTGTTAGTGCCATTCACATGAGTAGCCCTAAAAACATGTCCAAGACCTACCACTGTATTGGCTGGTACACAAGGCTCTTTACGGAGGCGAGTCTTCTGAGATCCAGAGGCTGTTCTTGTGGTACTCTCCCTCCAGAACCCTCAGATTCTCTAGCTTGGCCCTTGTTAACATCCCGAAAATACGAAGAGCTAAGTGGGGTGGCCGGAGCTTATCTTACTGCGCGGCAAAGCTCTGGAACTGAATTCTGATCAGCTTGCGACTTCAACCCAATCGGATGCTTTTCAGAAAATCACTGAAGACCTGGCTGTTTCCTGGTAAACTAAACCTCTAAGGCTACAGCATAGCTCTTCCCTGCGCACATACTCAGCTCCAAGACACCTCGGCCTTTGAGCGCTTTAGAAGCTACTATCCTATCCGATCCTATCTGGGAGAGCAGTTGTAAACTGCCATGTCAACCCAGTGCTCCCACTTGCCAGGACCAAAAATTCCCTTTTACCACATGTTAGGCACCACTAAACTGGGCCCAAGGTAGCCCCATAGACACAGTGCAGTGTATGTGAAGGGAAGGACTTGTGCTGTTGTGTTGTAGATTTCCTGCTAGTGAAATACAGCTAATTCTGTTTTCACTATTGCAAAGACTATTTCTCCTAAAGGATTTAATTGGAGGTGCTTTGTAACATCCTACAAGTGTAACTTTCAATTAGGAAGAGATAGAGAATTGGTGTTTTGGCTCCCTGAACTAACTTTTAAAAAATATATATTTCTGTGAAGTTGGTTTTTAAATTGTTTGATAGAAAATTGCATTTTTATTTTATAAAGTGGGCATTTTCTTGCTTTTCCATTCTGTGTCTCTGCCTGCCTTTGGAGGCAATGTCTGGTTTAGACTGACCGTGGCTGTTTGTGCATTCACTCTAGACAATCCCAAAAAGGGACCTGAAATTTGCTCTGCGAATCCTGATGGCCCATCGCCAGACTGATGGGTCTTTCTAAGCTAGTGATGGGAGGAGTTGTCACTGACACACCTGAATATGGCTGTGCATGTCCTCAAACAAAGCTGTCTCGATCCCCTGTAGTGTGTTTGGAGCTAGATCAGAGCAAGGTAGGGCCTTGTGCACTGGAAACACTATACTTGAATTTTGACTACTTCAAAGGCAGAAACTGGTATGAGCAATGGTGTAGTGACATCATAACTTCAGAACATTTATGGACTAAGAGGAGATTCTGCCAAGAAGAAGAGCTGGAGAAACTGTAGGAGGGGAACTGTCACTCTGCATGTTGCTTTGCTGTGCTGGCCTACTGCTTGCTGCTTCTGTCTTGGGCAGTAAAAGGACTGGACTTTCGGTTTCTGTATACTGCTTTCCAAGGGTCTCCAAGGGCTTGTGTGTACTTGCCTCCATTTAAGAAGTCTCAGGGCGATCAAAGACTTCATTTGCGGCCCCTGAACTCCTCTGCTGGAAGTTCTGATTTTCCAAGTGCTGGCAATTCCAGTTCTGGGCCCTTGGAGGTGGTTTCTGCTGCAAGAAGAGAAGAAAATCTACGCATCGACCTTCAGTGCCTGTTTTTCCCACCACAGACTTACTGTGCAGTTGAAAAACCAACTTATCGCAGCAGTGCGGTACGAAAGGGGGTGGTAATGGACGGAGCATCTGAACCAATCAAACACTCACACCCAGTCAAAAGATCTGGGTTTAATCCATCACCGTTCTTTAGCCCACTCTGCCACCCCAGTTCAGACATGGCTATATGCAAATCAGTCTGACCCTGTGCCTCATGGGAACAGTCCAGCCCGAACTGCCAAGCCATGTCTTCCCTGGACCGGAAACAAGCTTCCGAGGACCGGTTTCTGGCATTCCAGCCGTCTTAAGGCCGGCTTGCTTGAATCCAGTGGCAAAGTGAGCAAGGGACTCACGTCTGAGCATACCCTGCCACACTTATGGCAGCCAAAAGTGGTACTAAAAGGGGTGGTGATTGTCAGAGCATCTGAATCAATCAAACACTCACACCCAGTCAAAAGATCTGGGTTTAATCCATCACCGTTCTTTAGCCCACTCTGCCACCCCAGTTCAGACATGGCTATATGCAAATCACTCTGACCCTGTGCCTCATGGGAACAGTCCAGCCCGAATTGCCAAGCCATGTCTTCCCTGGACCAGAAACAAGCTGGACCGAGGACTGGTTTCTGGCATTCCAGCCGTCTTCAGCCCGGCTTGCTTGAATCCAGTGGCAAAGTAAGCAAGGGACTCACGTCTGAGCATACCCTGCCACACTTATGGCGGCCAAAAGCGGTACAAAAGGGGGTGGTGATGGACGGAGGTATCTGAACACTCACACCCAGTCAAAAGATCTGGGTTTAATCCAGCACCTGTTTCGCCACCGTCATATTGCCCCAGCGTGACCAGATTTTCCATGCATTACACCAGTGTGCCAAGTCTTCATCGAGGTTGCCCCGCAGTAAGGAATCTAGGCTTCATGTCTGATACTCGATGCATCCCCTTCCCTTGCACAAGGGAATCGATGCATCACCTCCCCTGAGAGCAAGGAATCGACGCATCACCTCCTCTGCACTGTAGCAATGAATTGACGCTTCACATCCTCTGCACCGCAAGAAATCAACGCATCACCTCCTCTGAGAGTAAGACATCGATGCATTGCTTTCTGTTTCGCACCTCATCTCCCCTGCGCCTGATTCTGTCTATTGATTTTGTCGCATCCTAGGTACATTGCATTAAAAAGTGAAGCAGCCATAGTTTTCTATGAACTGAACTATCTGGAAACTTTTAAAGTGATATCTTTACTTATGTATGTTAGATTTTTGTCGTTTTGGTATTATTTTAACCAGATATAGATTGGCTATTTTTCTAAACTAGTGTGGTGTCTACTTGTAGTGTATTCACTGTGTTACTATGTGTATTTTGTACAAATGCTTTACACATTGCCTCCGAGATAAGCCTGACGGCTCGTGCCAAGCTACCACAGAAGTGAGCAGGGGTAATTTTAGCCGTGTAATCCCATTACCCTGACTAGAAAGAAGAGTCCCTACTTAGACAGAATATATCTGAAAGGAATTTAGCCTGTACTTCCATCCGACACAGCTCAGGAAAACCTCACTTTTCAGATTAGCAGAGGAAGGAGCTTGGAAATCCTCGATTAAGGACTGAGAAGCATAAACACCCTCATTTTCAGACTTCCAAGGACCCCTTCAACGTATAAATAAAGAAGGAGATGCAGTGGGGGAGGAGCCACTACTAAGAACTGCAGAGCCCGTGAAGCCGCCGGATAAGCAAGTGGACAAAGTTGGGCCTCACTAAACACCACTAACTAAAATAAATAGTACCCCAGCAACTACAGTAAAACAAAACAAATGCATGCCTGAAATCCTTGAGGGCGCAGTGGCTACCCTCCCCAGCCCCACAGTAGATTGGGCACACAGGGAGAAAACAAGCATTGGCAAAACCAATATGTCGCGCCCATGTGAGAGCTATTGGCTTTACCAATCGGATGAGAGGATTTGGAGGGGATAGTAGGAGGGTGAGTGTGAGTAGGCGAGTGTGTAATAGTGGATGGCACCCAAAAAAGGAAAGTAGAAAAAAGGAAGCTTTGTAGTGTTTTTTGTGCAATCGTGGCTCTAACTTCTCTGAATCAATACAGCCAGCTCATGGATAAAGGGCAAAGTCTGAAACTTCTAAATTTAGTGCAAACTGCTGTGGGCTCTGAGGCCACCAAGCTATTTTACCCAGCAATGGAATTAAAACAGAGGGAAAAATCAGATGCGAGGGGGCAGGGGGGGTGCTATATGAATGAGGTCTTTTGTCCACTGCAGAACACCAGAATGCTCTGTGCTCTGAGTAGGAAGAGAAGGAACAAGAAAGTCTGCTTTGCTGTAATTGCAATGAATCTAAAAAAGCATCATGAACATGCTTTCCTCCACAGGCCATCCTCACACAAAAAAAGATGTCTGCAGCTTCTCACTCGAACAGCACCATGGCCCTGCTAGTGTGAGCTCTGCTATTCTGAGAAAAAAATAAGAAATTTACAAACTTTACATACCACTTAAAGACAGAAAACAAATAAATATTCAAAATAGCTTTAAAAAGCCAAAACATGCTGCAAACAGAAAAACAAGTAATAGCTATAAAACCTTGCAGAAGCAGACAGAAAATAACGATTTACAGACGACAAATGAACACAGAAAGCAAAGAAATAATTGCATACAGAAGTAAATAATGCAGATAGGTGCTGCCGACAGAGAGGAAAGAAATATTAGATAATGTCTTTAAAAGCCAATGTGCATTGCCTTGTAAGAGTGGGCAGAGAAGAGAGTTTGTGGAGTTTTACAACTCCATGCGCCACTTGCAGAGCGAAGTTTCGCAAGTACTTCGCATCCGCAGAGGAGCAAGGTTTCCAGTCGCCTTCCTCAATCAAAATAACGCATTTTGTTTGATCCGATCATGGCATCTCCTCACAACAGGCTCGGTCTTCATCCATTCTGACATGCGCAGTTCTAGCCGTCACCCACACTTGGGACTCCAAGCCTGAGGCTTCTGAGAGGAGGCAGCGCAGTGTGCAGCAGGAGGAAGAGGGCAGAGGAGGAGACGAGGAGGCTAAAGGTCTGGCGGGCTGTGCCGCCATGAATGACCAGTACCACGAGAAGGCAAGGTAACCTGCATAAACCCAGGGGCTGCGCTTGTATCTGGTGTATCTTGTGGAGATTTATTGTGCCTGTGTGGTTTGTGCTCCGCAGCCCGTCCCTTTCTTGCGGTATTTTTGCCAGATGTCAACTGCCAAACCACACACAGTGAACACGGACCAATGTCCATACAACGGACTACCTGCAATGGCCAGAACGATATCCATGCTTCACGCGGGATATCACAGCCATTATGAGGGCCTCAATCTATTGGATTAGGCAGGGAAGTCCAGGATTGACTTGGCCATGCCTATTTAAGTCCTGTAACAAAGAGATGATAACTTTAAAGAAGTAATTGGAACTCTCTTCCACTCTCACTAAGGTCTAACCCCACTCTCCCGCTCAAAGAACTGAAAACATTCTTATTTAGAAATTAACCCCCTCCTCATCCTCCTCTCCCCCCCTCCCCCTCAGAGCTCCTTTTCTACTATCAGCGATTGGACGCCCTCGGGCAGCAGTCGCGCTCTACAAAACCCCTTCACTTCACTTCACAATTGCTCAATTAATTTTTAGCTCAATAGCACCATTTACTGGCAATAGAATACATAGTTCATATTTTATGAGCAAAGGCTGCATCGATTCAAGGAAGGTCTGCAATCATTAAATCACCCCGCCAGGCCATGGAATCTCCCAGATTTTTGTTGGTGCCTCCACTGGCTATGCCCAGCCTTACTGCCTTGCAGTTGCATGCTGAGAGCATAATAATATTAACAAGAGGTTTACCGATGACACATAAACAAAGGCTAGGCTTCCAGAAACACCAGCAGAAAGCAAAGAAAAAATGGTGCCAAAAAACGATCCTCTAAGCCAAAAAGTGTAAGCCTACAAGTAATTAGTCCATGCTCTGTGGGAGGGACCAACACATGAAAGGAGGGACATGTACAAGCGAATGACCACATACAATCACAGATTTTCAAATGACATTCGGAATAATAATTAAAAAGCAATTGACGGGCTGCAAGCCCACAGAGTGTATACAACATGTCTCGAAGACCTTAGGTGAGGCTTGGTTTTTATGACCTTTTCTCTTTTATCCATTTCATAGTAAGGGAAGAACCAGCTTGACAGTAGTAGATAGAATCAGTGTAAAGGCACACTCACTCCACCTAAGTCAGGAAAGGGATGAGGAATTGAAGAAGAGGAGGTAATGTAAATTACAGAGATGTACGGTGCCTGCTGAGTCACATCCATCCACCAACTCCATTCAAGTAGAGTGTTCATTTGTAACCTGCTCCTCGAATACAGCACTAACCATTGGGCAGGTCGTGAGTAAATTATGAACTATAGTCAGGGCCACTGGAATTATGTGATTGTGCAGTGATTTTTTAATAGTTATAGATTTGCACATTTGCTGCATAATCCTGCCATTTGCTGTATAATCTGCAGATTTCAACAACAAAAAGTATGTTCCTAGCTTAAATGGTTCAAAAGCTACTAAAACGTAGTGAAACGTTGTTGTGCAGTGGTAGGCCATTTGCTTAGGTTGACTGGTCACCTTTCTGTTGAATATGACTATATTTGGGTGTTCAACTGCTACTAATAAGGGGCAAACAATGCTCAGATAGTGTTAACAAGTTAAAAAATGACCAAATATTGAAGTAATACCATCACAAAAGATTTTGCATTATTTGCCTATTCTTGGCGCATAATTTGCTCAACCCTGCCATGTAACTTGAGCCTTCGCTGCCACATAATTTCAGTGGCCCTGTCTATAAGTAGTAAGAACAGAATTTCTCACATCTGTGCTTTTAATGTCGTTCCATTATGAATGACACGTTGAGTGTTTCTTTCTCCACCAGGGAAGATAAGATGTCAAGTCAAGTCAAGTCAAGTCAAAGGATTTATATAGCGCACTACATACCCGGAGGGTTTCAAGGCGCTTAGAAAGGGGAGGAGAATTACTTGTCAAATATCCACGTTTTAAGTTGCTTTCTGAATGCTAGGTGGTTCTGGGTAAGGCGGAGGTAAGCGGGGAGAGAGTTCCATGTTTTAGCAGCCAGGTATGAAAAGGATCTGCCTCCCATGGTGATCTTGTTGATGCGAGGTACAGTGGCGAGGGCTTGGCTGGAAGAACGTAGTTGGCGGGAGGGGGTGTAGAAGGACAGTCGAGAGTTGAGGCATTGTGGACCGATGTCGTAGAGTGATTTGTGTGCGTGGGTAAGCAGTCGGAAAGTGATCCTCTTATTGACGGGTAGCCAGTGGAGGTCTTTAAGGTGATCAGAGATGTGATCGTTGCGTGGGATGTCTAATATGAGTCTGGCTGAGGCGTTTTGGATTCGTTGGAGTTTCTTCTGGAGTTTTGCGGTAGTACCTGCGTAGAGGGTGTTTCCGTAGTCCAGTCGGCTCGTGACCAGAGCGTGGGTGACTATTTTCCTTGTTTCGGAGGGGATCCAGCGAAATGTTTTTCTGAGCATGTGAAGAATGTTGAAGCAGGAGGAGGATACGGCGCTGACTTGTCTGTTCATTGAGAGTGAAGAATCCAGGATGACGCCTAGGTTTCGTGCGTGGTCAGTCGGGATGGGTGCTTTTCCGAGGGCTTCCGGCCACCAGGAGTTGTCCCATGCAGAGGGGGATGTACCTAAGATGAGGACTTCTGTTTTGTCTGAGTTCAGTTTCAGACGGCTTTGTTTCATCCATTCGGCAACTTCTTTCATTCCTTCGTGTAGGTTGGTTTTGGCGGTGCTGGGGTCATTGGTGAGGGAAAGGATCAGTTGGGTGTCATCCGCGTACGAGATGATGTTGAGGTTGTGTTGGCGTGCGATGGCCGCGAGGGGGCTCATGTATACATTGAAGAGGGTGGGACTGAGTGAGGATCCTTGTGGTACGCCGCAGATGACTTCAGAGGCCTTGGACTTGAATGGTGGAAGGCGGACTCTCTGGGTTCTTCCGGTGAGGAACGAGGTGATCCATTTAAGTGCTTTTCCTTGGATTCCGATGTTATTGAGGCGTTGTAAAAGGGTGCTGTGGCAGACTGTGTCGAATGCTGCAGAGAGGTCGAGGAGGATGAGGGCGACTGTGTCTCCATTGTCCAGTAGAGTTCGGATGTCGTCTGTTGCTGCGATGAGGGCGGTCTCAGTGCTGTGTTTTGCTCGAAAGCCAGATTGTGAGGGGTCGAGGGATTTGTTGGCTTCGAGGAAGGCGGCGAGCTGGTTGTTGACAGCTTTCTCGATGACTTTGGCCGGGAATGGAAGAAGCGAGATGGGGCGGTAATTTTTGAGTTCGGTGGGGTCCGCTGTGGGTTTTTTCAGAAGGGCGGTGAGTTCAGCGTGTTTCCAGTCTTCCGGGAAGGTGGCGGAGTTGAAGGAGCAGTTGATGACGTCTCGGAGGTGCGGTGCTATGGCGGAGTCAGCTTTGTTGAAGATGTGGTGAGGGCATGGGTCTGTGGGGGATCCTGAGTGGATGGAATTCATCAGGCGGATGGTGTCCTCAGTGGAGATTGGGTTCCAGACGTTAAGGGTGTTCACGGGGGGATGATGATCAGCAGATGGTAGGGTGGGTTGGTTTCCGGGTTGGTTGTCAAAGCTGTTGTGGATGTCTGCAATCTTGTTGTAGAAGAATGAGGCTAGGGAGTCGCAGAGGGTTTGAGAGGGGGTGATGTCGTTGGAGTTGGCCGAGGGATTGGAAAATTCCTTGACGATGTTGAAAAGTTCCTTGCGTTTGTGAGCGTTGTTGTCGAGTCGATCCTTGAATGCTGTTTTCTTGGCTTTTCGGATTAGTTGGTGGTGAGTGCGGGTGGCGTTTTTGAAGGCGTCCTTGGTGCTGGTGGTTGGGTCTTTTTTCCAGGCCTTTTCAAGGGAGCGGCAGAGTTTCTTGGACTTCTTGAGATCATCGTTGAACCATGAGGCCTTCTTGCTGCCAGGTTTGTTTTGACGTTTTTTCAGTGGTGCTAAGGTGTCAGCGGTGTTGGATAACCATAGGGTGAGGTTGGCGGCGGCTTCGTTAGCGTTGGAAGAGGGGGCTGGGGTGTGTTGAAGGAGCGATGCGGAGATTTGGTCCGTGGTGATTTTGTTCCAGTTCCTTTGCAGGGTAGGTTGGAGGTGGATGCTGGGTTTTGGATTGTTGTAGGTGAAGTGAACACAGCTGTGGTCAGTCCAGAGGAGGTCCGTAGTGTGGCTGAAGGAGACATGGTTGCTGGATGTGAAGATGGGGTCGAGTGTGTGACCTGCGATGTGGGTGGGGGAAGTGACTAGTTGTTTAAGTCCGAGGTTGGCGAGGTTGTCCACGAGGGTGGCGGTGTTGCGATCGTTGATCTTTTCGAGGTGAAAGTTGAGGTCTCCCAGAAGGATGTAGTTGAGAGAGCGCAATTTGAATAAAACGTATATCCGAGTCATATTTACAAGCATATCGTATAAACGTCGGAATGAAATGTATATCGAACGTGAAGTTGACGCTTATAGCATAAAGTTAACAGATGTGACCAAAGTAATATAGGAAACATAACTGTATTTACTCTTGAAAATGCATTAGATTTAGAAGGCCCGTATACGTAGTGGGCTAATGTAGAAATGTGTAGAAATGCTCACGAACAGAAGAACGTGCAAAGTAGAATTCATGTACGTGTGTAACTTTAAATGCAGAAACGGCGAGAAATGTAACATGGAGAAATGTGCAGAGAGCATATATATAACGATGTAACAAATGAGAATATAAAGTTATATTCTACGTAATTTGTATTCTATGTAAAATGTATTCGCATATAAGCAAGGGATTTGCTAAATGCGATCATATATAAATGTATGTTAAAGGTTATACTGTGTAGAAGAAGTTTGTAGGAATGTTAGAAGAGTTTTAGGTCATTTGTGATTATAACCTGACTGACCAAGGGTTCGCAGGAGTGTAGTCCGCTGTTGGTAATTTAGTGGGCTCATAGGAGTCGTGAATAGCCTTCACTTGAATGTGCGAGCCAAAGAGTCTAGTTCTTGTTAGATTTAAGGTGACAAATGTCGGACGAAGTTTATTGCCTAAACATGAGAGGAGACGCTTGGAATTTGAGTCTTGTTTTGAAATGACCATTCACAAGACCAAGAAAGGTTACATATATAGTCGTAAAGAGTAAAGTTCTGATAAGGTGATAGATTTTGCTCCGAAAGTGTCAAAGGTAAAGTCAAATGAAGTCACCAGCAAGAAGACGAAGATGGCGTCTAAGGAGAAAGGTCAACTTAACGGACGACGCGAAGAGACGAAGCCATGGAAAGAGCTAGAAAATGACATCATGGGGAAAGTCCGTGGTGGGCGTCGAAGGGGCGTTCCACCCACACTGTGATTGTGTATTTTAGGGACAGCACCCCGGGGAGAAGATAGCGAAGGCGAGGGCAAGAGCTCAGCGAGAACAGCGAGAGCGAAGTTAGGAAGAGCAGATGACTTGAGCAGATGCGCTGAGAGAGATCAGAGCGCAAGAGAGCAGTAGGCCGAGGACCCTTAGAGATCGGATGGGTAGGCAGAGAGGGTACTGCTTCTTAAACTTAAGTTACCTTTAGAGGCTAAGAGAGTTTGAACTTCTTAGGGAGTCAAACTGCTGACACCTTTTTAGGGTACTAGAAACTTGCGAAGTAGGGATGTCACCTAGTATAGAGTAGGGACAGATTTAACTTGTATTTCTTTCTTTTGTAGATGACGCAACAGAACCACATCATATCTATGCTTTTAATTTGTTGATTCTGGAGCTGACTTTAATTGTATTCGTTTATAGTTTAAGGTTCTTTAGGGAATACATGTTCCTTCTAGTTCCTGTATATTTGCTGAATTTTATCCTGAGAAGATTGTATTTGCAACTTTTCTTAATTTTATATTAAACCTTTTAAGCTTTATCAGTCGTAAGTGGTTCTTCAGAGTTGCGTCAGTCTATGGGGTTTATCTAACCTATGCAGGGGTTGTCTTTTACTCAATGACAGATAACAACCGATCCAAAATTGACGAATGAGATAAGTTATCAAATTGATCATAAAAGATATTAAAATCTCATTCCCCGCATAGTCTTTGGAGGGGAGCGCGTGTGGAGTGATGAAGTCCGTGATGTCTTCACTGAATTTTCCGCGGGGTCCTGGTGGTCTGTAGAGGAGGGTGCCTCTGAGTGTGTTCTTGGGGTCGATGTGGATCTGGAAGTGAAGGTGTTCGGAGTTAGCGAGGTTGGCGTCAGAGCTGGTAGAGATGCGGATTGATTTCTTATGGACGATGGCGATTCCTCCTCCTGTGTGGCTGGTGCGGTCCTTGCGAGTGATCTTATAGTCTTCAGGGATGGCAATGGTGATGTCTGGTGCAGAGGAAGCATTCATCCATGTTTCCGTAAGGAAGGCGATGTCCGGAGAAGTGGTGTCTAGTAGGTTCCATAGGTCAATGGCGTGCCTGTGGACTGATCGGGTGTTGAGAAGGATGCATTGTAGGTGGTTGGGGTCGGGGATCTGTGGTGTGGTCGTAGCGGAGATGTTGTCGGTGCCGCAGAATTTGCAGGAGAAGCAGGAGAAAGGTCCATGGGTTTGTCCAGGGGCGGCTTGGACGCAGTTGGGAACGCGACCGGGGTTAAGGGCTAGGAGGGTTGCGGCATCGTAGGAAATGCGGGAGGGCTGGGTAGCGCGAGGGGCAGGGGGTATGGCGCTGGGCGCGGTCCAGGCGCGGACGGGCGTAGACGGGCTTACCTTTGGCGCACCTTCGGCGCGGATTGGGCGCGGTCGCTGCGCGTAAACGCTGCGCGCGGGAACTACTGTCATATATGGATAGTGGAGGGGGAGGGGCGAGGGCGACTCAGCTGGGAGGCGGGGCGGGCTTACCAAGAGAACAACAACCAACAAAATGGAGGAGGGGGGAGCACAACAGAGCGCTTGGGGACAACGCGCTAAGCAGCTGAAAAGTGTAATTCAAAGCCAATGCGCGTTATATTCAAAGCGGCAGCCAGGCAGAGCAATACGAGGCACAGAGGAGGCAAAATACACAGAAGCGCTGCAATAACGATACCAGTCCACGCCAGGGAGCACTGGGAGCGACCACTCCGGCCTGAGCGAAGAGCGAGTCACAGCGCTTCCAGGTAGGAAGGCGCAGATTGTATCCTGTGGGAGGGCGACTCAGCTGGGAGGCGGGGCGGGCTTACCAAGAGAACAACAACCAACAAAATGGAGGAGGGGGGAGCACAACAGAGCGCTTGGGGACAACGCGCTAAGCAGCTGAAAAGTGCAATTCAAAGCCAATGCGCGTTATATTCAAAGCGGCAGCCAGGCAGAGCAATACGAGGCACAGAGGAGGCAAAATACACAGAAGCGCTGCAATAACGATACCAGTCCACGCCAGGGAGCACTGGGAGCGACCACTCCGGCCTGAGCGAAGAGCGAGTCACAGCGCTTCCAGGTAGGAAGGCGCAGATTGTATCCTGTGGGAGGGCGACTCAGCTGGGAGGCGGGGCGGGCTTACCAAGAGAACAACAACCAACAAAATGGAGGAGGGGGGAGCACAACAGAGCGCTTGGGGACAACGCGCTAAGCAGCTGAAAAGTGCAATTCAAAGCCAATGCGCGTTATATTCAAAGCGGCAGCCAGGCAGAGCAATACGAGGCACAGAGGAGGCAAAATACACAGAAGCGCTGCAATAACGATACCAGTCCACGCCAGGGAGCACTGGGAGCGACCACTCCCAAGCACAAGCAGAGGTTTGGTACTTTTCTCCTTGGTGCAGATTTCAAACTTTCTAATCAGTTTCACAAAAGCCTGCAGATATACAATCACAAACAATCCATTTATTCCATTAGCATTACTCCTGAAAGCATGTCAGTGTTCTCATATTTCAGCATAAAGGGCTAGATGTAGGTAGCTAAATACCGGTCGGCAACGGCCGAAAATCGGTAATTATCCCATTACCGACCGGTATTTAGCCTTTTCAAATGTAGTAGGCAGGTTTTAAGGATTCAGTAATTTACTGATTCCTTATGGAATCAGTAAATTACCGAATCCTTAAAAGCTATGTAGTAGGCACTCAAGTGAGTGCATGTTAGTTTTAAGGATTCGTTATTTACCACCAACTACAGGTTGGTGGTAAATACCGAATACCTTACATAAAGCATTTTTTTGCTTTTTTGTCAGTGCCATGTGGCAGACATAAGGGCATGTCTGTGCGCCACATGTGCACACATGCACGATTCAGGGGTGCAACAGCGTGTCAATGTGCCACCCTGCCACCCTTGAATATGCTTCCCCTATTACCGATTCGGAATTTACCGAATCGGTAATAGTGAATGGCTTCCCATTAATTCCTATAGGCCTCCAGGCCCATAGGAATGAATGGGAAGGTGATTCCTTATTACCGAATCGGTATTACCTATTCGGTAATAAGGAATATTACCGAATTGGTAAATTTTACCGAATTATTACCTACATCACATTTACCGATTCTTAAATACTGAATCTGTAAATTTCAGTATTTAAGACTCAGTAAATTGTGATTACCTACATCTAGCCCATAGTGATTAATTCTGTTCACAAACAGGAAGTTCTGCTTGGAATGCCGCTGAAACCACTGGCTCAATCTTCAGAACCTTTTTCGGGTGGCCGTCCTTTAACGTGCATTTTCCAGGGACAGCCTTAGTGAAGTGATGCCCCTTACTGCTGGGCTGCACTGAAAGTGTGTTCAAGATAGACATTAGGCTTGGCCTCACTTAAAGCACCCCTGGGGGTTGCAGCTCCACTCCTCTCACCCATAGAGATCATCTGCACAGAGGCATTGCTTCAGGACGTCCAATCCCTATGCACCCATTTGCTAACAAAGTCTTCATTGAATTTGTAAAAGGAGCCCTTTCACCATCCCCACACTCACACCAGTGGTTGCATCTCCTCCCTTCCGCCACTGGAATGCTGACCATGCACTTCCACTGTCTGGGGAGCAATCCTGCCCTTCCATCTGGTGCGGATGCAAACCAGAGGCGTTGGAATGGATCCCACGCTGCTTTGTAATAATGCTGTCAGCCAAGCCTGAGGATGAACACCAGAAGACATCCCCTGCAGCATCTGCAGAATCTCCTACTTCTTACAATGATCTTGAAGTCACTGCTTCCTCTGAGTGCAGTCTAAAGCTCTTGATATTCCTCGACAGATGTGCCAGCCATCACATTTCAACTCTTGAGCTGATCACCTGGCCCGGCTGGATCGGTGGCCTAGCATTAGCCCAGCAGCGGACAGATGGTTTTCTCAATTCTAGTACCTATCAAAAATACCTAAAATAGCCCAATCTTCACAAGTAAATAATTGTATTTCTCTCTACCTAGTTGCATCCTCAAACTGAAAGGTGTGTCATATGTATTATGTACATTCCCCTACATCCAGCATGAAAAACTCACCTTTAATTGAAACTTCTGATTCTTGGCTATCTTTCAAATGTCCCTCTCGTTCCCTTCCAACCGCTAAACACCTCCTATCTCGGAGCGCAACTGGCTCTGCCTCGTGCCCTATTCTTTTTACTCCCCAATTCTTATTTCTGCCCTAATATTTATGATTGTCCCACAACTCATTTACAAGATTACAATCTCCCCTCCTTCCTCTGAAAGTCAAACCAATGCAACCTACAATCCCTCATCTCCTCTCAATTATCGATTAATCCCACCAAACAGGTGCATGCGCTCGCATAACCCCCACTAATAACCACAACTAACCTCCTATTCACTTATTCCACCATAAACAAAATAGAATGACTGGACAGAAGCGTTTCCTAGAGTGAAAAAGACTACCCCCAATAACTAACAGTAACTGATAACACTGGACAAATCACTAGCCCTGGATACCGGAGAAGCATGCAGACCACGTTAAGCACATCAACGCTTTACAAATACAGTTACAATTACAATAGTTTCTAAAAGTGTGATATTGAAATTCTGTGTATTTTGATACAGCAGATCTGGTTGTATGAAGCTTTACACACTCAAGCAGTTTTGTTAGGGGAGGGACACTATTGCTGGACTGGCTTACTTACAATTGAAAACGTAAGACAAAATCCTAACTGAAGTCTGTCTTAAGTCTGTCTTAAGTCTGTCTTAAGTGTGTCTTAAGCCTTTCTTAAGTTTGTGTTAAGTCTGTCTTAAATCTGTTTTAAGTTTGTCTTAAGTCAAACTTAAGACAAAATCCTAACTTTACCTCTACTAAATGCCTTCTGTGAATACCAAAAGTAGTAAGTTTAGGATTTTGTCTTAAGTTAGTTCTGTGAATCTGCCCCAAAGCCTATATTTCTAAACCAATACACCAGGTTTTCAATTGTAAGTAAGCCATTCCAGCAATAGTATCCCTCCCAAAACAAAATTCATAAGTTAATTAAAAAATGTAGGGCTAGACGTATGATTAGCTATTACATTTTTTTACCAAATTACAATTTCGAAATCGCTAACCCCAATGTATATTAGTGACTGTTATTCTTTTTTTAATTCAGTATGATTTGCATTTGCATTAAACCGATTTCCTAATTGTGATTTCCGAAAATTGCAAATTGGTATTTGGAAATCTCTGAATTGAGAAGGTGGCTTTCAGGAACATTATGATGACCTCACATTAAGGAAGAGCTTTCACACATGTTCCCCGAAGGAAAGAGGGAGTCAGGCTGTGTGCATCTGGTTTCCTGGACACCTTTTGGACCCTATTTGAGTTGCTTTGTCAACCTTATCCCATCAGGAGACAGAAAAGGAAGCTGGAGATGCAAAATAAAGTTGTAATTCAGTCGGAAGGGGCTGGAGATTCTCACGAAGTTACTGAAAGCCCCCCCAAAAATGGAAGGACATGCACTGCCAAATGAGTGCAGTTTTAGTGATGGAGAGTAGCAACGAGGAGATAAGACAGCTGTGGTACGATGACACGGTGCGCCCAGCACCTCCAGAACAAATGGTGGAAAATACCTTTGAGCCCGAAAGTTTAGTTTGTCTTTCAGAAATGAGCACTTCTGCACCTGCTTCCACTTTGAAGGGTAAGTTAGTAAATTTAAAAACATTTTTAACATGTGTTATTTTTTTTTTAAGTCATTGCTTACTATTATCGTTAATATTGCATACAGAAAAGCTCTGACAAAAGTGAGGTGGCCCTTTGGGATACACCACCTGCAGCAGCAATCACACCGCGGCAGCACCCAGAGGCTAAGAGGGTCAGTGAACATTATACAGGCACATGGGTGGGAATTGAATTGTTTCTGAGAGTGTCTCTAGATGAGGCTTAATTAAGATGAGATCTAATATAACTGCAATGCTCAACCTCAGCGGAATGAAGGCTGTTTCCACCTGGATGAAAAACAGCTGCCTCAAGCTCAACTCAGAGAAGACTGAAGTCCTCTTCTTGGGCTCCATCCCCTCCTCCTGGGACAAATCCTGGTGGCCTTCCACACAAGGAACCCCCTAAAGACCAGGCCTAAAACCTCAGCATCATCCTGGATTCCTCACTCTCCTTGAACCGCCAGAGCAAGGTTGTCTCATCCTCCTGCAATGCCAGCTCCGAAAGATCTTCAAATAGATCCCCTCCATATCCAGAAACACAGTAACCCAAACACTTGTCAGCAGCAGAATTGACTACTACAATGCAATCAACGCCGGCATCACCCAGAATCACAGCGAGAAATTGTAGAACATTCAGAAGGCCTCCGCCAGACTCATCCTGAACATCCCCTGCCACTGCCACATCACCATCCACCTGAGAGACCCCCACTGGCTCCCAGTCAACAAAAGAATCACCTTCAAGCTCCTCACACAAGCCGACAAAGCTCTACATAACGCGTGACCCAGGTATCTCAACTAATGCCTCACATTTCACGAACCCACCAGAAACATCCCCTCCACCCATCTGGGCCTGGCCACCATCTCAAACATCCGCAATACCTCATCCCTAGGAAGATCCTTCTTCTACCTCGCAGAAAAGACCTTGTACACCCTGCCTCTCTACCTCAGGCGATCACCGCCAGCGCCTCAATGCAGGAAGGACCTCAAGATCTGGCTCTTTGACTGAACCACAGCTCCTTTGATGGACCAGCAGCCCCCTCCCCCCCCCCCCATTGCCTTGAGACCCTTACGGGTGAGTAATCGCGCTCTACAAGCCAAATGATCAATTGATTGATTGAACATCTATTTGTCAATGATTTCTGTCTCTGTCTGTTGAGAAAGAGTAAGCCTGTCTCCTCCTCTTTATATGCAAACCAACCAGTAACCTTATCCTCGCCATAACGTACAAAGCAACCACCAAAGAAAACAGAGATGCATTCAGGGGTGGTTTATTTAGGATGCATCTGGTTACCATCTGTTTTGAGCTGGAGGTTACTAGCAGTGGCAGCTCCTCCGCAACGGCAGAGTAGTGTCACCCCACTACTTTTAATCAGTGCCAAGTAGAAACATAAAACTATAATAACTTATAGGTATTCTCATTTTATGCTTCATGTCCTGCCTCTTGGCGGGCGGGCTGTTGCTCTGATCTCTGAACAGGGTGGGAGGAGTTTTTTGCCCACTCCTGTGTGCCATGACTGTTTTGGTTGGCCCTCTTGGGTCGCCCAAACCAGTCATCCACACTTTTCCATTTCTCCATTCAGGCTGCATTGCACTTTGCATGGAGAACATGCCCACCGCCCAAGCCCCTTCCTGAGCGCCGTGTCATGACCAATAGCAACACTGCATTGCAGGGTTGTGATTGGCTTAGGGGATGGAGCCTGGCTGCCTGCTTCCTGTTCCTGGAGTCAGAGGCAGGAGAGCAGGAGCAGAGACCCGGGACCTAGCCTCAAGGTAAGTTTATTCTTATTTCCCCCCCACCCCCCCCCCCACCCCCCCTCGTGACATTACCCTGTGGCCCCCTTGTAATCCCTCCCCCCGCAAGCCCCCCTGCAATCGACGTGCACAAGCCATGTCAGTTGCAACAAGCATTTTGCGACCAGTTTCTGTTTGCAAATGCTTTGTAGACTTACATTGCCAGTCACTATCACGAAATTGCAAAATTCAAGTCACAATTTAATATCACTAAAATACCTGTTTGGCATTCATTCACTAAGTGAATGCCTTTAGTACATAAGAAAAGGCTGTGAAATCAGTCTCTTTGTGAACCTAACATTTTTCATACATCTAGCCATTAGCTTTAAATGCAACACAATGGGCGTACTCCCTATGGAACACAGTTGATGGGTTAAAAAAATTACAATTTCTGGAGAAATGACTAAATTTCATAGTGAATATTGCAGTGGAAATTCCTCCACTAAAGGAATACTAAGGTGGTGACAATACTACCAGTAAGTTATCCATTGGATTTACCTCTTCTGCAGACACCAGAGGATTTATCATCACCGCTGAATATCATACCTGACCCAAAAGTTTAGGTTACGTTCTATATTAAGACTGTACCCATATGCACTGCTTGCAGAAAAAAACTGAGAGAACTTGTTAGGTCTGGAATGAGCATGTAGCTTTCGACAAGGCCTATTGTTTGCTATTTAACCCTTTCGATGCTGATGACGAGCTCAGCTCGTCATGATGCACAGTTGAGCTGTGCTGATGACGAGCTGAGCTCGTCATGAATACATACTAAGAGCAATTTCCAGCACAGGGGGGGAAAACACCTAGCAGCCAAGGTGTTAATACTTGTTTTTGGACAGCCCCCTTCAGCTATTGGCTTGTTTGGGTCAGCCCCCTTTCAGCCATTGGCTTATTCGGCTCAACCCACTATCAGCAATTGGCTTATTTGGGTCACCCCCCTTTCAACCATTAGTTTATTTGGGCCAGCCCCCTTCAGCCATTGGCTTCTTTGAGTCAGCCCCCTTTCAACCATTGGCTTCTTTGGGTCAGCCCCCTTCAACCATTGGCTTCTTTGAGTCAGCCCCCTTTCAACCATTGGCTTATTTGAGTCAGCCCCCTTTCAACCATTGGCTTCTTTGGGTCAGCCCCCTTCAACCATTGGCTTCTTTGAGTCAGCCCCCTTTCAACCATTGGCTTATTTGAGTCAGCCCCTTCAGGCGCTGCTCTGAGGTAGCACCGATCACGGCCTGGACAAACCCAGAGGAGTATATATCTCTTACCTCATGCCATCGGCTGTTTGGCGTACGATTCTACTGTGTACAATCTGGATCTATTGTAATGCATAAGGGATCATTTTACATCTATGTCAAATACATTTCTTTCTCTCATACATGCCTTATTCACAAAGAGCAATCCTTTATTGTTTTTATTTTCTTTTACAGCAAGACACATTAATTCAATTTACCACCAAAGATATAAATTGCTTGGGACGATGATGTTCCGTTTCTTTATTCGGTTCCATAAAAGGAGCAATGCTTTGTTGTCTCGACCTACCACATTCAGCCCTGGGCTCCTGATAAGGTTCGGCCACCCAGCTCTTCCTCTGCTGCTCTTGCCTGTGCTGAAATATATAAACTTGGCCAGCCTGGGGCATTGGTAATGTCCATAGACTTGGCTTACAACTGACCTATTAGCTTTGCCAATGATGGTTGTTTGTAATGGTGTGTTTGATTCGAATTTGTGTGGACATCTTTTTCCATCCCTCTTCTTCTAGTTATTTGTGCACTTTAGGAATGAAATATCATTGCTTTCCAGCTGACTTAAGTGATTAGAAACCCCTCCGCTTCCTAAGAACCTCTACCTTGACCCATCCAAACACCAAACCAAGCCCGCGAGGAGACCCTCTGCCTTTACAATGACAGAAGATCCGTGTGTATGGATCACCTGAAGATTGAAAAACAAATGAAGATACCTGTGGCAGGAACTCGCCTCCTGATCAGACTAAGTTCTATAACTCAACAATTTTCAGAATAATTGGTGCTTAGAAGAAATAGTTAGAACTAGGGATTCCTAATATCCCAGAGTGTGATGATTCCTACGGAGACCGACACGTACTCACTATCCCATAGAATCTTCTTCTTACTGAGAAGTGCTGGTACTCACTATCCCATAGAATCTTCTTCTTGCTGAGTAGTGCTGGCACTTACTATTCCAGTGTCCCTGCTTCACCCTGAGAAGTACCAGCACTCACTATCCCAGAGTGTCTGCTTCCCACAGAAAACTACACATGGGGGAACATCCATTACGACGCAGTCTTTACACAGCATTACCATTACAATGCTGCTTTTACAACGCAAGTCGTTACCACGACTTGCGCTGGAGGGCGCTCTAGGCTAAGGAATAGTAGATTTACTATTACAACGCCTTCCCTACTGTACATAGGCTGGAGTTGGAATAGTAAATTATACTATTCCTATGTCCAGCACCCGACAGCGCAAGTTGTGGTAACGACTTGCGTTGTAAAACCAGCGTTGTAATGGAAGTGCGGTGTAAAGACCGCATCTTAACGTCATACATCCCTACACATGTGCACTATGCCAGCGGATCTGTTTCCTACTGAGAAGTGCTGGTACTCACTATCTGTTGGACTTGGCCCTTCTGGCAGGTTCACCCCTGAACTTTTTGCCTTTTAGTGTTACATAATTATAATGATTTCTGGCCTTTGCGCACTTTAGCCCTGTGGCACAGTGTAAAGTGAGTGCACTCTTGAGTGCATGTGTGAGATTGGCCTGCCCTCCCATAGGAATGCATGGGGGAAATGTGTGTCCATGGTAATTCCTGATGCGTGGGGACTGCAAGGTCGAGTTTGGTATGTGCGAACTTGTGAGATTAAATGCTGCGCGATGATATGTGCGGCATAATTGTGTCTAGTGCAGAAGTGCCACTTCTAGAAGTTGGCCTGTCTGTGCAGTGACTGTCTGGCTTGTGATTGGCTGGAGCTACCTGGTGAGCCTGGCTCCAGAAGTCAGGATGGGTCTGCCCCGGTGGTGAATGGGAGATCTGCATGAGTGATGAATGGGGAGGAATGCACCTGGGTGTGGAAGGGGACAGACCAGCTTGCCTTAGGCACGCCTTCAGCCATCATGTAGGTAGGAGGGAGGGACGTGTGGCTGGGAGGCGGGAGCAGGGCGGCAGGGGAGGGGTCACCAAACAGCGGTGGCAGGAAACGGAGGGGGAACAAAGAGAACAGCACAGGCAAGAGGAACAATAGCGGTAGAGTGGTAGTGCCCACCCTGGGGCTCAGCAGAGCCTCAGGCCCTAGTTGGAGCCACTGGGCCTAGTCGTGCCACAAGGGGGCCCAAGGATGGGGGGCTACCAACCGGGACCACTGGTGCCCCACTCAGAGCTTTTGAATCCATTTGTGCAGGGGCAGCAATCCCAAGCCCAATGGACCCTTGTCCCAGGCCGTTGGTTGTGCGGCAGACTGGAGGACTGAGCCAGGGTGGGAGTGGGCCCGCTCAGAGCTCCTAGGCTTGGCCTAGAAAGGGAGGCCTCCCCAGGTCTTTGGGTCCATATCCCAGGCTTTTTACCACACTGCAGGCCTGGTGACAGGGCCCAGGATGGGGACTCCCACCACATGGCCTACTGGGGCTCCGGTCAGAGCTTCTGAATCCGGTCAAGCAGCGGAAGACTGCCTTGGCCCGATAGACACCCATTTTGGGCCCAAACTGGTATGACCAACTGGAGGACAGAGCCCAGAATGGGAGCTCCAACCCCAGGGCCCGGTCAGAGCTTCCGAGCACAGCCAATCAGGGCAAAGCCTACCCGAGCCCAGACAATTGGTATTAATACTATCAATCAATCAATCAAGAGTATTTGTAAAGCGCGCTACTCACCAGCTAGGGTCTCAAGGGCTGGGGGGGGGGGGGGGGTGTGAGGGGAAGCTGCTACTGCTTGAAAAAGCCAGGGCTTGAGTTGCTTCCTGAAGGAGAGATGGTCCTGGGTGAGTCGTAGGTGGGTGGCTGCGATGTCTTTCATTCTTTAATTCCGTCCTGGAAGCTGGTTCTGGCGGAGGTGGGGTTGTTGGTGAGGTAGAGGATCAGTTGGGTATGGTCGGCGTAGGAGATAATGTTGAGGTTGTGCTTGCATGCGATGAAGAGGGTGGGGCTGAGCGAGGAGCCTTGAGGTAAGCCGCAGAAGATCTTGGTGGCTTCTGCGAGGAAGGGCGGGAGACGGACTCTTTGGGTTCTGTCGGAGAGGAAGGAGGTGATCCATTCCAGGGCCTTACCTTGGATTCCGGCGTGGCGGAGGCGGGTTGTTAGGGTGCGGTGCAGACCGTGTCGAACGCAGCCGAAAGGTCAAGCAGGATGAGGGTGGCGGCTTCTCCGCTGTCCAGTAGGGTCCGGATGTCGTCGGTGGCCGCGATGAGGGCGGTTTCGGTGTGTGGTTTGCTCGGAATCTGGACTGCAATGGGTCGAGGGAGCCGTTCGTCTCCAGGAAGGCTGTCACCTTTTTGTTGGCGGTTTTCTCTATGACTTTTGCAGGGGAGGAGCGAGGTGGGGCGGAAGTTCTTGAGGTCTGAGGGGTCTGCGGTGGGTTTCTTCACGAGGGCGCTGATCTCTGCGTGCTTCCAGCTCTCCGGGAAGGTGGCGGATATGAAGGAGTTGTTGATGATGTCCCGAAGTATGGGTACGATGATGGAGTCGGCTTTGTTGAAGATGTGGTGTGGGCAGGGATCGGCTGGGGAGCCCGAGTGGATGGTGTTCATCGTGTGGATGGTATCTTCCGTGCTGACCTGAGTCCAGGCGCACATGGTGGTGGGGGGGGTGTAGGTTCGGTGGTGGGGTACGTGTTCTGAGCGCCGAAGCTGTTGTGTATGTCGACGATCTTACGGTGAAAAAAGGTGGCCAGAGAGTTGCAGAGGTCTTGAGAAGGGGTGATGTCCTTGTCGCTGGCGTTGGGGTTGTAGAGCTCTTTCACGACGTTGAAGAGTTCCTTGCTGTTGTGGGTGTTGTTGTCCAGTCGTTCTCTGAAGGATGACCTTTTGGTGGTGCGGATCAGCTGGTGGTGTTTGCGGGTGGCGTTCTTGAGGGCTGTCATGTTATCTGTTGACTGGTTGTGGCGCCAGGCTTTTTCGAGGTCACGGCAGGATTTCTTGGAGTCTTTGAGATCGTTGGTGAGGTTGCTGGGAGGGTTTTTCAGTGGAGCAAGGGTGTCGGCGCAGTCGGTGATCCACTGTGTGAGGTTGCGGGCTACTTCGTCGGGGTCCGTGGTGTTGGTGGGAGGGTTTAGGCGCAAGGAGGTGGTGAGTTGGTCGGTGGTGATCTTGCTCCAGCATCTCGGGGGGTTTGTTGAGGGCGGTGGTGGGTCGTTGTTTTCCTGAAGTTGAAGTGTACGCAGCTGTGGTCGGTCCAGTGGAGCTCGTTGGTGTGACTGAAGGAGATGTGGTTGCTGGAGAAGAAGACAGGGTGGAGCGTGTGGCCGGCGTAATGGGTGGGGGTATTGACCAGTTGCTTGAATCCGAGGTTGGCGAGGTTGTCTAGTAGGGCGGTGGTGTTGTTGTCCTGGTCGTTGTCCAGGTTGAAGTTGAGGTCTCCTAGGAGGATGTAGTCGGGGGAGGCGAGGGCGAGCGGGCTGATGAAGTCTGCAATGGCCTCGCTGAAGTGTGAGCGTGGTCCTGGGGGTCTGTAGATGAGGGTTCCTCTGAGGGTGGTCTTGCGGTCGGTGTGAATCTGGAAGTGCAGGTGCTCTGCGGTGGCGAGGGTGTCGTCGGTGTTGGTCATGATGCGGATAGTGTTTCTGTGGGCGATGGCGATGCCTCCTCCGGTCTGGTTGACGCGGTCCCTCCGGATGATCATGTAGCCGTCTGGCATGGCAATGGCGATGTCGGGGGCTGTGGAGGCGTTCATCCAGGTTTCCGAGAAGAAGGCGACGTCTGGTGCCGTTTTGTCCAGGAGGTCCCATAGTTTGACGGCGTGCCTGTGGATGGAGCGGGTGTTGAGCAGGATGCACTTGAGGTGGCTATTGTTGGCGGCTGTTTTGGCTGGCGCGGTGCAGGACTGAGTGCAGGTGAAGTAGCAGGCGTGGCAGGTGAAGGCTCCGTCGGTGCGTCCAGGGTGTATGGGAACTCAAACCTTAAATTTATGAAATTTCAAATATTTATTCTGCATCAACATTCTCCACTACTAAGAGTACACACTAAACCCAAATGAACAATCCTTGTGTGTACAGTACCCTTCTATTTGCAGTCACAGGATATTGTGACAATATGTGGTTTTAAGTTTGGAACCCTGTCCAGAGTCTGTGGTGAGCCTTAAAGGAAGAGTTAAACTCCACTGACAGAGCTGAATATGAACCTGTGTGCATCTTTTAATTTTGTTAATATCATAATTCGTTCTACATTGTATGAATTGTTGGTATCACATTTCTCAGATTAGGGGGAAATTAGGGGCATATTATCAAGCAGGGCATTAAAATTATCGCTGTTTTAGCGGCACAAAACTGCTGCTAAAGCGGCGATAATGGGCTTGATAATATGCCCTGGAGAATTCCAATAGAAGCCCAGGTTCACAACAGAACATGGGTTTCTATTGGAATTCACAAGGCCATATTATCAAGCATATTATCGCTGCTTTAGCGGCTATTTTCTGCAGCTAAAACTGTGATAATTTTTAACGCCATGCTTGATAATATGCCCCTTAGTGTCGCCGGTCTTTCGAGTGGACCATAAAGGCACAGAAAGACAGTCGAAGCAGGAGGAGATGGGCTTTCTCCATTACTGCACCTGGAGAGTCACGGGAGGCAGTGGGGTGGTCAATGGAAATGGGGTGCTGTTCTTTAACCGCTATCTCTAACCCTGCCCGGGCATTTACACTGTTTTCCTTTTTGTCTCATTCTTAAGCCACATATTGCCCACATCCTTGTTATAATGGTTCGGTTGTATATTCAAATAGTTCTGTAAAACGCTCCTGCCATGGTGCTAGCAACTTTGCACCAGGTGCATAAACCACTTGAGCATAGTTTATGGTCTCCTGTAGAAGAGTTGATACTGACTTATCACTGAGGGGGGGGGGGGGTGCAATGTGTCCTCAGTCATTGAAGATACAATAGCTGTCCCTACTGTTTTAAAGACAGTTTCACTCATACTAAACAAGGGGTGTGGAAGGATCTCTCTGGGACTAGTTCTCAGCGCTCATATCCATGGGTGACATGACAGTGGTAAAAAAACACATTCACATACTTATCGTGTACATTCAGGCCTGCAATGTCACTAGCAGGAAGCAAAACGAGCAACAAACACACACTCATGCACCTGGAATCGGGGAAAGGAAACCTAGCCTCGTGGTGGTGTAAATCAGCCTAAAAGGTGTCAGACATTAGCCCAGAATGGCATTGTCACAGCATTGCGACAGGAGGATGAACAAACAGTATCTAAAAGTGCTAAAACAACAGCAATATCTAAGCCTCAAATAGCATTAAAAATAGCAAGCGGTACCAGGAAAAAAGTACAGGAACACAAGGCATAGCCAAACTCGATGAGCAGTGAAACACTGAACCGTTAGTCCAAACCTTCTGTACTAGTGCGGCACTCAACCGTTAGTCCAAACCTTCTGTACTAGTGCGGCACTCAAGCGTTAGTCCTAACCCTCTGTACTAGTGCAGCACTCAACCGTTAGTCCAAACCCTCTGTACTAGTGCGGCACTCAACCGTTAGTCCAAACCTTCTGTACTAGTGCGGCACTCAAGCGTTAGTCCTAACCCTCTGTACTAGTGCAGCACTCAAGTGTTAGTCCAAACCCTCTGTACTAGTGCGGCACTCAACCCTTAGTCCAAACCCTCTGTACTAGTGCGGCACTCAAGCGTTAGTCCAAACCCTCTGTACTAGTGCGGCACTCAACCGTTACTCCAAACCCTCTGTACTAGTGCGGCACTCAACCGTTACTGCAAACCCTCTGTACTAGTGTGGCACTCAACCCTTAGTCCAAACCCTCTGTACTAGTGCGGCACTCAAGCATTAGTTCAAACCCCCTGTGCTAGTGCGGCACTCAACCGTTAGTCCAAACCCTCTGTACTAGTGCGGCACTCAACCGTTACTCCAAACCCTCTGTACTCAAGCGTTAGTCCAAACCATCTGTACTAGTGTGGCACTCAACCCTTAGTCCAAACCCTCTGTACTAGTGCGGCACTCAAGCATTAGTTCAAACCCCCTGTGCTAGTGCGGCACTCAACCGTTAGTCCAAACCCTCTGTACTAGTGCAGCACTCAACCGTTAGTCCAAACCCTCTGTACTAGTGCAGCACTCAAGAGTTAGTCTAAACCTCCTGTACTAGTGCGGCACTTAACCGTCAGACTAAACCCTCTGTACTAGTGTGGCACTCAACCATCAGTCCAAACCCTCTGTACTAGTGCGGCACTCAACCGTTAGTCCAAACCCTCTGTACTAGTGCGGCACTCAACCGTTAGTCCAAACCCTTTGTACTAGTGTGACACTCAAGCGTTAGTCCAAACCCCCTGTGCTAGTGCGGCACTCAACCGTTAGTCCAAACCCTCTGTACTAGTGTGCCACTTAACCGTTAGTCCAAACCCTCTGTACTAGTGCGGCACTCAACCCTTAGTCCAAACCCTCTGTACTAGTGCGGCACTCAAGCGTTAGTCCAAACCCTCTGTACTAGTGCGGCACTCAACCCTTAGTCCAAACCCTCTGTACTAGTGCGGCACTCAAGCGTTAGTCCAAACCCTCTGTACTAGTGCGGCACTCAACCGTTACTCCAAACCCTCTGTACTAGTGCGGCACTCAACCGTTACTGGAAACCCTCTGTACTAGTGTGGCACTCAACCCTTAGTCCAAACCCTCTGTACTAGTGCGGCACTCAAGCATTAGTTCAAACCCCCTGTGCTAGTGCGGCACTCAACCGTTAGTCCAAACCCTCTGTACTAGTGCGGCACTCAACCGTTACTCCAAACCCTCTGTACTCAAGCGTTAGTCCAAACCATCTGTACTAGTGTGGCACTCAACCCTTAGTCCAAACCCTCTGTACTAGTGCGGCACTCAAGCATTAGTTCAAACCCCCTGTGCTAGTGCGGCACTCAACCGTTAGTCCAAACCCTCTGTACTAGTGCAGCACTCAACCGTTAGTCCAAACCCTCTGTACTAGTGCAGCACTCAAGAGTTAGTCTAAACCCCCTGTACTAGTGCGGCACTTAACCGTCAGACTAAACCCTCTGTACTAGTGTGGCACTCAACCATCAGTCCAAACCCTCTGTACTAGTGCGGCTCTTAACCGTTAGTCCAAACCCTCTGTACTAGTGTGCCACTTAACCGTTAGTCCAAACCCTTTGTACTAGTGTGACACTCAAGCGTTAGTCCAAACCCCCTGTGCTAGTGCGGCACTCAACCGTTAGTCCAAACCCTCTGTACTAGTGTGCCACTTAACTGTTAGTCCAAATCCTCTGTACTAGTGTGACACTCAAGCGTTAGTCCAAACCCCCTGTGCTAGTGCAGCACTCAACCATTAGTCCAAACCCTCTGTACTAGTGTGCCACTTAACCGTTAGTCCAAACCCTTTGTACTAGTGTGACACTCAAGCATTAGTCCAAACCCCCTGTACTAGTGTGGCACTCAACCATTAGTCCAAACCCTCAGTACTAGTGTGGCACTCAACCATTAGTCCAAACCCTCTGTACTAGTGCGGCACTCAACCATTAGTCCAAACCCTCTGTACTAGTGCGGCACTGAAGCGTTAGTCCAAACCCTCTGTACTAGTGCGGCACTCAACCATTAGTCCAAACCCTCTGTACTAGTGCGGCACTGAAGCGTTAGTCCAAACCCTCTGTACTAGTGCGGCACTCAACCATTAGTCTAAACCCCCTGTACTAGTGCGGCACTCAACCGTTAGTCCAAACCCTCTGTACTAGTGTGCCACTTAACCGTTAGTCCAAACCCTTTGTACTAGTGTGACACTCAAGCATTAGTCCAAACCCCCTGTACTAGTGTGGCACTCAACCATTAGTCCAAACCCTCAGTACTAGTGTGGCACTCAACCATTAGTCCAAACCCTCTGTACTAGTGCGGCACTGAAGCGTTAGTCCAAACCCTCTGTACTAGTGCGGCACTCAACCATTAGTCCAAACCCTCTGTACTAGTGCGACACTGAAGCGTTAGTCCAAACCCTCTGTACTAGTGCGGCACTCAACTGTTAGTCCAAACCCTCTGTACTAGTGCGCCACTTAACCGTTAGTCCAAACCCTCTGTACTAGTGTGACACTCAAGCGTTAGTCCAAACCCCCTGTGCTAGTGCAGCACTCAACCGTTAGTCCAAACCATCTGTACTAGTGTGCCACTTAACCGTTAGTCCAAACCCTTTGTACTAGTGTGACACTCAAGCATTAGTCCAAACCCCCTGTACTAGTGTGGCACTCAACCATTAGTTTAAACCCTCAGTACTAGTGTGGCACTCAACCATTAGTCCAAACCCTCTGTACTAGTGCGGCACTGAAGCGTTAGTCCAAACCCTCTGTACTAGTGCGGCACTCAACCATTAGTCCAAACCCTCTGTACTAGTGCGGCACTCAAGCATTAGTCCAAACCCTCTGTACTAGTGCGGCACTCAAGCGTTAGTCCAAACCCTCTGTACTAATGCGGCACTCAAGCGTTAGTTCAAACCCTCTGTACTAGTGCGGCACTCAAGCGTTAGTCCAAACCATCTGTACTAGTGCGGCACTCAACCGTTACTCCAAACCCTCTGTACTAGTGCGGCACTCAAGCATTAGTCCAAACCCTCTGTACTAGTGCGGCACTCAAGCGTTAGTCCAAACCCTCTGTACTAATGCGGCACTCAAGCGTTAGTTCAAACCCTCTGTACTAGTGCGGCACTCAAGCGTTAGTCCAAACCATCTGTACTAGTGCGGCACTCAACCGTTACTCCAAACCCTCTGTACTAGTGCAGCACTCAACCGTTAGTTCAAACCCTCTGTACTAGTGCGGCACTCAACCGTTAGTCCAAACCATCTGTACTAGTGCAGCACTCGAGCATTAGTCCAACCCCTCTGTACTAGTGTGGCACTCAACCATTAGTCCAAATCATCTGTACTAGTGCGGCACTCAACCGTTACTCCAAACCCTCTGTACTACTGCGGCACTCAACCGTTAGTTCAAACCCTCTGTACTAGTGCGGCACTCAAGCGTTAGTCCAAACCATCTGTACTAGTGCGGCACTCAACCGTTACTCCAAACTCTCTGTACTAGTGCGGCACTCAACTGTTAGTTCAAACCCTCTGTACTAGTGCGGCACTCAACCGTTAGTCCAAACCCTCTGTACTAGTGCGGCACTCAACCGTTACTCCAAACCCTCTGTACTAGTGCGGCACTCAAGCGTTAGTCCAAACCCTCTGTACTAGTGCAGCACTCAAGCGTTAGTCCAAACCCTCTGTACTAGTGCAGCACTCAACCGTTACTCCAAACCCTCTGTACGAGTGCGGCACTCAACCGTTAGTCCAAACCCCAACCGTTAGTCCAAACCCTCTGTACTAGTGCGGCACTCAACCGTTAGTTCAAACCCTCTGTACTAGTGCAGCACTCATCCGCTAGTTCAAACCCTCTGTATGAGTGCGGCACTCAACCGTTAGTCCAAACCCCAACTGTTAGTCCAAACCCTCTGTACTAGTGCGGCACTCAACCGTTACTCCAAACCCTCTGTACTAGTGCGGCACTCAAGCGTTAGTCCAAACCCTCTGTACTAGTGCAGCACTCAAGCGTTAGTCCAAACCCTCTGTACTAGTGCAGCACTCAACCGTTACTCCAAACCCTCTGTACGAGTGCGGCACTCAACCGTTAGTCCAAACCCCAACCGTTAGTCCAAACCCTCTGTACTAGTGCGGCACTCATCCGCTAGTTCAAACCCTCTGTACGAGTGCGGCACTCAACCGTTAGTCCAAACCCCAACCGTTAGTCCAAACCCTCTGTACTAGTGCGGCACTCAACCGTTAGTCCAAACCCTCTGTACTAGTGCAGCACTCAACCGTTAGTCCAAACCCTCTGTACTAGTGCGGCACTCAACCGTTAGTTCAAACCCTCTGTACTAGTGCGGCACTCAAGCGTTAGTCCAAACCCTCTGTACTAGTGCGGCACTCAACCCTTAGTCCAAACCCTCTGTACTAGTGCGGCACTCAAGCGTTAATCCAAACCCTCTGTACTAGTGCGGCACTCAACCGTTACTCCAAACCCTCTGTACTAGTGCGGCACTCAACCGTTACTGCAAACCCTCTGTACTAGTGTGGCACTCAACCCTTAGTCCAAACCCTCTGTACTAGTGCGGCACTCAAGCATTAGTTCAAACCCCCTGTGCTAGTGCGGCACTCAACCGTTAGTCCAAACCCTCTGTACTAGTGCGGCACTCAACCGTTACTCCAAACCCTCTGTCCTCAAGCGTTAGTCCAAACCATCTGTACTAGTGTGGCACTCAACCCTTAGTCCAAACCCTCTGTACTAGTGCGGCACTCAAGCATTAGTTCAAACCCCCTGTGCTAGTGCGGCACTCAACCGTTAGTCCAAACCCTCTGTACTAGTGCAGCACTCAACCGTTAGTCCAAACCCTCTGTACTAGTGCAGCACTCAAGAGTTAGTCTAAACCCCCTGTACTAGTGCAGCACTTAACCGTCAGACTAAACCCTCTGTACTAGTGTGGCACTCAACCATCAGTCCAAACCCTCTGTACTAGTGCGGCACTCAACCGTTAGTCCAAACCCTCTGTACTAGTGTGCCACTTAACCGTTAGTCCAAACCCTTTGTACTAGTGTGACACTCAAGCGTTAGTCCAAACCCCCTGTGCTAGTGCGGCACTCAACCGTTAGTCCAAACCCTCTGTACTAGTGTGCCACTTAACCGTTAGTCCAAACCCTCTGTACTAGTGTGACACTCAAGCGTTAGTCCAAACCCCCTGTGCTAGTGCAGCACTCAAACGTTAGTCCAAACCCTCTGTACTAGTGTGCCACTTAACCGTTAGTCCAAACCCTTTGTACTAGTGTGACACTCAAGCATTAGTCCAAACCCCCTGTACTAGTGTGGCACTCAACCATTAGTCCAAGCCCTCAGTACTAGTGTGGCACTCAACCATTAGTCCAAACCCTCTGTACTAGTGCGGCACTGAAGCGTTAGTCCAAACCCTTTGTACTAGTGCGGCACTCAACCATTAGTCCAAACCCTCTGTACTAGTGCGGCACTGAAGCGTTAGTCCAAACCCTCTGTACTAGTGCGGCACTCAACTGTTAGTCCAAACCCTCTGTACTAGTGTGCCACTTAACCGTTAGTCCAAACCCTCTGTACTATTGTGACACTCAACCGTTAGTCCAAACCTTCTGTACTAGTGCGACACTCAAGCGTTAGTCCTAACCCTCTGTACTAGTGCAGCACTCAACCGTTAGTCCAAACCCTCTGTACTAGTGCGGCACTCAACCCTTAGTCCAAACCCTCTGTACTAGTGCGGCACTCAAGCATTAGTCCAAACCCTCTGTACTAGTGCGGCACTCAACCCTTAGTCCAAACCCTCTGTACTAGTGCGGCACTCAAGCGTTAGTCCAAACCCTCTGTACTAGTGCGGCACTCAACCGTTACTCCAAACCCTCTGTACTAGTGCGGCACTCAACCGTTACTGCAAACCCTCTGTACTAGTGTGGCACTCAACCCTTAGTCCAAACCATCTGTACTAGTGCGGCACTCAAGCATTAGTTCAAACCCCCTGTGCTAGTGCGGCACTCAACCGTTAGTCCAAACCCTCTGTACTAGTGCGGCACTCAACCGTTACTCCAAACCCTCTGTACTCAAGCGTTAGTCCAAACCATCTGTACTAGTGTGGCACTCAACCCTTAGTCCAAACCCTCTGTACTAGTGCGGCACTCAAGCATTAGTTCAAACCCCCTGTGCTAGTGCGGCACTCAACCGTTAGTCCAAACCCTCTGTACTAGTGCGGCACTCAACCGTTACTCCAAACCCTCTGTACTCAAGCGTTAGTCCAAACCTTCTGTACTAGTGCGGCACTCAAGCATTAGTTCAAACCCCCTGTGCTAGTGCGGCACTCAACCGTTAGTCCAAACCCTCTGTACTAGTGCAGCACTCAACCGTTAGTCCAAACCCTCTGTACTAGTGCAGCACTCAAGAGTTAGTCTAAACCCCCTGTACTAGTGCGGCACTTAACCGTCAGACTAAACCCTCTGTACTAGTGTGGCACTCAACCATCAGTCCAAACCCTCTGTACTAGTGCGGCTCTTAACCGTTAGTCCAAACCCTCTGTACTAGTGTGCCACTTAACCGTTAGTCCAAACCCTTTGTACTAGTGTGACACTCAAGCGTTAGTCCAAACCCCCTGTGCTAGTGCGGCACTCAACCGTTAGTCCAAACCCTCTGTACTAGTGTGCCACTTAACCGTTAGTCCAAACCCTCTGTACTAGTGTGACACTCAAGCGTTAGTCCAAACCCCCTGTGCTAGTGCAGCACTCAACCGTTAGTCCAAACCCTCTGTACTAGTGTGCCACTTAACCGTTAGTCCAAACCCTTTGTACTAGTGTTACACTCAAGCATTAGTCCAAACCCCCTGTACTAGTGTGGCACTCAACCATTAGTCCAAACCCTCAGTACTAGTGTGGCACTCAACCATTAGTCCAAACCCTCTGTACTAGTGCGGCACTGAAGCGTTAGTCCAAACCCTCTGTACTAGTGCGACACTCAACCATTAGTCCAAACCCTCTGTACTAGTGCGGCACTGAAGCGTTAGTCCAAACCCTCTGTACTAGTGCGGCACTCAACCATTACTCCAAACCCTCTGTACTAGTGTGGCATTCAACCGTTACTCCAAACCCTCTGTACTAGTGCGGCACTCAACTGTTAGTCCAAACCCTCTGTACTAGTGTGCCACTTAACCGTTAGTCCAAACCCTCTGTACTAGTGTGACACTCAAGCGTTAGTCCAAACCCCCTGTGCTAGTGCAGCACTCAACCGTTAGTCCAAACCATCTGTACTAGTGTGCCACTTAACCGTTAGTCCAAACCCTTTGTACTAGTGTGACACTCAAGCATTAGTCCAAACCCCCTGTACTAGTGTGGCACTCAACCATTAGTCCAAACCCTCTGTATTAGTGCGGCACTGAAGCGTTAGTCCAAACCCTCTGTACTAGTGCGGCACTCAACCATTAGTCCAAACCCTCTGTACTAGTGCGGCACTCAACCGTTACTCCAAACCCTCTGTACTAGTGCGGCACTCAAGCATTAGTCCAAACCCTCTGTACTAGTGCGGCACTCAAGCGTTAGTCCAAACCCTCTGTACTAATGCGGCACTCAAGCGTTAGTTCAAACCCTCTGTACTAGTGCGGCACTCAAGCGTTAGTCCAAACCATCTGTACTAGTGCGGCACTCAACCGTTACTCCAAACCCTCTGTACTAGTGCAGCACTCAACCGTTAGTTCAAACCCTCTGTACTAGTGCGGCACTCAACCGTTAGTCCAAACCATCTGTACTAGTGCAGCACTCGAGCATTAGTCCAACCCCTCTGTACTAGTGTGGCACTCAACCATTAGTCCAAATCATCTGTACTAGTGCGGCACTCAACCGTTACTCCAAACCCTCTGTACTAGTGCGGCACTCAACCGTTAGTTCAAACCCTCTGTACTAGTGCGGCACTCAAGCGTTAGTCCAAACCATCTGTACTAGTGCGGCACTCAACCGTTACTCCAAACTCTCTGTACTAGTGCGGCACTCAACTGTTAGTTCAAACCCTCTGTACTAGTGCGGCACTCAACCGTTAGTCCAAACCCTCTGTACTAGTGCGGCACTCAACCGTTACTCCAAACCCTCTGTACTAGTGCGGCACTCAAGCGTTAGTCCAAACCCTCTGTACTAGTGCAGCACTCAAGCGTTAGTCCAAACCCTCTGTACTAGTGCAGCACTCAACCGTTACTCCAAACCCTCTGTACGAGTGCGGCACTCAACCGTTAGTCCAAACCCCAACCGTTAGTCCAAACCCTCTGTACTAGTGCGGCACTCAACCGTTAGTCCAAACCCTCTGTACTAGTGCAGCACTCATCCGCTAGTTCAAACCCTCTGTACGAGTGCGGCACTCAACCGTTAGTCCAAACCCCAACCGTTAGTCCAAACCCTCTGTACTAGTGCGGCACTCAACCGTTACTCCAAACCCTCTGTACTAGTGCGGCACTCAAGCGTTAGTCCAAACCCTCTGTACTAGTGCAGCACTCAAGCGTTAGTCCAAACCCTCTGTACTAGTGCAGCACTCAACCGTTAGTCCAAACCCCAACCGTTAGTCCAAACCCTCTGTACTAGTGCGGCACTCAACCGTTAGTCCAAACCCTCTGTACTAGTGCGGCACTCAACCGTTAGTTCAAACCCTCTGTACTAGTGCGGCACTCAAGCGTTAGTCCAAACCCTCTGTACTAGTGCGGCACTCAACCGTTAGTCCAAACCCCAACCGTTAGTCCAAACCCTCTGTACTAGTGCGGCACTCAACCGTTACTCCAAACCCTCTGTACTAGTGCGGCACTCAAGCGTTAGTCCAAACCCTCTGTACTAGTGCAGCACTCAAGCGTTAGTCCAAACCCTCTGTACTAGTGCAGCACTCAACCGTTACTCCAAACCCTCTGTACGAGTGCGGCACTCAACCGTTAGTCCAAACCCCAACCGTTAGTCCAAACCCTCTGTACTAGTGCGGCACTCAACCGTTAGTTCAAACCCTCTGTACTAGTGCGGCACTCAAGCGTTAGTCCAAACCCTCTGTACTAGTGCGGCACTCAACCGCTAGGCCAAAATCCCTGTACTATTAACCTTAGTGGATGGGCTTTTTATTAACACTGCAGGATCCTTAACTGCTATAAATAAAGCATTGTTTGCTATGAGAGCTCTGGTTATGCAGGATCACCTTACACTGGATTTGCACCATGCAAAGGAGGGCGGACTTTGCAACGTGATCATGCTTGGCAATGCTGAGCATATATCCAAGGCACGAATAAGCAGCCTGGCAGCTACGACACTAATAATACAAGCGTGACCATGAACTAACTGAGCTGCAAGAGTCAGGTGTATGGGAAGGAATAGGTTCCATTTTTGATTCCATTGGAAGAGGTTTTCCTAAGATAGGGGAGTGTTTATGAGTGTAGGTGGAGGAACTTTAAAACTGCTTCTAACTCCTCTTTTGGTTAGGCTAGTTGGCATTGCCTGTGTCTTTAACTTTCTAATCTTTGCAAAAGAAATTCATCCATCAGTAAAATGGACGATGGGCTTCAGAAACTGTCAGCAACGAGAGGACGAAGACATAAAAGTTGGAGAGATGCAACGTGATCTCAATGACGCACTGAAGGATCTGGGAGAACGCAGGAAGAAAACCCCAGAGTAAATGAATGAAGTACTGTAATAAGCAGTGAGGTGATGATTACAAAATCATCAGGGGTTGCGGGAGCTTTTCTCCTTAATGAAAAACCGCCGCGGTGCGGACGTTCTAAAGGGTGGGAGGGGCTGCGTCGGCCGTTGGCCGAAGGCAGCACTGGGGAGGGAGTGCTCCCATGGGGCCTTGGCCGACAGGAGCACGGAAGGGGTTAAATGCAATAGAAACCTAGCCTACGCTAATACGACTGTGTTTACATGGTCCTCCATCTTGAAGCACTGTCGCAATACACCACGTAACGATCACTACTGTTGTTTCCCTGTTCTAAATAAAGAATTTCAAACTTCATCACTAACATCTGAGTGAGTTCCTAGAGACTTCACCCACAAGGTTCCCAATCAAAGACATCCTAATTGTCCCAGGCGTATGTTGTGCAATGAGCCTAGATACACGCTTGCGTTAACTGTGAGAATGGCTAAATGCAACGTATTCTGTAGTAAAATGTTTCTTCTTGCTTGTTCCTCATTGGTGCAACCTCTTGGAACTGTGCATTTGTGTAGAAATGTTCGAAAGCCATAGTACAAAGTTCTATTGAAGGGCGTGTTTTCCACTGTACCCGGGAACCCGCTCTTCCCCACCTTTAGAAGGCGAATCTCTGCGGGATTTCATATGGATCTTTACAAAGTTCCTAATGTTCATGTATTATGCGCTTTGCTGCTAAACCTAAGGATGCATATTATATGGATCTTGTTATAGGAAGCTGGCTCTCTATATAGAGCACCACAATGAGGTACACGTGCAGAGAGTCCTGGCTCCCTCATTGGTTCCCAGGGGCCTCCTTTAACAATCGCAAAGGGCTCTATTTTGTGATAGTGTGATCAAGCAGCTTTGGGTTTATCAGGGGGGAGTGTAGAGCATTTGTTGTTCCGTATCCCATCCAATACTACTGGCCCTCCTCAGGGAGGCAGGGGAGGTAGGACCGGCTCATGCATGACTGTGTTCGTTCCTCGCAGCCAGAAGATTCCAAGTCCACTGCCCACCTTTTAAATCAGAGGTAAGCTCTTTAAAGCAGGGGGTTCCATAGGGCTCAATTTAAGCCCCACGTTATTCAATCTCTATATGGAACCCCTGGCGAAGTTAGTGGTAGCTTACGGGGTGGAGATTGTGTCCTACGCGGATGATACTCAACTGGTGGTGACACTTTCTCAGCCCCCGGAAGAGGCGGCAGCGAATTTCTCCACTTGTCTAAGGGAGCTGGCAGGCTGGGTAAATAACAACTACCTGCGCCTCAACGCGAATAAGACTGAGCTTCTAGTGATAGGGAAGGCACCATCTATATGGTCTTCAGCGTGGTGGCCGCCGGAACTTGGGCCTATTCCCAACCCAGCGGAGCAGGTGAAAAATTTGGGAGTACGACTGGACGGTAACATGTCCCTTGAACATCACACTAGAGGGGTAGCTGGTAAATGCTATGGCATTCTTAACCCCTTCCATGCTCATGACGGAACCGTTCCGTCATGACCACGCCCGGTTCTATTAGAGCGCAGCACCGGGGGGGAATCGGCGCCGCACAGAAGGGGTTAAAAGCCTGCGAAAAACGCTGGACCTACTTCCTATCACCAGTATGAAAACACTAATTCATACTCTAGTCACTCCCCACTTGGATTACGAGAACTCATTGTACATTGGTCTGAGCAAAAAGGGTCTGCACCGACTTCAGTGTGTGCAGAATGCGGCCGCCAGGCTGGCACTGAACCTCTCCCGGAAGTCCTCCGGAAGTCGTGCCTTGGCCACCCTGCATTGGCTCCCTGTCCGTGAATGAATTGTGTTTAAAACAATCTGCATTGCACATCGTATTGCACAGGGAAATGGACCTATATACCTTCAAAAGTTGCTGACCATGTACCATCCTAAGCGGATGCTGAGATCCCTGGGAAGTATGCTCTTCCAGGTTCCGCGTATTTACAGAGCACGGATGGGCGGTCGCTCTTTTAGATACCGGGCCAGTAAACAGTGGACCGCTCTTCCAATTGAGCTCCACATGGAACCATCTGACACGAGGTTCTGCCAGAAATTGAAGACTTATCTCTTTCCCAAGTTAGTGTAGGTCCGGAGTCTCCCCGGCTTATGAGATCGAAGCTGGACTGCTATTGTAACTTGCATGGTTCTGTTCTTCCCCAGCACGGGGACACTCTGTTTCCTAGTGTAACCAGGCGCTTTATAAGCTTTTTGATTATTATTATTACACACAGGGCCATATTTACAAGTCCCTTCGCACTGCCGGTGCGTCATTTTTATTATGGGGAAAAGTGACGTACTGACAGCACAACAGACTTGTAAAACCCCAGTCAATAAATGAGACACACACTAAATTAAGAAATTCTAGAGAAATTTAGGAATTTTTATAATAATTTAGACACCAAGAATATCAGAACCAGGTAAATACTTTTTAGTTAGCAATTTTTAGAAATATAGTAAAAATACAGCTGACAGAGGTCAGGCATGAGCCTCGAACACTGTAATGTTGTCCTATGGCCAAAGCATACACTGAATAGATATACCTGCAAACGTTTACAGGTTGATCTCTTGGACATAAGGTGGTTAGGGGCCAAGGTCCATGGAGCCACCAGCAGTTTGGTTTTACCAGCCCTGGGTTGCACTGTGCAGAGGTGCTCGGTCTCAATGGTAGCCTCAAACACTGCCATTGAAGTCAATGGAGAAACCTGTTAACAATAAGAAGGCTGCAAGTGAGGACTTGGGGACAAGTCTGGCAGAACCAGAAGGGGGTTCGGCTCTTGATGGTCTCTGGGGCTAGGAGGCACCATCGGTTGACTTAGAATCGGACTATTGTTCGGTGTTTTTTCGGGCGGGTCGCTTGCTTTGGAGGCTCTCACTTCTTGGGGTCGACATGGAAATAGGGACAAAACAGGATAGCAGGGCCACGCTCAATGCTGAACCTGACGTCACTCGTCGGTAGGTCAGTCTTCACGGTGTTAGTGTCCAGATTGAACAAAAACTAATGGTAGCGTTGCTCCAGCAGGGAGCAACGTCCTCACGAAGCACTCGAGAAAAAAAGTTCCTTAGGACTGTGTTAGTGTCTTTTCAATAAAGTTTTATTCAAATAACTTGTATCAGTGATTAAATCATATGTTTTTTCATTGTTGTCATCATTTTTATAAATCAAAGTCAAGCGCCCAATGCATTTCGGGCTTTTAGCCCTTCTTCGGGGGCATGGTATTCTGTTGAGGAAAAACACACTTATAGTGTAATCATGTAAACAAAATAATAACATACAAGCACATAATTTTCAACAAAGTCTCTTTCATAAAAAGTTCCTTATATCCCTTCAAAACATGATGTTTGACAGTCTCTGTGAACCCATCACTTGAGCAAAACATTAGAACTGGTATAACATGAAAAGCGTGCTAAGCAGTAATCCAATTGTGTGACTTAGTCATGCTACATACGCTGTTGTGCGTGATTTTTATCACCAATGTGTGTCTATTTCAATTACCTTCATCGTCACGTGAAAGTGCCTGAATTTCGTTAGGTAGGGTACCGAAAAAGTGTACAAAACCTGTAAAGTACACGTAAGCACACTTTAGAGCCACGTTACTCGAAACGAAAAGAGTCTGAGGAAATCAATTAAACGAACTTACATACCGATGTCGGTATCCAGCGTTTACGCTTGCAGAATGCTATTTAAATGCCTTTTCTTACGGTTCGTACGAAACTTTTCCTAAAACGCAAAGTATGCAGATGGTTACGGGTCGGAAAGTCATGGCAACATAAGCTTGTGGCCATGATATTCTCTTCTCTTAGCGGAGCTTACCGAGAGGGTAACGTGGTTACAGGAAAGCAGGAGTCGTCGGTAGCCGAAAGCGTTCCGGGTGACGGTATCAGTGCACAGCTTTCGTGAGACTGCTGTATTTAACCCGGAAGATCCTGTGAACAGGCCGGGCCTGGTAAAACATCGACATCAACGTAGGACTAAGGTCACGTCAAGGGATTCCCTCATCAAATATGGCGGAACTGAGCGATGTTTTCAAATCGCGTCTATTATGAAAGTTAATAAAGTGATAGGTTGGTTTCAGAGAGAAATATAGGGAATAAATGTAAATGTGCAGTTCTACTACCCAAGAAAACAGTTACAAAAACATTAATAGTCAAACAATTGAATAGTGTGTGACAATCATCCAATTTGCAAAGATGGTGTTATCACAAATATTTAGCATCATACATTAATAGTACTAAACATTATCATTCTTAAATGAAGCAATTTAGGTCCATGCGGTCGTTGAGACCTTTTGGTTGGCAAGTGTTCAAATAGGATATCCAGAATACTTCTCTGCGCAAAAGGTGTTGTGAGTTGTCTCTACCTGGTAGAATAGGAACAGATTCCAGAATCAAAAAGCGTAGTTGGCTCGGGGTGTGATTATTATTGTTAAAGTGGCTTGCCAGAGGCGATTTGAGATTCTTGGTTCTGATACTGCTCTTGTGTTCAATTATGCGCGTTTTAATTTTTCTCTCAGTCTTTCCAACATATGCCAGGCCACACGGGCATTTGATAAGATAGACAACATTTTTGCTGTCACATGTAGCAGTTACTCGTAGAGGAATGGTGGTACCCTTACTTGGGTGTTTCATCTCCTGTGTTCAGATTGAACAAAAAACACGCCTTGGCTTCTGCAAATGCTCCAGTACCCAGGGTATTGATGCTGACGGCTCCTGGAGGGTCTAGCACCTCTAAACTCAGTGGAGGGACGGGCCGACCACTGGGAGCCTGGAACATTTTCTCCTGGGCCACTTCTCCCTCTGGGGACCCTGGTGGTCAATAGATCAGTTTACCAGACAGATGTGGTTGGTGCCTTCAGGGTGAAGGAAAGTGGATCCTACATTTCAAGGGAGATGCTGGTTGGCTGGCGAAGTGCTGGCATCACCAAAAGGCTTTTAGGAGGGTGCACAGCTGCTGGACGGGCCGGGTCTTTGCAATTGTTGGGACAGCAGCAGCCAGGCAGGGTTTGGTGCCAATTCTGGTACTGGTCCACAGTTCTCACATTGTCAGTTCTTCGTGGTCCTTCTTCTGTTGTCAGTAGAAGAATCTGAGTGCCTGGTGTCAGGACGACCCCTAAATGCTGAATTTAGGACATTTAGGGGAGTGTAAGATAGTAGCCGATGGGCTACTTACCTCTGGGGTCACTACACCTCCTATACGACCGCTTCCTGATAGGTGTGGGCATAAACCTGACCCAAAGTTGCTAAGTTCACAAAAATACAAAATGGTGAAACCCTTCTTTCATTGTTCACTTCATGTAGCCCACCTAAGGGGTGTGACTAACCTGAGAGGTGACACCCCTTCTGGCTAGCTAATATTCCTGCCTGTTCTGGTGCCAAATGGGCTTCAGGTCAGGGGGTGACATTCCCAGGTCTGGAAGATGCCAGGGTCGCGTCTCAAAGGTGTCAGGGGGTTTGAAGCCTCTGGCCTTGAAATGCTAAATCAGTAGCCATCCTGCCAGAGGAGGAGAGAACACCTCCCTCCAGAGCTGTCCTTGTTTTGACCTCTGAAGACACGGCCGTCACCTGCAGGGGGTCAGAAACTTGTCCTCAGCCAGCACACTAGATACTGGAAGGTTTTTCAGAGGGCACCCCTCAGGCGCCCTCTGGGTGCATGGCATAATAAATCTAGTACTGGCAACAGTACAGATTTATTAAGATTAGGTGTTTGATGCTAAATTGCATAGGTATCAGAGAAGCCATTGTATAGCTTGGGAACTCGTAATGACGTGTGCCCAGTACGTATACTTAAAATGGCTTCCTGTTCACTTGTAATATCCTGTAATTGAACTAGATATCACAGGGGCATATCTGCTCATGCAGATGTGTCTTCACATGGAATATAATGCAGCCTGCCTTAGGGCTGTAAGGCCTGCTCTAGGGGTCACTTACATGAATGAATGAATGAATGAATGAAGGTAAATTTGTATGGCGCTACTTAACCCGGAGCATCAAGGCGCAGATGGTGGAAACAAGCTGAAAGATCAAAAAAGCAACCCAGAAGAGAACAGCTTACAGGTAGGATTCTGAGAAGAGCCAGGTCTTAAGATTTTTTTGAAAAAGAACAAGAGACGGCTGGGCCTTAAGATTAATGGGAAGCGTGTTCCACAGTTTGGGGGCAAGGGAGAAAAAAGCTCTCCCCCCCCCCACCTTGCCTTGGCAATTCGAGGTGTAATCAGAAGATTCTTATGAGCTGACCGCAGGTCCCTGCCGGGAGTGTAGAAGGATACAAGGGATCCAATGTCCTCAGCACCCAGACCGTGAAGAGCACGGTAAATGAGGACTTACATAGATTGTATGCAGTGTCTGTGGGCATGGCACACAGCGTGTTTGCCATGTCGTGTTTTCACCATGGTCTGCACCCTGTCACGCCGCCTGTGGTGGTAGTCTGCATGGATTTGGTGAGGGTCCTTAGGATGAAACAATACATGATGCAGCCATAGCGACCCACTTTAGTACCCATGTCCTGGGTACCAAGGGTACCATTTACTAGGGACTTACAGGGGTGACAAAGTCCTTGCCAATTGGGGACAGCTCAACATCTTTGCAGTTTGAAGGGAAAAGGCAGTGGCCCTGGGGCGTGGTTAGCAGGGACCCAGTGCACATCAGTCGAAAAACATGTCACAAAGGTGCACTTTCCCACACTTTCCGATTCGTTTCTTATATAAATTTACCAAACGTTACCGTGTGTTTATCATTCTTATTGAGAATATTTTACTATTGAATTGGCTGTGAGTGTTAGAGACGGTCCTATTGGGGAGCAGGCCAGGGCGTTTGGGGACTACACCACTCCCGGTCCAGGCACTTGGCGTGCCAAAATACACACAGGGGGGGCAGATTTAACATGGGAAAAGTGACGCAAAAGTGGCGCAAGGTGCTTGTAAATATGCCACAGGGTTTGGCGCAACAGGGTGGGGGGAGGGGATCAGGGTTTGTGAGCCGGGCTCTTCCAAAACAGAGTTAGCAGACTTCCTTGACCATGGGCTATCACAATGCATTGAAGGGGAGTGCAGGAAATACAGAACACACTTCTGACAGACAAGAAATTATTGTTCTTAAATTTCACGTTAAACGTCTATGTTTCCTCCTCACACGCCTTCATTGGCTGCCTTCCTCTCCCTGGTTTTTGGCACCTTCAGCCCAACTCACATCTGACACTCAGCAGTTAAAACACACAAATATGTTGCAAGCAGCAGCTCTGTTCCTGCTCTGCCTTAAATCACCCGGTGCAGTCAGTTACAGATGACTGCTGCCATGCCAGCAAATGTGAAGCCACGTGATCAAACCTTGGCACACATCCGGGTGCTTCCTTTGGGGGGGGCCGGAGAAATAATGCACGCAAGGCGGGCCTGGTGTCTCGTCGCCAAGTCTGTGTAAAAATATTTATCTTCAGTAGGAAAAGGAGCATTGGAAAGCAAAGCAAGGGCCGGGCAGGCCTGCTGACCCCCCGCACATCTCAGCAGGCCTCTTCCTGAAGCTTTCCCCTTCTCTCCCAGGCCTCTCACCAGCGTCCCCGGCGCTCTGCATTTGTTGGAATATTCAGCAGTTATCGAAGTCTGCACCAGCTCTTTATTTTAATAACAAGTTTGTGTTTTTAACCCACCAAGCAAGGTTCGCATTTCACCTGGGCAATGCAACCCGCCACAGATAAATCACATTGCCAGCCCATAGTATGTTCCCGCTCATATCTTGTCTTGCTTCCACAAACAAGCACTGGCAATGTAAGCAGACTGCTCCAGCTCCGCGCGCCAGTGTCCACTCCTGGCCTCCACTCCGCCAAGGCCGGGCGCTGGAGGACGTCTATCCCCAGCCATGTGCAGAGGGACGTATGGGGAGTTTGACATTACCAACAAGGACAATGCAAATACAAAAGGAAGGAGTGACATTTTATCATATCCCACCCATAGCCCCGCCCCTAGCCCCGCCCACTAGCCACACCCCTTATTCAATTTGATGAGCACCTGCACTTATTTTTTTCCATTTAATAAAGCACTGAATGAAGACTTTGTGGCCAATTCAGCCACAACAGACTTACCGTTACATTCATCTTTTGGCCATTTTTCAGTGCAGTTTAAAAAAAATACATATATGTATATCTGTTAAAACTATTTTCCATGACCCCACCATTTTTGGTTGCCACGCCATGACCCCCAATGTAAAGGGTTCACGGATTAAAGTTGTTCCAAGTCAGGCCTGCGTGTGCCTGAGAGCTAGTGATATATATGTGCTGCTGTGTAGCGCCTCGGTGAGATGCCGCTGGTGCTGGGGGTCGGTGCCAGGGGCACCTCGCAGGGTCCCCTAGTGCCTCGGTGCCAGGCCTAACAATAAGGCGCTTTGCCCAGAATGTCCAGGGACAGTCGCGCGCTGCTGACACACGGCGGGCAGCAGAGAGAAGAGGCTATAGTGAGCCCACCCTCTGACGTCACGCCGACACACCCACCCCACAGCAAAACACCCCCGAGGAGGGGAGGAGGCAGACTGACGGGCGGAGCGCACCTGGGCGCTGTGCAGACAACACACGTGCACACGACACACGTGCACCAAACATCCATCACACGGGCAGCGGACACCCATCACAGCAGACACCCATCACACGGGCAGCGGACACCCATCACACGGGCAGCGGACACCCATCACACGGGCAGCGCACACGCCGGTGCTGCCGTCCCCTCGACCCCCGATAAGATGCAGGCGGTGCTGGGCTGCCTCCTAGCCGCGGCCCTCGTGGGCACAGGTGAGGTCTCCTGTCTTCCTTATCTGCCCTGTACTGCGGGGGGGGGGGGGGGGGGGTCCTTTATAGGGTCTTGTGAGGTGAGGACACTTGAGGTTCATCCATGGGGTGTGTTTCTGTCCTGCCGCAGCTTCGGATCTTTATCTGTTTATTTCTGTGTGCATTGCTCGAAGCGGGTGGGATCCGAGGGACACGACGCCCCCTACAGCTGTCATTTAAGAGGGGCAGCGTCTGCCGTGAGTCCCAGGGCGGGGCCGACGGCTGGACGAGCCCCCCTGCCCGGGTGCTGCTGCTGATGTGTATCTGTACATATATGTGTGCATAGGTGGGATCCGAGGGCCACGACGCCCCCATATAGCTTTAATTCAGGAGGGCTGTGTCTGCTGGAGGGTCAGGCAGGAGGGGGCAGAGGGGGGTCTCCTTGCTGTGAATCCCGGGGCGGGGCCGACGGCTGGACGAGCCCCCCTGCCCGGAAGCAGCTGCCAGCAGATATCCAATCTCTACACGTGTAAAGGGGCCAGACCCCGGCAGGGGCGTTCATCCGGACGCTTCCAGACGCGCACCTTCCCTCTGAGTGAGTTTTAGTGCAGGGAGCCCCGGCCGAGCGGCGAGACGTGTGATCCTGAGCACCGGGCGTTGAACCACGGGGCTGCGCCCGCTCCGGGCGCCCCTGCAGTCCGTGCTCCGGAAGCCCTATGGATCTGATGCCTTTTTGCGTAGTTTGTAGCGGCCGAATTTATATTCTGTGTGTGATGCAAGATTACAAAACAAGACTCCCGTATTCACAGCGCTGTATGCCAGGGGCTGGTCCCTCGCAGCGCTAAACACAGCAATCACTGTCACCAATGCACGCACCAACCCCGATTGTATGTGTGTGTGTGTGTATTTTTAAATTAAGCCGTGCCTTGTCTTACATGTAGTTGCCTGGAGGCTTCAGCCCCCCCCCCCCTGTCGTGTGCGGGGGGAGGGGGGGCTCAAGATCGAGCTCTGGGTAGAGTCTGTTTCTTTCTTTTTCCGGCACGCCGGAATTCTTCACCGCTCTTTCAAGACACTTTGCATATTTACATTCCCTCGTAAACCTTTGCAAACAAGGTCTAGTGTTTTTTCCTGGTTCCAGTCCCCCCCGGGCCCCCACTCTTCCCATTCCTTGCATGTGTACTTTACATTTCCTGCTGTAGTGTGAGATTGCATCTCATGAAGAGGGTTATGAAGCAGGGAATGCCAGTCGTGCTGTTTAAAGAGCCCGCAAAGACCTCTCTCGACACTGAATAGGGTGAGGAATAGAAAAGCCCGTTTCATTTGCAATGTGACTGCGCTGCCTGTTCCCTGGAATCATCAGTCTTGGCTCATCCAGGCAGCCTAGGGACACACAGAGCTTTCTGTGCAGATTTGCTCCTGGAAGTGAGCTCGGATATGTGCTGAGTATAGGGCTTTAGGTGATTGTTTATTTGTACTGTTTGGGACATTAAAAGAATGAGCCGCACCCCCAAACACAAGACTGGAAGTTTGTTGCAGAATCAGCACATTATTTATTTCCTCGATCCCTGATTAATGCCGCAGTAGCAATAGTTTAACTTGTATCTGAAACCCTACAGCACAGCCAATAGCATGCTGAGTTACTGCAAGTGTCTGGGAGTGCTCCCTGCATCAGACAACTCACTCCTCACTCTCGCCCTTCACTTACACGCTCACCCTGCACTCACACCATCCACCTGCTCACCCTGCACTCACACCATTCACCCGCTCACCCTGCACTCACACCATTCACCCGCTCACCCTGCACTCACACCATTCACCCGCTCACCCTGCACTCACACCATTCACCCGCTCACCCTGCACTCACACCATTCACCCGCTCACCCTGCACTCACACCATTCACCCGCTCACCCTGCACTCACACCATTCACCCGCTCACCCTGCACTCACACCATTCACCCGCTCACCCTGCACTCACACCATTCACCCGCTCACCCTGCACTCACACCATTCACCCGCTCACCCTGCACTCACACCATTCACCCGCTCACCCTGCACTCACACCATCCACCCGCTCACCCTGCACTCACACCATCCACCCGCTCACCCTGCACTCACGCCATCCACCCGCTCACCCTGCACTCACGCCATTCACCCGCTCACCCTGCACTCACGCCATTCACCCGCTCACCCTGCACTCACACCATTCACCCGCTCACCCTGCACTCACACCATTCACCCGCTCACCCTGCACTCACACCATCCACCCGCTCACCCTGCACTCACACCATTCACCCGCTCACCCTGCACTCACGCCATTCACCCGCTCACCCTCCACTCACACCATTCACCTGCTCACCATCCACCTGCTCACCCTGCACTCCTGCTCACCCTGCACTCACACCATTCACCCGCTCACCCTCCACTCACACCATCCACCTGCTCACCCTGCACTCCTGCTCTCCCTGCACTCACACCATTCACCTGCTCACCCTGCACTCACACCATTCACTTGCTCACCCTGCACTCACACCATTCACTTGCTCACCCTGCACTCACACCATTCACCTGCTCACCCTGCACTCACAGCGATCACAATGCACTCACAGCGATCACAATGCACTCACAGCGATCACAATGCACTCACAGCGATCACAATGCACTCACAGCGATCACAATTCACTCACAGTGATCACAATTCACTCACAGTGATCACCCGCTCTCCCTACACTCACAGTGATCACCCGCTCTCCCTACACTCACAGTGATCACCCACTCTCCCTACACTCACAGCAATCACCCACTCTCCCTGCACTCACAGCGATCACAATTCACTCACAGCGATCACCCGCTCTCCCTACACTCACAGCAATCACCCACTCTCCCTGCACTCACAGCGATCACAATTCACTCACAGCGATCACCCGCTCTCCCTACACTCACAGCAATCACCCACTCTCCCTGCACTCACAGCTATCACAATTCACTCACAGTGATCACCCGCTCTCCCTACACTCACAGCAATCACCCACTCTCCCTACACTCACAGCAATCACCCACTCTCCCTACACTCACAGCGATCACCCGCTCTCCCTGCTCTCACACTGATCACCCACTCATCCTGCACTGACAGCGATCACAACCATGGACTCACACTGATCACCTGCTCTCCCTGCACTCACAGCGATCACCCTGCACTCACAGCGATCACCCGCTCTCTCTGCATTCACAGCGATCACCCGCTCTCTCTGCATTCACAGCGATCACCCGCTCTCTCTGCACTCACAGCGATCACCCGCTCTCTCTGCACTCACAGTGATCACCCGCTCTCCCTGCTCTCACACTGATCACCCACTCATCCTGCACTGACAGCGATCACAACCATGGACTCACACTGATCACCTGCTCTCCCTGCCCTCACAGCGATCACCCTGCCCTCACAGCGATCACCCTGCCCTCACAGCGATCACCCTGCACTCACAGCGATCACCCTGCACTCACAGCGATCACCCTGCACTCACAGCATTCACCCTGCACTCACAGCGATCACCCTGCACTCACAGCGATCACCCTGCACTCACAGCGATCACCCTGCACTCACAGCATTCACCCTGCACTCACAGCGATCACCCGCTCTCTCTGCACTCACATCGATCACCCGCTCTCTCTGCACTCACAGCGATCACCCGCTCTCTCTGCACTCACAGTGATCACCCGCTCTCCCTGCACTCACAGCGATCACAATGCACTCACACTGAACACCCGCTCACCCTGCACTCACACTGATCACAACCATTGAGTCACACCATTCACCCACTCACCCCACATTCACAATGGTCAACCTACACTCACAATGCACTTGTGCTGTTCACTCTATTCCTCATCCTGTGGTCACCGGAGCCCACTACTCCCCCCTGCACTCATGAGACACTTCACTCACCTGTCCCCGTCACTGCTCACTCTGCAATCTCACTCAAACAAGCCCATCAGTAACCATACATTCATTCGTACCACTCTGCACTTACATCTGCACCCAAATTCATATGGTCACCTCACTCACCCTGCACTCGCTCCTCTCACCCTCCTCTCACACTGTCGCATCGCTCACCGTGCACTCACAGGGGCACTCCTGCCACTTACACAGCGCAGAGGGTTAATGTGCCTGCTACAAAGAATGTGTCCCATGCAGATCATGGAACTGAGTGTGAATAAACCATGAGTAGCGCATAAAAAAAGAGAATGTTTTTCAAAAAGGTGCTATAGAGAGATGAGGTGCTTCGTTGGTGAGTGGCAGTGAGGGAATTCATGGAGGAGGAGGAAATGGGGGTGGGGGCAACAAAAAAGACTGTTGAATTGTGTGCGACCAGTGCTAAAGCAGACCCTAGCTGGGAGCGTTAGACCCTCCCCCCCCCCCCGAAGTTTGGGTCTAGTTGCAACCCTGCCTTAAGGTGAAATACCCAAAAATATTACAAAATGTTTTGTTTATTTTAGCCACACCTTGGCCCTTTTTCCTTTTTCTCACCCTGAAAGCTGAGACTGTCCGGGGAAATCCTGGGCGTCTGGTCACCCTACCTAACACCCCCATGCATTCTCACCCACCCCCACTTGCAGGCAGCACTACAGTTCCCTACTTTCATTTTACACACTTCCACCAGTGCTTGTTGGGGGTGCACACAAACCTAAGTGCAAGGCAGCGGGTCAGAGGGCATGGGGTATGCGAGGTGCCCAGGCAGGGGGGAAACAAGCCTGCCAAAGGTCCCAGTGCAAGCGGACGAGAGGGACCTTACCAGATGAGGTTGTTGGACTTGGCCCTTTTGGCAGGTTCACCCCTGAACTTTTTGCCTTTTAATATCCCATAATTATAGTGATTTCTGGTCGTTGCGCACTTTAGCACTGTGGCCCATTGTAAAGTGCGTGCGCTCTCTGAGTGTGTGTGGTGAGATTGGCCTGCCCTCCCATAGGAATGCATAGGTAGTCTGTGTGTCCATGGTAGTTCCTGATGTGTGGGGAGTGCAGGGTCGAGTTTGGTATGTGCGAACTCATGAGATTAAATGCTGTGTGATGATGTGCGCAGATTTAATGTGTCTAGTGTAGAAGTGCCACTTTCATGTCTGTGCAGTGAATGTGATTTGACTGCCTGGCTTGTGATTGGCTGGAGCTGGCTGGTGTGCCTGGCTTCAGGAGTCAGGATGGGTCTGCCCGGTGGTGAATGGGGAGATCTGCATGTTGATGGCAGGGAGGGGTTGCACCTGGGACCTGAATAGGGCTGGGCCTGCCCTCCACAATGCTGGCTCCACCCCCTGTGGTGTGTCTGATGTCCCTGATCCATCCTGTGAATAGGCAGAGGGGCTGAGCAAAACAAAGGGCTCAGGAACCAGTTGCATCTGGTTCGCCCCTTGCCCGCACCTTTGACAACAAAGGAAATGTGTGTATAAAAAGATGCTGTAACCTCATGTAAAATGTTCTTGTTTCCTGACTTGAATCTGCCAGGGGCGTGCTGCTGCTGGGGCCCAGGGGAAGGCTTGCCTCCCTGGGCCCTACCCAGCCCCTGGATGCTGGAGGAATTTCCTTGTTGGGAGCTGTGTTGCTCCATCTTTGCTGCCCAGGACTTCTGGGACCTATTTGCTCCTATGTGGACTTTACCAAGGCTTGTTACAGCCTACCTGCGCCTTATTTTGGGACTGGGCGCTTTGGTTTAACCTCCCTGGGAAAGGGAGAACCTGGGGGCTGAGCAGCATGGCGCTGCAGCTCCGGGCTGAGGGAGCCCCCCTCGTAGGGATTCCCCCCTCCTTTCATACTTTGCAGGTGCCCACCCTGCATTATGGCCGCTACTCCTATATCTTGATTAGCAGGAGCCCACCCTGCTTTATAGCCCGATACTTAGAGGGAGCCCACCCCTCATTTTGCCCTTATATTTGAATATGCACGGGTGCCCAACCCCGCCACTTTTCCAGAATTTGCATTAGCGGACGCGTCCGCGGCCCGCCTGACTGTGGGTGAGACCGCCGGATGGAAGAGGAAAGGCGTCCGGAAGCTGGTGCTGCGTGGGGAGGATGGGAGCCTACTCCGCCTCCCCGAGTGGCCATGAGGAAGGAGTCCTGGGTCCCAAGAGGAGGTCTGGGTGAACACCGAGCGCTGCACCAAAGAAGGATGTGGGCGCCTGCCGTGCGGGGCTCCCAAATGCTGAGGGAGAGCCCAGTGGGTGCCAGCCAGCAGTGGTAAACAGCGGAGGGGGCACAAGGCACATTGCCGGTGCTTGCCCCCACCGCAAACACAGAAGATGTCCCGCCGCCTGCCCGGAGGAGCCCCGCCAAAGGAGAAGCAGCCCCGTGAGTGAACGGGCTGGGGGGCCCTGCAGGGGCATGTGTTGGTGCCAGTGCGCTACACAGTGGTAGGGGTGCATTTAGGGTGGCCCCGGATGGCAGTGGGCCGCCCCAATGTTTTACTGGTGATTTACAGAGCCAGATGGCTTCAACGAGGCCCCCAGTTTAATTAGCGTCCCCATGAGGGACTTGAGGGCATATGTGAGAAGTTGGCCTGGTATATGATGGCAAAGAAAGTTTTGATGGGCTGACGGTGTCTGCTTGCACAGGATGGCCACTCCTTGACCACAAGGGAGATTCTCCAGTCTTCTACGTTGAGTAGGATGTCGAAGGGTCCATAGTTTCATTTCAAAGTTTCAGTCAGGATGATCTAGTTTGCATTGGCACAGCTCCTACCTTTATTCCAAATCTAGGGGCTGGATCACCTGCTAGGTCCCTCCTATTGGTGGGACCCAGGAAGGGGGTGGTTACACCCATTTCCCTTTGTCCAGTTTCGCGCCAGAGCTGGGGCTGGAGTGCCCCAGCACCGGTTTGAACTGGGCTATGCATGGGACGCCTTGTGCGCCCCAGGCAGTGTCTAGTTTCATTCAGCCCTCCCTGCCCCAATCCACTATCTCCTGTCTGGGGTGGTGTTGTAGTGTAGTTCCTATTTTCCCTATAGGCCCTGCGCATTGGAATAACATAAACAGTAGTATAGACGTAGAAGTGCGGTCTTCCAGGTCTCTACTGACTATGCTAAACTTAATTGGGTTTGTACCAGCTAGCTCAGAGGTCACTGGAAACTTTCTTGACTGAATAGGAAGTGATCAGCTTCCCTGGTACAGACAAGAAGGGATTCAGTTTTCCAACAACCGCATAAACATGACAACTTTGCTCCTTAGAATAAGAGTCAATCTCTAGAGTCGTGTGAAACAATAGACAATTATTTTTCTCAGTCAGTTGTGCAGATTACTTTCACCAAGATGCAGAGAATAGAGAGACGGGCGTTTTCAATAAAAGGTATTATTTATTGAACAGTCTTTCCTCTCATGCAAGAGAAATGAATTGCCACAATTGCAAGACTAGTTATTATAAAAAGTGCGTACAGTAAAATCAGGATTGCGAAATAATACTGTAAAAGCATTGATATGGTTTCTTAGCCATACAGTGGTTAAAATAAATAAAATATATACATTCATATATACATTTGACTAACATATTCAACTGGTGCTTCTAACTACGCCTACCCCAGTGTACCTGACCTAAGCCTAATACTTGGGAGGGAGTAAGTAAGTAGCAGTTTTAGTTAAGTTGGTTTTGCCAAGGTTTGCTTCAAGAATTCTCTCTAAGGGTTTAGTCAACACCATACCTCTGAAATAGAATGTTGGAGGTCTTGTATCTCCTTCCAGGACTCGATATCCCAGTCACTCGCAATAGTAGGCTGGGAACGCCGGAGCTGGATTTTCTCAGCAGGAGAAAAGACAGCGTCTCTCTCAGTACGTCAAGGAGGAGGAGGGGCAGCGTCCGTGGGCTGCTTGCATCTGCTGGGCTCTGCAAGGGACAGCTGTTCTGCTCCTGTATTCACCACACCATTGCTATCATCGATGTCGCTCTTGCTTATTACCAGCTGTACTCTTTCGGAACAATTTGGTTGTCAATTGATTGTCTTTGACTTCCAACAGCACGTCCAAAAATTCCATCACATCCCTGCTGATATGCTATGTTATGTTATTTTATTTTTATACAGCGCAAATTACCACTGGTCTCTAAGCGCTTAAAGAAGGAGCAGGGCCCTGCATGACTGCTGGACGGAGGATTAAACAGATATCAGTTTTTCTCTGAACAGGTGGGTTTTTAAAAACTTTCTAAAGGGGAGCAGGGCTGATTCCCTGCGCAAGGACTCAGGCAGGTCGTTCCAGAACCATGGCAGGAAAACCAAGAACGCTCTGCCTCCTTTGGTCTTGAGATTGTATCTGGAGGAGGCTAGTTTACATGCCTCTGTGGAGCACAGAGCCCGTCCTGGCACGCACTTTTGTACTCTGTCTTTTATATATTTTGGCACATCTCCATAAAGGGCTTTATGGGCTATGCACAAGCTCTTAAAGTGCACCCGCTGTTCGATAGGCAGCCAGTGCAATTTATGCAGTAAGGGGGTGGCTCTCGTACGCATAGGGAGGCTGAAAATTAATCTGGCTGCGTCATTTTGCACCATTTGAAGCCTCCTCAATAGCCTCTGTGAGATGCCTAAGTAGAGGGCATTCCCATAGTCTAGCCGGGAAATAACCGTAGCTGATACAATTGATTGTAGGGCTGAAGTGGAGAGGAATGGAGCAAGTTTCCGCAGTTGCCTAAGTAGGCCCATACAGTTACCCACCACTGCTGATACCTGGCTAGACATTGATAGGTCGGAATCGATCTTCAAGCCCAAGCTCTTTACTGCTGGTGCTGGGATCGGCACCACCCCTAATTCTGAGGGCCAGAACAGTTCACACCAAGGGCTATTTTGGGCTGGAACAATGAGCACCTCGTTTTTTTCTGGGTTAATTTTTAACAAATTGGCTCAATTATGCTCAGTAAACTGTAAATTCAACGTGCTTCGATTGAGTTTGTCAATGAATTTCTTCACTGATGCTATATCCCCACACCAAATAAAAAAGATATCATCAATGTACCACAGTCACAGGGCCACGTTGTTAAATTCTGCCATTTCAGTGACAACCTGCTCCTCCCACCAGCCCATGAATACATTTGCATAGCTGGGGGCAAAGCAGGTTCCCATGGCCGTGCCCTGTGACTGCCTGTACATGATGTCATCAAAGATAAAAAAATTGTTCTTCAGACAGATCTCGATCATTGATATGATCATCTGAGAGTGATGGAGCAAAGAAATTGATCTAGTTTTAAGGAAGTGTTGGACAGCATCTAGACCCTGATTATGTTGGATACTGGTATGTAAACTACTCACATCTAGGGAAACAAGTATGTAATAGCTTTCCCAGTGTATTCCATCAATCGCAGTTAGAAAGTGAGTAGTATCTTTCAGGTAGGAAGGTAGTGCCACCACATAAGGTTTTAAATAGTGGTCAATGTATTTCAATGTGTTCTCCAATAGTGATCCTATGGAGAAAACTATGGGTCGTCCCGGTGGATTACTCTGATCTTTATGTAGTTTCGGGAGTAGATATAAAATGGGAACTCTCCGATGGGCACAATATAGGTAATGATATTTCTCCCACTCCAACAGCACCTTCTCCCTCCATTCTACAAGTTTTTCTCTGAACACAGTGTTGGATTTCAATATTTCATCCATATTAGTCTTGCAGTAACAGGTTGTGTCGTTAAGTTGTCTAAGACCTTCCTCCAGGTAGTTCCCTTTATCTAATGCCACAACATTTCCCCCTTTGTCAGATTGTCGAATGACAATCCTCTTGTCTGCTCTTAGACTATCAATGGAGGTAAACTGATCAACCGTAAGATTCTTCTTGTTACAAGCTATTTTTCTGTAACATATTTTGTGTAAATCCTGCAAGACTCCCTTTTCAAAAATCTCAATGGCTCCACACTGTACATTCGGCAAGAATATAGATTTGGGTTTAAATCTGGATCCAGGATTAACCCCCAATTCTGTACCCCAGGCCTCCCAATCAGGTGTGGACTCTGTGCCCTCAGTATCTTCATTCAAAGCATGTAACAATTCAATATCACACATGTTGAGATTACTCTGAATGACTCTATTACTAATAGTTCCAAGTTCTTTTGGTTTCGTACAGAACCATTTCTTCAATTTCAATTTCCTCGAAAACAGGAATAAGTCAATCCTTGTCAGTGCAAAATTCATATTTAAGGACGGCCAAAATGAAAGACCTAGCGCCAGGGTCTCAATTTCATCAAGTGAAAGAGTACGCTGAGATAGATTCACAACAGTCAGATTTTTTGTTGTTTCCTGCTCCTTGTTTCCATTCCCACTGGAGCTTTGGCTGTGTTTATTCCTCCTCTTTTTGGCTTGTTGATTGCTCCTGTTCTTCCTCTGTTTCCTCGACCCCGTCCTCTCTGAGATTCCCCCTTCCTGTTGGAATTCTGTCCTGTTTTGGCTTATCAGCTGGAATTGTAATAAAGAAATTATTTGTTTTCTTTTGGGGGTCACTCATAATTTCCTGATTCAGGCCAGAGGTTGAGGCATCAGATAAATTGCCATCGGATACATCACCTTCACTGATCTCTCTTGTAGCTCCTCCAACATTGGATATTGTAGCCACAGCACCTGTTTTCTTTTCAAAGAGGTGATCATATTTCCTTTAAAATGTAAGAGTACGTCCCGATTGATAATCCTTATAATCGCGCAGGAACTTCCTCTGCTTCTTGGCTGTGATTTCTTCTTCTAACTTCTCCATTTTAGTCAACAGCTTTTTAATATGTTCCTCCAAAGCCTCTTTTGACATAAGTTGACTGATTTCCAATGTTATTCTATCGATTTCTTGCAATAATTTGGCACTATCTTTTAGGGCATATTTTACAAGTATCCGCATCATAGTCATCGAACGGTACACATCTGCACAAGTTTGTATCATGTGCTGCGTCATTGAGCTCTTTGATTCGCTCAGTCTCGCCATCACATTGTTGTTGGGTGGCCATGTGGCTAAGTAGCGTTATCTATGGACATTTTAAAGCAAAGCCCAAGTGGGCATGGATAACGCTATTTAGTTGCATGGCTGCCTAGCAGCAGTGGGTGACGAGATTGAGCGAATCAACGAGCTCGTAGGATTAGACGCTACTGGTTGAACCAATGACGCAGCACATGATACAAACTTGTGCAGATGTGTACTGTCCCGTTAATGAATATTATAGTGGCATTATTTTGTAGTATGTTACGATCATGATTGATGCAATAGATTGTGGCACAAACATTATATTGTATTAGATGAATACTGTGTTTTAGTTTTTGCATTTATTTTTCGCCAGCCCGCTATTGTGAATGTCAATGAAATTTCATTATGGCATATTTATATGCCGTTTCGATATGCCACAGAGAAGAAAGGATATACTACCATTAGGATGTTGTAGATATATGTCCATACAAATATGTCCACCAGTTTTTCTCATGTTGTGATTCATTGCACAGTGGTGTTTTTTACTATGATATGAGGAGGTGTATTTAAAGATGGCGATTTCAAGTGTGTGACGAGCGTGATCAAGCCATAATGGCGAAACGCTTCGTTTTTCTACTTGCCAAATAAATTCTTTGCAAGAAGCCTGGGTGTCCAAATCTTTCCTTGATTGGAGGTTCGTTTTGGAGTAAAAATATATATGTATATATATATATATATAAATATACATAAATATTGTCATGTAGTTCTTATAAACCTATATAAGATCTGCGCATTTAGATGACATACACTGTAGGATTGGTGTCAGACTAATTCTATACCACCCCACCGGGTATGTTGCCCAGTGTACCAGCTCGCTCACATTGCCACTAGAAACTCCTCTTACCAGGGAGGTAATAGTTCTTGGCAACTATTCAAACATGATAACCCTGATCCCTCAGGACCTTGGAAACAGTGTACTACTTTTCGCTCAGTCACTCGTGCTCACTTAGTCTCAGAGAGATGCACAGAATAAACGGTATGGACATTTGTCAATCAGCATTTATTAAACAGCCGTTATTCTAGTGTAAAATAGGTGTGCTGAAACAACCACTAGACAGAATTAGATATAAATGATTATAAGCACTAAGAAAGTAAAAGGATGGTAGATTTCTACCATTTTGCTATAACCATGAATACAGGCAAGTATATAAAATACATGACAATAAAATGCGTACCCTTATGATGCTACCCTAACTAGATATACCTAAGTGTACCTAGCATGTATGTAGGTTTTAAGCCAAGAATCCCTACAGAATAAAGTCAACCCCATCACCTGAAGTGAGAGACTGTGCAGCCCTGAATTTGCTAACTAAAAATGAAAATACAGTCTTACTTTGTATACTTGCAAAACTCCCTTGAAAAGCCTTGTAAATATGTAAATATTGATATCAAATAGACGTAGGATTCAAGCCCATACAGGGCTAGACAACGAAAATGAAAACAAACTGTAAAGTTTTTGAAGTTTGTGAATACTTTCTAGTATCAGGGGATACAACCCAGTATAACAGCTCTGGGAATCCTAATGAAATCAATCTCAACAGATGTAGATGAAATGATACATCCTATTTGATAATCTATATGGAATAGAGTGTGCACAATAATAATGAAATGTTTGTTGCTGTCAACGGTTTTAATTCTGCACTTGAGCACTTTATTTTCGCTATTTTAAACAATGTGTAATCTATGTAATACCACACTACAAGATGGCCGCCACTTTCAATGCATTTTACCATCATCTATGTTGATGATACTGAAAAGCTGGGTGGGTTTAAAATGGCGATTGTATGTTTGCACAAACTGACACTGACGAAGCTTTTTAGCGAAACGTGTCTGTCGGGGGTGAAGGGGGTTTGAAAATAAATTGACTTTGACATCTGGACACCGGAGTGCTTGCCGTTTTTTCGACCGGATTGGTTGAATTGTGTTGCTATATATATAAATATACATAAATATTGTCATGTAGTTCTTATAAACCTATATAAGATCTGCGCATTTAGATGACATACACTGTAGGATTGGTGTCAGACTAATTCTATACCACCACACCGGGTATGTTGCCCAGTGTACCAGCTCGCTCACATTGCCACTAGAAACTCCTCTTACCAGGGAGGTAATAGTTCTTGGCAACTATTCAAACATTCAAACTATTCAAACATGACAACCCTGATCCCTCAGGACCGTGGAAACAGTGTACTACTTTTCGCTCAGTCACTCGTGCTCACTTAGTCTCAGAGAGATGCACAGAATAAACGGTATGGACATTTTTCAATAAGCATTTATTAAACAGCCGTTATTCTAGTGTAAATAGGTGTGCTGAAACAACCACTAGACATAATTAGATATAAATGATTATAAGCACTAAGAAAGTAAAAGGATGGTAGATTTCTACCATTTTGCTATAACCATGAATACAGGCAAGTATATAAAATACATGACAATAAAATGCGTACCCTTATGATGCTACCCTAACTAGATATACCTAAGTGTACCTAGCATGTATGTAGGTTTTAAGCCAAGAATCCCTATAGAATAAAGTCAACCCCATTACCTGAAGTGAGAGACTGTGGGACCCCATCTTGGTCTCGAGTTGGACACTCCGCAAGGGATGTTAGACCACTGCGAGCTGGAGTATCTGTATGCACGAACCTCAGCGTCTTGCATCAGTGTCTCGGCAAGGAACTCCTGATCTCATCTAACTATCTCAGCAAGATGTGATGTTTATATAACCAAATGTGTCCCCACGGATTATACTTTGCTGTGCCATTGTCGGACTTAGGATGACGTCGGGAATTAACCTTGTACATAGTCACTATGCAGGAGATGGTAGTCATGCTGAGTTTCCAAGAATCCAAGAATTCTAATGCATAATGTATAAGGCTATTGTTCAGGGAAAACCCCACCTTCTATAAACATTACCGTAACTAGGTAAAGGGTCAGTTCTAGCAGTCCGTTATGTATGTAATGAAGGGACGAATGTAGGTGAAAGGTTGAGATGTAGTCGGACCTATATTGGGGTACCTCTGTGGAATATAACACCCACTCCTCATCCAACTGGACAACATTATTAAATTCTAACGTACTACAAGGCTGTCTAGGCACTGGTACATAACAAATAAATACTTTGAGAAAACTGCTGCATGAAAACACTTCAGGCTGGCAGTACGAGCTCTAGTCATACAAAGAGAGAAATACAGGAGTGTCTCTGTCTGCGGCCTGCCCAGAGCTGCAACGGCCCCTCTAAGAGCATCAATCAACGCCGCAGCGAGACTTATCACTGGCTCCAAAAGAAGCTCCCACATATCCCCTGACCTAAAATCCCTTAATTGGCTACCTTTTGAAGCCAGAATTCATCTGAAAATAGCATTTATGACACATAAAGCCATTCATCACAACGCACCCAGCCATCTGGCACAGAAACTGGCGCCCTCATGTGGGGTCAGATCTTCAAGAAGTACTAAAAGCCTTTTACTGAAACCGCAAAGATTCAACAAGAAGAAAACATACAACCAAACCTTTTCAGGGATGGCGCCCAGAATTTGGAATGCTCTGCCCCCAGAAACTACTGCATCTAAAAAAAAAAAGTGAAATCGCTCATGGCTAAATTTACTGGAGCATGGACTACTGTTATTATGCGACCCAACGTTTGTTCTACATGGAACTATATAGTGTTTACTGTCCATACAGGTATCCTAGATATTGTATCTATGTTATGCTTGATGTGCAAGGAACGTTTTGTTCTGCACCATATACCTATGTATCACGATAGGATGTTTACACTTTCATTGACTAGCATTGAACTTTATGTTATTTACCTTGTACCTATGTATCTAAGACACTTACCTTGTAAAGTGCTCTGATACCCGCAAGGGTCTTGTTCGCGCTATATAAAACTTTCAAAATAAATAAATAAATAAATAAATAAATAAGGCAACGCTGGTATTATTTATACCTGAAAGGTGCCTTGTTTGACGTAAGTTTTTGGACATAAGACGTCAATAAAGATGTCACTAGGAAGTGATTGTCCTTTCAGTGCTCATTAGAGTTCTATTACTAATCAAAACATAGCACGCGGGGCTTTCCCAGGTTGCTGAGTTTTATCTTGTTGAAGAACTCGGAGTGTAATCTAGGAATCTAAGATAGTGGCTTCTGCTGTGTCATCTACTGTAATGAGCTGCAGAGGCGAGTTTCAGAAATGTGGCTGAAATATGGCTCTGATCGTGTATGCCATTATAGGGGTATGAATGGATTATAGCCGTATAGGGGCATAAGGTCATAGTATTGATCGGGGTCGTAGATTAGAACACAACACCCACTCCATGAATTTATGTCCATCAAATTACTAAAAACTAGAGCAATAAAATGCCTGTGTAACATTACCCACCCCAAAATACATATTTGCATTTGAAATGGCGTATTTGAAATACATGGAAATATAGGTACTGTACGTCTTTAAGCATAGAAATCATTCAAAATTATAGCATATGTAATCAGTGAGTGATTTTGCGAAAAAAATACACATGAAATATCTCTTTATACAGAAAAGAAGGGGGAGATAATTTCATCACATATAAATGCATTTGCTGTAACATGTGCTAGAGGCTGATGTAAAGTTATTATGTCTCTAGATCTACCTAAAATAGAAGTTATGTTCTTTATGAATAGTTCTACTTTAAGCAAAGAATTTTGTGCCAGAAAAAAGGTAAATATTTTGGAAAATAGTTCAATAAAAAAAAAAAATTCTTGGTGAACTGGGGAATAGAGTTCCAAAGCTTTTCAGTAGTTTTTGTTGATCAAAACTGAAGGCCGAATTCAGAGTTCATGGGAACGCTGTGTGTCGGAAAGCTTTTCAAAATTATTGTTTCTGTTCAGGGGAGAACATCATATCAGACAGGCTCTAAAGGAATTGGGCTACAAAATCAGGTGACAGTTCGACCAAGTTCGATAGTGCTGTAACTTGGCAGGTGTGAGAATGATTGCTATCATCAAAGTCTGGATCAGCAATGCTCACAGAGGGTCGTACCTGGGTGATGTTGCTTTTATTTCTTGCTCCACTGTCACCACCTAGTCGTAGCACAGGACTCTCAACGAATGCCGTCATCAGGATTGGTAGCCGCTGGGGACAACACAATGCGTGAGCCGTTACAGGACTTAGCAAAGTATTGATATCCATTAGTACTGCTGATGGAAGTGCAAGACAGGTGTCCAACACGCATTCATCTCCGCATAGCATACATCGAAGCACAGGTAAGATGCAGGTCTGCCATATAGGTCTGGAATGAAAGAAACCAGGTCATGTTCAGATCTCTCCGCCTGGCCAATCCAAGGACTCTAGTTATGCGGTCCCGCTAGCGTATTGCTAGGATCATTTCTTCCATCCCTGCCGGAGTCATGTCTGTATTTTGGCTTGCCATATCGGAGCAGGAGGGTCAAAAATAAAATGCCTGCTACAAGTCCCAAAATCAGGGGTATGCCGCCAAAGACTGAATGGACAAAATTAGGAATGATTCCTAGAATTGCTTTGAATGGTGTTAACAGTCCCGAAAAAATGGTCTTAAATACGCCTGGGATGCCTATGGCACTTGACATATTTAGAATTTTGCTAAGCATTTCTGTGAAATGCACGGAGCAATTTGTTGATAAAAGGTCATGAATCTCCGATGCTGTCCTTGCAACTTGGAGATCATACGTCTCTTTTTGATGACGTGTTGGGCACTGTTGTCTGCAAAAGCACAGACTTCATTCTGCTTAAAGTATCAATTGGTATAGAAGAGACATTCAAACAAGGCCATATGGGAGTCTCGGAGTCTCCAGGGCCGTTTGGAAACAATGCTTGCATATAGCATTTTACCATGGAAGTTACTTGTACGAGATATGCTTTCCCTGGCAAAAGGCCGCAACAGCTGTGATCCGTTATTAGAATGTAACTCCCGTTAGAGAGTTGCTTAAAGAAAGGCTCTATCTGTGTTGCAGGTGTGACATGTTGGTGGCATGAAAGGTTGTTTGAAGTTCCTTCACAGGCCCCGTGTAAATTAATACCCCGGCACAAAAGTATACCGCTTGTTGAATGTTTGCAGTTTTCACCACTAAGAAATACATTTTTTTTGCTGTCACTACAGCATGTGTGTGTGTATGGTAAATTCCATGCTGACTTAATGTACCCTTTACCCAAACGTTCATACTGGCCAGTCGGTATGTATTCAAGGCAATTTTTAAATCGGAAAGTTGTTATCGGAATTGTGAAATCCCGTGTATTATCCATTCAATGACAGGACTTTCTGACATTGTCAATGGTAATCTCTCAAGTTTTTCGATGCTCAGGATTGTATAGCCTGCTCCTTTCTGTGCCAAGCTGATTTGTTTATCAGTAAGGTTAAAGATTGAAAGCAATGACGTTGTGTTGATTAAACGCCATGGCACATAGCCTGAACGAAGATTTTGCAGCGTCCAGCCTAACTGTACAATAAAACGCAATTGTGACTGACCATGCTGTAACATTAGCAAGTCTTAATCTATTATATCTATGGCAGATGATACAATACTGTCCAGTGAATATATTCTGGAGGACAGAGTCATTAACCCATTGTCCACAACAGAAAGTGATTTTTCCAAATTAATACAATCAATTTCTCGTATTTTTTCAGCTGTTTCAATTTGTGTTACTTTCCAAGCCTTGTTGTAAGCCGCATATATACTGGTCGCTATGAAACGTTTTTGACGCTCTTTGCGTGGTCCCAGAATGAAATCGCGCAAATCAGCACCATCTTTAAGTAAAGATAAGTGTTGCTTAATTTCTGCCAGTGTAGATGTTTCTAGCCATTCGAGGCACAGCTTCCCTACACTGTATGTTGTTACCATCCCTGGATGTTGTCTCTGGGAGTATCTAGGGTCTGGTCTGGTCATTGCTAACCCTTGTGTTTTATTCAGGAATCTATCTTGACAGTTGTTTGTGTTAGTAGGCCAGATTAACCACTTTGTCCAATCAGGATGTGTTCTGTTTAGATGTAAAATTTTAGATACGTTCAATATCTGTAGTTGCATTATCAGGTATTGGTTTCGGAATAGACGGTTTGTTAAGGTCTTTAATCTTAGCTAGGCCAAGACAGGATGTTTGGTGAATTGTGTCACTTAAGAACAATATTTGTTCTGGGATCATGCAGGCTCAAAATAATGCTTCTAGGCCTTGTACCTGCCAATCTTTTGTACCCCAGATTGTTTTTGTTTCAATGTTATTTCTTCAAAAATCAAAACCAAATGTCATCATTTTTTCATAAAATGCTTCTGAATATATCAATTTAGTATTTGTCAGCATTGTTTTCAACCCTGTTTTATCCAACAGTTTATAATAAAACGTTTCTGCATCACTGGTGTTAAACCCTGAGAAGTACTGGAATTAATCATAGAATGTTTTAGAACTGCTTTTAGGTGGAGTAGCACAATGTTCCCATTGGTTATATTTAAAAACATTTCTAGGTTGTGCAGATTTATGTAAGTAATGATCTCCGTAATGTGAGAAGCAGTACATTTGTTCATAACTAGACGAACCTTGTAAATAATCATGTTCTGTAAATCTCGCTGACAACACTAAATCAGACATCATATTATTACTTTCAAAATCCCAATCATCAGAAAATGTACTTGGTTTTACAAAGTCACTTAAGGAAACCTTGAACTGGTGAGGATATTTCAGGATTTCGACCGGGCCATATACTTCATAGTCAGTTTTGTCCCAAACTACCCCGCCGGGTATATGAATCGCTGTGACATTTACTGTTGATAGTTCTATTTTCTTCACGTGGGATGATCTGTGTGGTTTCAGGACTAAGTTGATGTTCTGACTTGCTGTGTCCATTGATCTGTAATAAACTTTCCTAAAATTAAAACTAAAATTAGGCATAGTAGGAGTATAAGTACCCCTGAGATTATCCAATGCTCAATCAATGGTGCATCCAGATATACTTCTTTGATATGATGAAAGAGTTCTGTTGCTTTTTCTTTAAAAGTCTTTGTTTCTGGCATCACTTCAGGGTTGCTTTGATCTTCAGAAAAGTTATCAAAATTGATGAAGTAGCCAGAGGCAGTTCTGTCAATTGTTGGAATTGTTTTCTCAATTTGTCTTTCGGTAGCACAATATGATGCCATATCATTGTAGACTGGTGTTTCTTGACAAACTGATTCAATCTGTGTTCCAAGTGGCACGAGTTCCATGGCATTATTGCATAGTCTCTCTCTGTGCACTGCAGGTTTATCAAATGTGATTAATCTTTCAGTTTGAACCTCTTGGATTGTTGCAAGTTTGGGTATTCTGTTGTTTCTCGGGAGTCCACTGGGCCTACTGTTGATTATAGGCCACATGCTTGTGGTTTTACCAGGTCGATTGATACAACTCTGTTCTCCTTTTTACCAGCAAGGGGCGGTAGTACTACTGATCTTGTTCCGTTGATTGCTAAGACAGGTACTGCGTTTCTGTAAGAAGGCCCAAATTCCTTCATCACCGCTATTTTTTCTCTGACTAGATCCCCAATCTTTGGATTCCAGACAGGTCTTGCTGGGGCTGGTGGTGCCTCGTCAGTGGTAGTCGGCTGTTGCTTTAACTTTATGTTGCTTATGGATTTTCTTGTTTCATTCAAGTCCTGTAAAACAGCCAAACGATCTTTGATGTCAAAGTCTTTATTCTTATCTTCTACCACTGATACCTGACTATCTAAGTCCTGAATGTACATTCTAGTTCCGAACAATAGTTCGTATGGGCTGAAACCTTTTAGAGAATTTCTTGGCAAATTGTTTAGACTAAGTTGGACACTTATTAAATGTTTGACCCACCCATCACCCGAACCTAATACCTTCGCTGTTATAGATTGCTTTATGTCCCGGTTTTTTCTTTCCACTACACTGTTCCCTTCGGGGTGTGATGGACAAGAGTATCGCAACCCAACGCCCATGCTGGCCATGGCCTCCTTATAAGCTCGAGAGCTGAAAGCAGGACCCTGGTCAGAATGGAACATGGCAATTGCGTATGTGCCGATAAAGACTCGCAGATCTTTTATAACCGTTTTGGCGTCAGCCGGGCCCTGGGGCCACATTTTTTAAGTGAATTTTAGTCTTAAATGATATACAATGGGACGCATTTCTCTTGTTTGATTATGCGTATAGATCGCCTTATGCTTTCTATTAGGGTTCCTGACACTACGCTGACCGGTACTCCACTGCGATCTCTCTTGCAGTCTTCATAACTTTTTGCAAAATAATGAATATCTACGCTCATTCCCGGCCACCAGTACTCTGATTGTAATTCTTTCAGAGAGTCCCTGATTGTGTGGTGTCTCAGACCCAACCCCATATGTGCTTCCTGTAGTAGGAAGACTCTCCTGTTCATGTTTGGAATTACCCTATCCCCCACTCCAGGGATTCGAGCAAAAGGAACGGAGTTTGCATCAATTACGTATGCATATTTGAGTGGATAGTTCACGGGTAGTGCTGCACAGTCGCCTTTTACGGACGTTTTTACTGCCAGCTTGGTTTCCCCGTCTATGTATTTTTCTGAACGCTTTTTTGTGGCTACGGAAGCCGGTTTAGTTGCTTCCGCTGTGGCTGTATTAGCCAATGAATTCCCTGCAACGTGAACGCCATCACGTTGATGACTCAGTGTGTATCACGTGAGTCTTTTGTAGTTCTTTCTGTAAAAGAACTACCTGTTTCCAAAGCATTTTATGCTTGATTGTGGCACCTGTGTCATCTTTGTAATCATTTTGAACCCAGCTCTGTTACTTGTTATTGTAAGAGTTGATGCAAAAATGCGAATCGCACACGATTAGTGTCGGGAATTCACGTTCTGCATTTTCAAGCGCCATCTTTAAAGATCTGATTTCAGCTCTCTGAGCCGAACAGTTTCTAACTGATTCAGTTTTTGTTATTTTCGGTCTGAATTTACCGCACAGCCAGCGACCTTTAACAATCGCACAGGCTGCATCGTAGGATTTGTTTTCTACGTTGTAGTGCTGTACAAATCTGTCTGTGTAGATTATACAGGAGTATTGTTGGAGAGGCAGAATTTTGATTGGCAGCGGATATTCTTGTTCATAAGTCAAATCATTCAGTTTTTCGAATTGCGGAGCAAAATAGTATTTCACGTCGTCCGCAGCAAGAGAATTTTCCCAAGGTATCCATTTCGGATCCAGTGACACTGTAGGCAGGTTTACTGGGCTGAATAGCGCCTCGAAGGCGGATTCCGCTGTGAGGACATTGATCCTTTTGCCATGTGCTTGTTCTCGTTCATTAGCTATTGCAGTTAGTACTGCTTTCATAGTATTTTCTGTGAGACTGAATGTTTTTTCTGCTTGTGTGTGCAAGTGAGATTTGTAAGCTATTGGTACCTTTTCTCCCTCATTAGAGGTCAGGTACGTGAATCCGCATCTTCCTGGGATGACTTGGATTACAAGGTTGCGTGTGTTATCGCGTGTTTCTAATTTAGTTTTAGCTAACATGTCTGTTTGCAATGATCTCAAAATTCCTGTGTGTTTTTGAGTCCAGTTGATTGGTTCAAAATCAGGTTTAATTAATTCGTAGAGAGGTTTAACCCTCTCCGCATAATTTAGAATGCAAGTTCTTCCGAAATTCAGGAACCCTAGAATCGATTGTAAGTTCTTCAGCGTTTTCGGTGCTTGTCCGCTAGGCTTTTTCCTTCACTTGATAATTCGTATCCTAAAAATAATACTTTCAGATGGGCAATTCTTGACTTTTTAAAGTAGAATTTGTAACCCTCTGCTGCGAAACCAAGTATTATGGTGTTCACTCTTTTCAAGTGAGTCTCCAAGTCATCGTCTGTTAGATAGATATCATCTACATAAGATAATGCCTCATCATCATATATTTGTAGTAACTCTGTTACTCTGGCTGAGAATAGTCCTGGGCTGTTCTTGAATCCCTGTGGGAGCCTACAGAAATTTTTCTGCGACCCCATTACTGAGAAAGTGGTCAAGTATCTGCTTTCTGGTGCAATATTTTGACAAAAGAAACCATTAGATATATCTAATGTTGTTTTATATTTTTTCCGAACTATGTTATTCATTAGTGCAGCACTATGCGAATTCTGTACTGCAAATGTTTTGCAACATTAGTTAAGGTGTCTGTAGTCCAAAACTAGACGATATGAATTGTCTGGTTTGGAGACAGGAAACAAAGGATTGTTCATTTGAGAGGTGCATGTTTCAATCACCCCCTGGTATTCAAGTTGATCTAAAATCTCCCTGACCTGTTTTTTAGCTTCTTGCTTAATTGGATACTGCCTTTGTGCAGTTGGTTGACTTTTTAACTGGATTTTGTGAGGAGGAGAGTCCTCATCCCATCCTACATGATTTTTATATAAAGCTGGTGCCTGGGCTACTGCCCATTGCCTTGCATATATATATTTAGTGTGAATCGGAATGTGATTCGAGAAGGCAGGCATAATCATTTCTTCGCCACGAGGGCACTCCCTGAAAAACTCTGGGGGCCAATCTTTTTCAGCTAACAGGATGTCATAGCCTTTTGAGAGTTTATCCCAAAATAGACCCCTTATTTTCCTAGTCTTGTCACCCTCTATACGCAGTGTTATTTCGTATATCTTATGAGGTTCGCTAACTCTGGTGTCGGCAGTTTCTACTTGAATGTATTCATTCTTGTCTACTGTCTCCAGATGCCTCATCAGGATCTTGCGAGCTATGCTGATTTCTGCTGCACTGTCTAGCATTGTCTGTGCTCACTCCCCGTTTTTCAACTGTGTCCTCAGTATGTTCGATTACTCTAATACTGGCTACCTTCTTTCTTGGAAATTGAGATTTTTTTACTTTGAGCAGGTTCCTTGTCTTTGGACTTGGTGTGGTCTCCTGGGTCTGACCGTCCTCTTCTTTCCGATTTCTGCGAAAAAGATCGAGAAGGACGTGTATCAACACTTTGATATCTATCAGGTTTCTTCAAATTATCCCTATTTCTAAGGTTATATCTTTTCTCAGAGGGCTCCCTCTGGGGAGACTGGTGTTCTCGAGCCGGAGTTCTTTCCCTCCGTCGAGGAGACCTTCCTCTGGACTGGAAAACTTTTTTCTTGGGAGTGGATTGTTTATTTCCATCCCAGCTCTTTTTAGGAGTGTTTGAATTATTTTTAATAAATAATTTTTCAGGATTTTCGAGCAGTTGGGGCTTTACTGGTTTTCCACCCAAGCTGTCTCTACCTAGTTCTTCATAACATTTTTCTATAATTCTGGCAAGCTCAATTGGTTGATCTGGTATATTGGTTTCTTTCAATTTCTGGCGGATCGCTTTATCCTCCATTGCCAATTGAACCAACTTTCTATATGCCTTTGTTAATTCTCTTATTTTAACTAAGAGTTCTTCACTTGACATTTTATCAATGTCTGGATGTGGTGTGTAGCTGGCTAGAAGCGGCCACGTTGCTCCTGGTCTACCTAGTGGACCGAGCCTGGTAATATGATCATTATGTCTTAGGGCGCCTTTAAACCAGAGCAGGTGCTCTTGGTATTTTAATGGGATTTCAATCTCCTCGAAAGGAGCGTACTCTTCCGGTGGATCCCCTATTTTGTAATAGTGGAACTCGTGTGTTGCGGTGTTTGCCGCTGGAAATTTTATCCAAGAATAGAATACCTCTGTCTGCCGATATTAGTGTGCCTCTATCACGAAGATGACTGTGCCACCTTGTGTGGTCAGTCCATTTTCTATAAGTTTTGACATTAAAGTTTTTCTTATGTTGAGTGGGATGATTATTGCACCCGGTTCAGTAGTCCCTGTACCATCGGGACCCTGCTGAGTCGCATTTACTGCGACATCAATGATTCCGTTTTCAGTGTCTGACATTTTATTGTCAGAAAGGTTATGCAGAGCAGGTCTCCTGGCATTTTACTGTCAGGAAGGTCTTTTGTTGCAGATCAGGTTTTTGCAGTGCAGGTCTCCAAGGAGACAAAGATTAGGTGCACAATATTTTGGAACACTGTATCCTTCAACGTTGAATAAACCAGAGCTTTACATAGGAATCTCTTCCTACTAAGTTCGGGCGGATTTTAACCTTTCACCCACTCCAGACGTCTATTGGAGTATTTACGGGAGAAAGGGTCTGTGTGAAAAATGCACGACTGAGTTACTCTAACGTCCTGCGTTAGTTTTATCGCCTTACCGAATGTTGGGCGCCATGTAGTGTAGTTCCTATTTTCCCTATAGGCCCTGCGCATTGGAATAACATAAACAGTAGTATAGACGTAGAAGTGCGGTCTTCCAGGTCTCTACTGACTATGCTAAACTTAATTGGGTTTGTACCAACTAGCTCAGAGGTCACTGGAAACGTTCTTGACTGAATAAGAAGTGATCAGCTTCCCTGGTACAGACAAGAAGGGATTCAGTTTTCCAACAACCGCATAAACATGACAACTTTGCTCCTTAGAATAAGAGTCAATCTCTAGAGTCGTGTGAAACAATAGACAATTATTTTACTCAGTCAGTTGTGCAGATTACTTTCACCAAGATGCAGAGAATAGAGAGACGGGCGTTTTCAATAAATGGTATTATTTATTGAACAGTCTTTCTTCTCATGCAAGAGAATTGAAGTGCCACAATTGCAAGACTAGTTATTATAAAAAGTGCGTACAGTAAAATGAGGATTGCGAAATAATACTGTAAAAGCATTGATATGGTTTCTTAGCCATACAATGGTTAAAATGAATAAAATATATACATTCATATATACATTTGACTAACGTACTCAACTGGTGCTTCTAACTACGCCTACCCCAGTGTACCTGACCTAAGCCTAATACTTGGGAGGGAGTAAGTAAGTAGCAGTTTTAGTTAAGTTGGTTTTGCCAAGGTTTGCTTCAAGAATTCTCTCTATGGGTTTAGTCAACACCATACCTCTGAAATAGAATGTTGGAGATCTTGTATCTCCTTCCAGGACTCGATATCCCAGTCACTCGCAAGAGTAGGCTGGGAACGTCGGAGCTGGATTTTCTCGGCAGGAGAAAAGACAAAGTCTCTCTCAGCACGTCAAGGAGGAGGAGGGGCAGCGTCCGTGGGCTGCTTGCATCTGCTGGGTTCTGCAAGGGACAGCTGTTCTGCTCCTGTATTCACCACACCATCGCTATTATTGATGTCGCTCTTGCTTAAGGCAACGCTGGTAATATTTATACCTGAAAGGTGCCTTGTTTTTGGACATAAGACGTCAATAAAGATGTCACTAGGAAGTGATCGTCCTTTCAGTGCTCATTAGAGTTCTATTACTAATCAAAACATAGCAAGCGGGGCTTTCCCAGGTTGCTGAGTTTTATCTTGTTGAAGAACTCGGCGTGTAATCTAGGAATCTAAGATACTGGCCTCTGCTGTGTCATCTACTGTAATGAGCTGCAGAGGCGAGTTTCAGAAATGTGGCTGAAATATGGCTCTGATCGTGTATGCCATTATAGGGGTATGAATGGATTATAGCCGTATAGGGGCATAAGGTCACAGTATTGATCGGGGTCCTAGAATAGAACACGACACCTCCCTGTGACAGGATACCATTTGTCCAGGCCTCCCCTGCCGGAGTTTCGGTCAGCTGCAGGAGGCCTGAATTGTGTCTGTGGCAGCAGCATCCATTTTGTGATGCTGAGGCTCTGGTTAGATTTAACCGCGTTTAAGCAAATTAACATGTCTTCTCCCTCTAGAAGGGTGAAATGCTACCCCCCGTCACCACAACTGTAGAGGGGGTAGTATTCCAAAGCGTATGACACCTTGCACGACATGTTTTGATAAAGCCAAACCAAAGTTAGCAAGTAACCGCGAGGACTATAATGCACTTAAGAGTATATGGTATGGCAATATCCTAGAACTTGGCTCCGAAAGCGGCATACAGGCTCAGCTCATGCTAGAGCACCATCTCACATAAAACCAAGCACTCTGCCTCCAGGATTGTTAAGGCCTGCCATAGGAGTGACTTATAGGTGTATACGTGTCCTGATATAGGTTTAGATATAGGTATACTATATCTAAGCAAGGGGTGATTACACCACCTTGCCCCAGCTGAGTGATCAGCCAGTTGTGTCAATTTTAGATAGCTAGCCAGGGGTGGCAAAAGATATGCTGCAGCCCCTGGTAGGCCTTGGATGCACCTATGCCCTGGGTACCTATAGTACACTGTACAGGGGCTGATAAGGTGACCCAATACCCAATTGGTTATGTACCTAAAGTACATGGTTGTGAATTTAGAGAGAGAACAGCAGGCTGTGGGTCTGATTAGCAGGCCCACAGCCACATTAAGTCGAAAACCAGTGAAGCAAAAAATGGGGTGACCATTCGACAGCAGACCCTACTCTCCTACAGCATATGTTGTTTAAAGCCCCAGTTCTAGGGGGCATGTGCATTTTAAGAGCCTTGTGTGGCTCCAACCCTTGGCACATTTGTTTTAAGAGCCTAGAGGGCTCCAATGTGCGCAGTATTTATTTCCAGAGCCAGAGGGCTCCAGCATTTTGCACAGTTTGTCCCAAGGGCCAATGAGGGCCCATGCCACAGTTTTGCATTCACAGCTGCCCAGCAAGTAGTGGGCAGCTGCACCGTTTAAGCATTTATTTTTGGGGACATATACTTTTGGATTCAGGAGTGGGACGCACTCCTTCACCCCTACCTTGGCCTTCCACAGCTGCGCAACACTTAGTGCCAGCTGCAATGTTTAGGCCCCAGTTCATTGTTTCCAGCTGCCCAGCAAGTAGTGGGCAGCTGCAACGTTTAGGTGTTGGCGCAGTGGCGCAACCTGGACCTTCGCTGCTTTGGGAGCAGCCCTGACTCTCTGGACGCAGGGCGTTTGAGCCCCCTTATTTGAGATGGCCAGTTGGCCAGGGGGGATTGTTACATTTATAGGGCGCAGGCCCTAATGTGATTCATGTGCTATTGTGATTTATGCGCTAATACATTTGGGAGCTAGGAAATGTATGGTGTATAGTATGTTTTGCACACCCTGTTTTGATACCTCTAGATATGGTTTATGCATAGAAGGTTGTTTTACCTGTTTAGGTTTATGTTAGGGTGATGATACTTCCCTGTGTTATTTACACCCCTAGTGTAAAGTTTACTTAGGTGGTGAGGGTCTGATGTAGTTAGACTTGTTTGATACTGTGCATGATGGATTTCATGTCACAGACTGCTGCAAAGTGCAGTGATTATCAGTGTTCACTAGCTGTACGTTCTATGACCTATTTTTGCTTGTATGTTTATGATTTAGTTCACCTTTACCAAGTTCACTTAGTGATGATCCTGACAGTGGTCCATGTGGCCCTGTCAGGTGTAAATAAACCCTTGTAAATATTGCCCGTGCCAGTTCGCCCAATGTATATTGTGTTATTACTATCTGATGTGTTGTGAGAAAACAAAGGCTATTTTTATATAACCTTGTGTGGAGTTCATTTTGTGGGGGCCTTGGATGTTGATGCTTTACACATTGCCTCTGGGATAAGCCTTAGTGCTCGTGGCACGTTGCCAAGGGGGTGAGCAGGGGTTATCTTGGCGTGTAACTCCCTTGCCCTGACTTGAGTGGTGGTTCCTGCCTGGCTTTGGCGCAAGCCTTAGCCAATCAGAGATCCCGTTTCAAACAGGGGTCCATGGTGTGTTGTTTGGAGAGAGGGTCCCCCAGAAGATGGGGAGTGAGGGTCATGCTGGACCTGGGGGTGAGAGCTCAGGGTTTGAGGGGTAAGAGCTCAGGGTCCGAGGGGTAAGAGCTCAGGGTCCTGGGGGGGGAGCTCAGGGTCCTGGGGGGGGGGGGAAGCTCAGGATCCTGGGGGGGGAGAGCTCAGGGTCCTGGGGGGGGAGCTCAGGGTTTGAGGGGTAAGAGCTCAGGGTCCGAGGGGTGAGAGCTCAGGGTCCTGGGGGGGGGAGCTCAGGGTCCTGGGGGGGGGGAGCTCAGGGTCCTGGGGGGGGGGGAGCTCAGGGTCCTGGGGGGGGAGCTCAGGGTCCTGGGGGGCGGGGAGAGCTCAGGGTCCTGGGGGGGGGGGGAAGAGCTCAGGGTCCTGGGGGGGAGAGAGCTCAGGGTCCTGGGGGGGAGAGAGCTCAGGGTCCTGGGGGGAAGAGAGCTCAGGGTCCTGGGGGGAAGAGAGCTCAGGGTCCTGGGGGGAAGAGAGCTCAGGGTCCATGGAGGAGAGAGAGCTCAGGGTCCATGGAGGAGAGAGGGCTCAGGGTCCATGGAGGAGAGAGGGCTCAGGGTCCATGGAGGAGAGAGGGCTCAGGGTCCATGGAGGAGAGAGGGCTCAGGGTCCATGGAGGAGAGAGAGCTCAGGGTCCATGGAGGAGAGAGAGCTCAGGGTCCATGGAGGAGAGAGAGCTCAGGGTCCAGGGGGAGGGGAGAGCTCAGGGTCCTGGGAGGAGAGAGGTTTCTTTGAAGTATTTGGGATCAGGCGTGTTTGGGATCAGGCGTGTTTGGGATCGGGCGTGTTTGGGGTCGGGCGTGTTTGGGGTCGGGCGTGTTTGGGGTCGGGCGTGTTTGGGGTCGGGCGTGTTTGGGGTCGGGCGTGTTTGGGGTCAGGCGTGTTTGGGGTCAGGCGTGTTTGGAATCAGGCGTATTTGACCGGACCTCTGACACCATGAATTCAGAACACTTCTGGAACTCAGAACATTCTACCAGGAAGGATTGCTGTGCTGCCAGGAGGGACTCCCACTTTAATGAAACTGTTTTGCAGTGTTGGTATGCTGTCTGCTGCGTCTTGCCTGGGAGAGAGGACTGACCCTGACTCTCTAAATCTCCAGAACCTGTGGAACTACAAGGGCTGGTTGGCTTGCCCCCTGCTCTTAATTCGCAGGACCATGAAAGACTTCCTGCAACTCTACAACATCACTGTACTCTGCAGTCTGTGAGTCCTGCATTTCCAAGTGGTGCCAATCTGTCCTGGGCCCTTGGGAATGACTTTCCTGTGCTGGTGTTACCATTTAACAAGCATTTTCAATGCAATGGTTTCGCCTTTGGAAAAGTTTGAGCTATTTGCATTGTTAATGACCACATTTTTATTTATGTCTTGGTTTTGAAAACAGTTAAATAAATGGCATTGTCACTTACATTGTTATTAGCGTAATCTTTGCGGTCTCTAGAACTCTATAGCACTCCCTAGTTACTCTACACTCCCTAGCACTGTGCACTCCCTAGCACTCCCTAGCTTCCCTAGTCACTCCGCACCTCTTAGCATTGTGCACTCCCTAGCACTCTCTAGTCACTCCCTAGTACTCTGCACTCCCTAGTCACTCTGCACTCCCTAGTCACTCTGCACTCCCTAGCACTCTCTAGTCACTCCCTAGTACTCTGCACTCTCTAGTCACTTTGCACTCCCTAGTCACTTTGCACTCCCTAGTCACTCTGCACTCCCTAGTCACTCTGCACTCCCTAGCACTCTCTAGTCACTCCCTAGTCACTCTGCACTCCCTAGTCACTCTGCACTCCCTAGTCACTCTGCACTCCCTAGTCACTCATTTTCAGAGCGCTAAGATGTGACAACCATATGTTCGTCTAAATTGGCTTTTTTTACGATATCTCATATGGATGGTGTTCAGCTATGGTAACATGGCAAGATGCAAACATCAGAAACCAGCTAAACCCTGCCACCTCCGTGCAGAGCCCAGACTATTCCGGATTCCACCACAGCATATTCTGAACAGACTGTGGGCAGTCCTTTGCCTAACAAAATAATAAAGCGATCTATCTACATAACCTCAATCACAGACCACAGCCCAAGCAAACTCCCAGAAAGACACAGAGCAAGATGTTGAACGACGCCCACAGGCACAAGGTGTGCACAATAACCTGGATTACAAGCAGGGTGGGTTTGTACCTCCAGCTACTAAGCTCACACTAGTGCACTAACCACGCAGAGAGATTTCACAAAAACTTTCCTCACGTCTTCCAAAGTAATGATTTTGCCAGAACACCACAGTCGCCCCAGAAGCTGAAGGAAACGCACAGCTCACCACAGCAACGGGCACACAGACAGCGGGGGGGGACGGCACACGGACAGCGGGAGGGGGGAAGGCACACGGACAGCGGGAAGGGGGGGAAGGCACACGGACATCGGGAAGGGGGGAAGGCACACGGACAGCGGGAAGGGGGGGAAGGCACATGGACAGCGGGAAGGGGGAAGGCACACAGACAGTGGGAAGGGGGGAAGGCACACGGACAGCGGGAAGGGGGGAAGGCACACGGACAGCGGGAAGGGGGAAGGCACACAGACAGCGGGAAGGGGGGAAGGCACACAGACAGCGGGAAGGGGGGAAGGCACACGGACAGCGGGAAGGGGGAAGGCACACAGACAGCGGGAAGGGGGGAAGGCACACGGACAGCGGGAAGGGGGGAAGGCACACGGACAGCGGGAAGGGGGGAAGGCACACGGACAGCGGGAAGGGTGGACGGGCACACGGACAGCGGGAGGGGGACGGCACACGGACAGCGGGAGGGGGGACGGCACACGGACAGCGGGAAGGGGGGAAGGCACACGGACAGCGGGAAGGGGGGAAGGCACATGGACAGCGGGAAGGGGGGAAGGCACACGGACAGCGGGAAGGGTGGACGGGCACACGGACAGCGGGAGGGGGACGGCACACGGACAGCGGGAGGGGGGACGGCACACGGACAGCGGGAAGGGGGGAAGGCACATGGACAGCGGGAAGGGGGGAAGGCACACGGACAGCGGGAAGGGGGAAGGCACACAGACAGCGGGAAGGGGGGAAGGCACACGGACAGCGGGAGGGGGGACGGCACACGGACAGCGGGAGGGGGGACGGCACACGGACAGCGGGAGGGGGACGGCACACGGACAGCGGGAAGGGGGGAAGGCACACGGACAGCGGGAAGGGTGGACGGGCACACGGACAGCGGGAGGGGGACGGCACACGGACAGCGGGAGGGGGGACGGCACACGGACAGCGGGAGGGGGGACGGCACACGGACAGCGGGAGGGGGACGGCACACGGACAGCGGGAAGGGGGGAAGGCACACGGACAGCGGGAAGGGGGGACGGGCACACGGACAGCGGGAGGGGGATGGCACACGGACAGCGGGAGGGGGGACGGCACACGGACAGCGGGAGGGGGGACGGCACACGGACAGCGGGAGGGGGACGGCACACGGACAGCGGGAAGGGGGGAAGGCACACGGACAGCGGGAAGGGGGGACGGGCACACGGACAGCGGGAAGGGGGGACGGGCACACGGACAGCGGGAGGGGGACGGCACACGGACAGCGGGAGGGGGGACGGCACACGGACAGCGGGAAGGGGGGACGGGCACACGGACAGCGGGAAGGGGGGACGGGCACACGGACAGCGGGAGGGGGACGGCACACGGACAGCGGGAGGGGGGACGGCACACGGACAGCGGGAGGGGGGACGGCACACGGACAGCGGGAGGGGGACGGCACACGGACAGCGGGAAGGGGGGAAGGCACACGGACAGCGGGAAGGGGGGACGGGCACACGGACAGCGGGAAGGGGGGACGGGCACACGGACAGCGGGAGGGGGGACGGCACACGGACAGCGGGAGGGGGACGGCACACGGACAGCGGGAGGGGGGACGGCACACGGACAGCGGGAGGGGGACGGCACACGGACAGCGGGAAGGGGGGAAGGCACACGGACAGCGGGAAGGGGGGACGGGCACACGGACAGCGGGAGGGGGGACGGCACACGGACAGCGGGAGGGGGACGGCACACGGACAGCGGGAGGGGGGACGGCACACGGACAGCGGGAGGGGGACGGCACACGGACAGCGGGAAGGGGGGACGGGCACACGGACAGCGGGAAGGGGGGACGGCACACGGACAGCGGGAGGGGGGACGGCACACGGACAGCGGGAGGGGGACGGCACACGGACAGCGGGAGGGGGGACGGCACACGGACAGCGGGAGGGGGACGGCACACGGACAGCGGGAGGGGGGACGGCACACGGACAGCGGGAGGGGGACGGCACACGGACAGCGGGAGGGGGGACGGCACACGGACAGCGGGAGGGGGACGGCACACGGACAGCGGGAAGGGGGGAAGGCACACGGACAGCGGGAAGGGGGGACGGGCACACGGACAGCGGGAAGGGGGGACGGGCACACGGACAGCGGGAGGGGGGACGGCACACGGACAGCGGGAGGGGGACGGCACACGGACAGCGGGAGGGGGGACGGCACACGGACAGCGGGAGGGGGACGGCACACGGACAGCGGGAAGGGGGGACGGGCACACGGACAGCGGGAGGGGGGACGGCACACGGACAGCGGGAGGGGGGACGGCACACGGACAGCGGGAGGGGGACGGGCACACGGACAGCGGGAGGGGGGACGGCACACGGACAGCGGGAGGGGGGACGGCACACGGACAGCGGGAGGGGGGACGGCACACGGACAGCGGGAGGGGGACGGCACACGGACAGCGGGAGGGGGGACGGCACACGGACAGCGGGAAGGGGGGGAAGGCACACGGACAGCGGGAAGGGGGGGGAAGGCACACGGACAGCAGGAAGGGGGGGGAAGGCACACGGACAGCGGGAAGGGGGGGGGAAGGCACACGGACAGCAGGAAGGGGGGGGAAGGCACACGGACAGCGGGAAGGGGGGGGGAAGGCACACGGACAGCAGGAAGGGGGGGGACGGCACACGGACAGCGGGAGGGGGGACGGCACACGGACAGCGGGAGGGGGGACGGCACACGGACAGCGGGAGGGGGGACGGGCACACGGACAGCGGGAAGGGGGGAAGGCACACGGACAGCGGGAGGGGGACGGCACACGGACAGCGGGAGGGGGGACGGCACACGGACAGCGGGAGGGGGGACGGCACACGGACAGCGGGAGGGGGGACGGGCACACGGACAGCGGGAAGGGGGGAAGGCACACGGACAGCGGGAGGGGGGACGGCACACGGACAGCGGGAAGGGGGGGGAAGGCACACGGACAGCGGGAAGGGGGGGGGAAGGCACACGGACAGCAGGAAGGGGGGGGACGGCACACGGACAGCGGGAGGGGGGACGGCACACGGACAGCGGGAGGGGGGACGGGCACACGGACAGCGGGAGGGGGGACGGCACACGGACAGCGGGAGGGGGGACGGCACACGGACAGCGGGAGGGGGACGGGCACACGGACAGCGGGAGGGGGGACGGCACACGGACAGCGGGAGGGGGGACGGCACACGGACAGCGGGAGGGGGGACGGCACACGGACAGCGGGAGGGGGACGGCACACGGACAGCGGGAGGGGGGACGGCACACGGACAGCGGGAAGGGGGGGAAGGCACACGGACAGCGGGAAGGGGGGGGGAAGGCACACGGACAGCAGGAAGGGGGGGGAAGGCACACGGACAGCGGGAAGGGGGGGGGAAGGCACACGGACAGCAGGAAGGGGGGGGAAGGCACACGGACAGCGGGAAGGGGGGGGAAGGCACACGGACAGCAGGAAGGGGGGGGACGGCACACGGACAGCGGGAGGGGGGACGGCACACGGACAGCGGGAGGGGGGACGGCACACGGACAGCGGGAGGGGGGACGGGCACACGGACAGCGGGAAGGGGGGAAGGCACACGGACAGCGGGAGGGGGACGGCACACGGACAGCGGGAGGGGGGACGGCACACGGACAGCGGGAGGGGGGACGGGCACACGGACAGCGGGAAGGGGGGAAGGCACACGGACAGCGGGAAGGGGGGAAGGCACACGGACAGCGGGAAGGGGGGAAGGCACACGGACAGCGGGAAGGGGACGGCACACGGACAGCGGGAAGGGGGGACGGGCACACGGACAGCGGGAAGGGTGGACGGGCACACGGACAGCGGGAGGGGGACGGCACACGGACAGCGGGAGGGGGGGACGGTACACGGACAGCGGGAGGGGGGGACGGTACACGGACAGCGGGAGGGGGGACGGTACACGGACAGCGGGAGGGGGGACGGTACACGGACAGCGGGAGGGGGGACGGTACACGGACAGCGGGAGGGGGGACGGTACACGGACAGCGGGAGGGGGGACGGTACACGGACAGCGGGAGGGGGGACGGCACACGGACAGCGGGAGGGGGACGGCACACGGACAGCGGGAGGGGGACGGCACACGGACAGCGGGAGGGGGGACGGCACACGGACTGACACCTTCGAGTAACTTCCGCGCATTATAAGAATGCATTAAAGAAACAAATAAATAAAGTAGAAGAGCAACGCACAAAAAGCACAACTGACCGCACCAGGATACAGAAAGACTAGCAGGCCTGCGCCAGACCTGAAATATGCAGAAAGCCAAAACCCTAAAAATAAGGAGAGGAGTAGACCAAAAGCTCAGGAAGTAGAGCGGCGAAGCCGAGACACGAACCGGCAACCCCAGCCACAGGAACGAGTACACTAGCCACTAGGCTATCTTCCAGCTCACTCACAGGCATGCATAGTGCACAGAAGTATGCAGGAACAAAGGGGAAACCAATACCCGCAGAGCGGGAAAAATAACCCCAGGACAGGAGAAAGGCGTACACAGACTCATGGCCGGAACCTGAGTCCGAAACCCCCAAAAGGAGAGTACGTGGAATACGACGCACAGCAATGGGACACCAGTGCCCAGCTTAGAGAAAATGTCATATGTAACAAAACAAACGGGAAGCATTCATCAGAAACGAGAGCCCCTTTCAACAGCACTACATTTTGTTTATTAGTTGCATGTGGTCGTTTTAATAATTTTTAATACATATTACGAATATTTAATTATTTTACTTTGGGAATATGTGTTCTATTAGTTTATATTTATTAATTATGTTTTAATTTAATATATTGAAATTAATAATTCAATTTTTTAATTGCAAGTGAAGTTACTATTGCTGTCACATTTTTTATATTGGTCTACATTGAAACTAAATATAAAAAATGATTTGCCATTAAAATTTTACTTTGATTTTATTTTTCAATTTTGAAAGCATATATCACACTTTAAGTTGTCCCTATAGTTTCCTAAAGGAAGATCTCTGCCACAAGTTACTAGTAGTTACTTTACACTTGTAATCACTTGTAAATTAGGCTCCACCCCCTGAATTCAGGGCGTGCATACGTGTAAGTCTATAGTCTGGAATAGTTTTACACTCTTAAATCGTGACTACTCAAATGTAGATTTATTCACAGTGAAGTTTACCTTCGTGAGTACCCCCTACATGCACAGAAAGCGAATTTCCTTGTATTAATCCCAGTTTGAAATCGGATTAAATGAAGGACATTTTCTGCATATTGCACACTCAGATGTATTCAGTTTTATTATGTGTTAGACTGTAACTTTCACTTCCTAAAAGTAAGCAATTGTATGAAGAAGTAGGGAATAAAAAAAAAAGTATTACATGTGAAAATCACACGGACAGCCGCTTTAAAAACAAACTGCTGAGGTGGCGAAGTACACATTGTATTTTTCATGATTTGCAACATGCTGCACAATGGTACACTCGGGTGCAATAGGTCATGGTGCCTCGTGGCCAGTACTGAGACGCCCCGAAGTTCAGAGACAACCTCAGATTGCTAAATGGCAAGAGAATCACCGTGGATGGGAAGGGAGTGAGCAGGGGAGTTTTGGAGAGAGAACGAATAAGATAAGGAGGGTGGGAAAACAAAGTGTAAGGAGTTTGGGAGAATTAAAAACGAAATAGATAAAAAATGAGATAAGTCAGTTACGTGAAGTGAGTAATTGAGAAATAGCAAGAGAGCCAGCGTGGGGAGGGATGTGTTAGTGGAAGAAATAAAGTGGAAAGACAAAATTAGATGAAGCGATCTAACGTGCTGGCAGAAATGAGTAGGAGAAACACATATCAGGTGATATGAGCGTGGTGGGAGTTAGGCAGAGGTGCAACTAGAGCCAAGGGGGGGCTGAACCTTTAATCAGTAGGCAGAGTTGAGCTGCAGGGGCTCTTGGGGTGAAACAACTGCAAGGTCTAATTAACATTCAATTCAAATGGTCTTTTAATGACCTGTGAAACGTTCGGGTCCGGCTGTGTGTGTGCCCGGGATCTGTCTCATCCCGGGCTGCCACACACGAGGGGGGGGGGGGGGGGGGGGGGGGTGGGGGGGGTGACTGAAGCCCGGTGAGTCCAATGGGTGTTGCGCGCCTGGGGTTAGGAAAGAGGGATTGAAAGAGGGCGCGAGCGGGTGGTGGAGAGACTGGAGACTTGTGCTGAAGGGAAGAGCTAAGCAGAGGGTGAATGGAAAGACTGTCAAATTTGTCAGCAAATATATTCTATTTGGAGAAGGGACTGTTAAAATGTTACTGCCCAGTACTGTAGCCACCCGGGCACTTATAAAACAGACCCCACCCTCAGAACCCCCGCCCGGAGCTTAAGGTGAAACTGAGGCGCCTCGAAGACAGGCGTGATCTTGCTGGGAGGGGTTGCACCAGTGTGTGCACAAAAACTGGACTCCATGTGGTGTGGCTCAATAGCACGCTTCTTGTTCTCCCAGGAACCTGTAAGTGATCATTGTAAAACCGTGGGCTGATGCCAAAACGTGTGGCAGCTCTGGGAGCCGGGCCTGAAGGGACTGCGGGATACCCCCGCACCGACCCATGCACATTTTCTGTATAGAGCCGGGGCCTGAGGCGCACCCGAGCACCGACCCAAGCACTCTTTCTGTGTGTTATGTGTCGCGTGTTGTGACATGAGTTCTTCTAAAGACTGTTTAGCGACCTCCAGACAGACATAAAAAGCACAAGACGAGTCTCTGGATCGCTGTAGAGAAACGGATCACCCTCTCTGCAGCTCAGCGACCGCACCTCTGCAGTGGGGGGCGTCCCAGAGCCACAAGAGAGGGCGCCTAGAGAGAGAATGCAAACGCAAGGGCGGTCGGCGCTGTACAAAGTAAACACACAGCATACCTGTGTGCGAGGACAGAAAGCAGGGCCCGCACGGACAGGACAGTGACTGGAGGCAGCGTTAGCAGTTGGAAGGGAAACGTGAGCGCTATCCGCTCAGGCCGCCTCTCAGCGCTACTCACCTGCTGCAGTGGAGTTGGTGTCCTAGTGCCTGGAAGCCCTGAGTGCAGCGCTGGGTTAGCAATTTATTTCTCGTTCCATAGTGTCTCCAACTCGCTGACTTGTGCTCAGGCACATTTGGGCGCACTCCCAGTAGATGCTACATACAAAGCAGAAATCCGGGTTCCAGCTCGGGGATGTCCGCGTCTAGCCTACAGAGAAAGCATCGCCCTACGGCGGCAGCACCGTTGTTGCGGTCTGATGAATCTCACCTGGTGGAGCTCATTGGAGGGGGTCGTGCAGTCACGGCGGAGCCTGGGAGAGAGAGGCGGCAGCAGGGGCCTGAGGGGCAGAAAATAGCAGCGATAAGTATACGAGCTCCCCCTGCAGACCGGCTTCCATCCCCAGGGAACTGACGCAACAATAACTTTCGCACCTCAAACCCCGCGCTTACCAATAATGCCCACTTATTCGCCCAAAGGAATCCGGGCCACTTAAGTGTACCCCTAAACTTCCTCTTAAAGACTAAGGCTGATTATTCCTGTATTTTTTGTTAACTGCCACTTTCACAGCGCACAGTCTGCAATTAGAATTGCATCGTAGCGCCTTAATAACCATCTGTGTATCCCGGTCGCGCTAGCCAGTGATCCTGAATGGGGTGCTCAGTGGAAATAATTCACGTGCTCTATGTTTAAACTGATTCTATTCCTAGACTGTCTGCTCTGGTAGAATATTACAAGAACCAGCAGCGGCCATTTCGGCAACCCTGCCCACGGCCGCGGTAATCATGAAGCACACGGACAGGGGGGGGAGGGAGAGGGCAGGAACGAACAGCAGAAGGGGGGTCGGGAAGGCTTCCTCCGTTGACGGGGCGGGGGGGGGGTTCGGAAAGGCTTCTCTGCAACAGTATTTTTATCGGGAAAGACACGGAAGCGGGAGGGGGGCGGGAAAGACACGGAAGCGGGAGAGGGCGGCGGGAAAGACACGGAAGAGGGGCGGGGGGGGGGGCATCCCAGCGAAGACTCCTCTCTGACTCACGGAGAGGCTGAGCCTGGCCGCCATACTTCTTGTGGGCCGCCGTCTTCCTTCTTCCCCCGGGCGGCGGGGGGGCGGGCACTTCCGGCCGGCCGGCCGCGCTAGGATTGGCCGGCCGGCTGAAGAAACCCCCGGGCGGGGATCGAGCAGAAAGGGAGGGAGGGAGGGGGAGAAAGGGAGGGAGGGAGGGGGAGAAAGGGAGGGAAGGTCACTCACCTGCAGACCTGGGCATAATAAGGAGACCCGTCCCGAGCAGCAAGGGAGGTGCCGGCAATGCCGGAACAGACTCGGGGGCGTTCCCGGCGTCGCGTGACGTCGGCAAAAGCCAAAGAATGTCGGGAACGCCCCCGTGTCTGGTCCGGCATTGATGGACAGGCCCCTCGTCCAATGGCTAGGCTCCATTTATGGAGCTAGCCAATTGGACGTGGGGGCGTGTTCCAGAGTGCTTACTGTACTCAATAGATTTCTCTGGAGGAGGAGCCTAACGGCTCCGCCCCCCAGCGAAACCTAAAAAGGTTAGAATTTGTAGAAGACCTTCCGCACCTTGGTACTCTGAGCCTTTGCAACAGGCCAAATTATCTTGTAAGCAACATTCACAGTACGCTGTGTGCGTAAAGTTAAAGAGGACTATTATGCAAAGACTGTTCTTGAGGCTTCAAATAATTAAAGTGTCTCTGAAATTGCATTTGAGTTATGCGACTCAGACTGCGTAAAGCAGGCTATCACGCACCCCCCATGACACTTTGTCAGACTTCAGTGATAATAAGGTCCCGGTCATTATCTCCACTATTAATCTCCCCCGACATCCTCCTTGAATTCATCGAAGGTGGAAGAGGGCACCTTAGACGCGACTCTAGCGGCATGTACCGGCACTCTAGAATCCTTCGAAACGATGTCCAAGGATGGTTTCTGGCCACTAGAAGGGTTCATTTCATCAGGGGCTTCACTTGATTAGCTGCCACACAAATCCTGGAAAATGCAAGCAGATCATCTGTTCTTCCTCTTTTAAATATCTGCAGTCTCTTTGGAAATTGGCCAGTTCCCATGTTCCTGGAAAGGGGCACAACAGTAATGCCTCGTGTAAAGAAATCCACAGTGGATCCCTTTGTGTCCTTCAGCTACAGGGACATATCTCCGTTGCCTTTTCCAGTTAAAATCCTTAAAAGATTTGTAAGTATTAAGTTGTCAGATTATTTGGAATCTCATTTTCTTTTAGATGAGGTGCAATCTGGTTTTAGGCGTGCTCCTGGTGCAAAATATGCATTAGTGGTTGCCCTGGATGATCTGCGGATGGTGGTGGACCGTGGTCAAATGGCGGCTCTGGTTTTACTTGATCTATTGGCCGCCTCTGACACAGTTAATCATGAGTTCCTGATCTCTAGCCTCCGAGAGACGAGTTGGACAATTCAACTTTGATAGATCAAAAGCAACATCTTCGCCCCTTTTTTGTTCCACATGGAAAGCAGTTGAACATGGGTCCCTTCGGGGTCTTCGTTTAGCCCATCTCTTTTTAACATTCTTAGCTACAGTTCAATTTTATTGTTTGATTAGTAAAAATCATTACAATCTTTGTTTAAAAAAAGAATAGATCACACACTACAAAGACATGCTCTCATTAATAAACTTCATAAAAAGTAATTTTAAAACCGTTTCTTAGTTTCCCCCATGGGCAGATCTTTTAATTTCTTGGACGAGCGTATATGGGGGTTGAGGTCACGTTAGTAAATGTCCAGCCACAATCAAACTTTTATTCTCACCGATACTGCCATTTTTTCTTCAATGATTGTCCTGGAGCTGTTTTCTTACTTCAATCATGAATTTAAGACCCCGACAGGCCAGGATTGGAGAAGAACCTCCCAGCCAGCTTATTGCCGCTTGCCGGCATTTTTTTATGTTCAGTTGGATCAAGATATCCCGTAGGTACTGTCTTCGTAGTGCCATGAGTGCTGGACACACACAAAACAAATGAGTTAGGGTTTAGTTGTAGTATCCGCACAGTCTGCATTGGGGGCTTTCTTCTTGGTATTTCCAGGACTGTTTCAGGTCCTTGAAATAATGAAGACCCATTCGATAGTCTATGTAGATCTTTTTTAAATATAGACTAAAATGGGTGGCTAAATAAACCTGCGGTTTTTGATGGTTATAGGAGGAAATTACAGTCCAGGTATGGCGTTGGTTAGTCAGTATTTTTTTGTCCTCTAATAGTGATTTTCCTTTTGCTGAAATGTTGGCTGTCTTACTAAAGTATGCTTGATCTATTTTATTGTTCCATACTTCTAGTAATTCTAGTTCAGACAGGCAGGTTCTCAAGTAGGTTGCCCACGAGTTTCTCGAAGGCTCGCTGTCCTCTGTATTTATTTCTTGCCAACCGGTGTGGTTCATTGACTCAGGTTTGGCTGAGCAAAGTTTGTGGCATAGCTTTACAAACCTTGTCATGAACCGATATTTTTGATTTTGTAGTCCGAATTCAAGACGGACTTGAGCCGCGGATGCTGATTTAGGTAGTTTGAACACTGCTTTATATATTTTGTTTTGTAGATCGTTTAGTAATTTAGCCTCCCCTCCAAGCCATGTTACTTGTCCATATGATAGTGTTGGTAGAATCTGTGCGGCCATTACTTTTAGGAGGTGAGTGTGGTTTGGACCATCCATTTTTAGTTGAAGTTGCCTGTAAGCGTAAATTAGCGTTTGTGACTTTGCTTTTTATTGCCAAAGTGTGTTCTTTTTTTTAATTACCTTGCCAGAGAGTCACACCTAGATACCGGTAGAATTTCTGTTCTTCTAACGCTGACTTGTCAATTGTCCATTTGAATTTGATGTTCTCATGCTCCATTAGTCGCAACACTTTTGTTTTTTCCCTGTTCAATTCCAGGTTTTCTTGATCTAAATAGGATTGTAAAATATGTATTAAACGTTGTAGGCCTATTGGCATTTTACTTAATAGGACAATGTCGCCGGCGAACTGCAGAATTGGAATTAGGAGGTTGCCGAGTTTAGGTGCATGACTTTCGATTAGTCCTAGGTTTTTGCCTAAGTCTGCCAGGTACAGGTTAAATAGACATGGGGCCAATACACAGCCCTGTTTTAGGCCGTCCTGGGTTTCAATTTTGGGTGTTGAACTTGATCCTGGGCCTTGTTTTACCCTTGCCCATGTGTCTGTGTATAGATGCATAACTGCTTTTAGTAGAATATTAGGCAGCCCCCACTCTTTGAGCTTTCCCCAAAGTCTCGACCTGCTCACTCGATCGAAGGTAGCTCTTATATCTACAAAGCACCCGTATAGCGTTGTTTCTTTGTTTTGGCTCTCTCCATTAACAGTGCAAGGTTGGTCAGGTTTGTCGTTGTCCCCATCCCCTGTCTGAAACCGATTTGAAAACTGGGGATTAGCTTATTGTTTTCCACCCATTCTTGGATCTGCTCCAAAAGATATGAGGCGTAAAGTTTTGCTTCCACGTCTATTAGAGAGATCAACTTGTAGTTCCCCGGGTGTCTTCTATCACCCTTTTTATAGATCGGGTGGATGATGTTTCCTTTCCATGATGTTGGCATATGGTTTCGGGTGAAGACTTGGTTGAACAGAGCTGTTAGATGTTTAGCCCAAAAGTCCTCGTTGAATTTAAATATGGCGGTAGGAAGACCGTTTGGTCCTGGTGCAACCTCGGGTTTGAGCTTTTGTATGAACTTTTTTACACTTTTACAGGAGATTGTTATTGGCAGGTCGTTCGCCCTTTTTCTACTGTCCGGGTCGTTATGGATTGTTGCCCTATCCAAGGATCCTACTAGGTTGTAGGGTTCCGTTTCTGTTTTTGAACCTTGGATCGTGTCGATTGGGTGGGGTTCCCTTCTTAAGTAAAGGTTCCTTACATGGTCTTCCCATCCACCGTCGCCAATTCCGGGGTCCTGTGACATTGCTTCACTGTTGTTTAAATTATTGACGATGACCCAGAAGTCCTGAGAAGTTTGCTTTTTGCTTGCGAATAACAATTTTGCCCACACAGCTTCTTTTTATTTGGCCTTTGCGGTCCACACCATCTTGCAATATTTTTTTCTCAAGCTCCTGGTGAGGGTGTGATTCGAACTAATTCCCTGTTTTTTGTTCCTAATTTCTTTCAGTTGCTCCTGGGCAATTTTACTCTTTTCTTGTCTCAAGTCATGGGTAAACCAAGGTTCTCTCAGCACTTTTTTGTGGAGCAGGAGGGGCGGAATGCTTATGGATCAAGGCCACAATCAGATTTTCCCAATTTTTTACGTAATGTCCATCTTCTTGGTTTCCATTTTTTATCCTAAAGTTACTTGCTGTTTCTTGGATTGCTTTTGTTTCTACGCCTCTCCATCTTATTTTTCGCAAGTTCAATTTCCCAGGTTGTTGAGACAAGGAAGTTAACTTTTCGGACCAGGTAACCGCGATGTTTATTCGTGTGTTTTGGGGAAAGTGGTCGCTTTCTGTACCTTGGAATATATTATAGTCTTCTATGGCATCGAATAAGTTGTTACTGATTATTGTAAAGTCTATTGTTGACATGACTTTGCTGCTCAAATATGTTGGTACTGACGTTGGAGTTCCCCTTTTTGTCATTTTTAAAATTGATAGACCCAATGTTTGTAATTTGTTCAATGAGAACGGGTTGTTCTCGTCTCGTGGTTTTGTCTTCTGATTATGAGTAGATATCCCATTGCTCGTTTATTATTAGAAGTTGCTACTGTGGTTTTCTGATGATTTTGTTACTTGGACCAAACTCAACCCCACGTCCTGATTCTCAGTTTGCCAATTAAATTTCCGTTACACAAACGTCGATAGCCCTCCACATGGGTGTCCATAATTGGACGATCTCTCTGCAAGTGTGTGGTGTTCAGAAAAACCCCGGATTGCGGGGTGTGTCAGGTTCCAAGTCTCTTGTAAAAGAATGATGTCGTGTTTTTGAAAAAAGGATTGAGACTCGTGGTCCTGATCCATGCTGCTAAATCCGTGAGTGTTCCATGTGCACATGTTGATTTTTGCCAGGTGATTTGTGTCCGTGTATTGGTCTTGGGTGTTTTCATCTGGTGATAATACTGCATCTGTTTTAGGTACTCTTTTGGCTTAGTATCGTCGGGATCCATGACCAATCCTGGTTGATGCTAGGTGGCCCTCCTTTGAGTGCCTGGATTGGATGGTTATTCGTTGTTCTAAGGATTTTCTCCTGTGAGGTCGCTCGGGCTCCATGGAAACATGATGATTGCTTACAACTTGTTAGTTTGTCCCCTTTTAAGTGGGATATACTTTTCAAAAGTGGGTATGGATATCTAGGCTGTGTTGTTTCAGGGTTATTCCCCAGCTCTCGAACGATCCTTTATTAGCAAAGATCTTGGCGGCTAACTCCTTGGAGGCCCAGGTGGTCACGGAGTCTTCAATGTCTAAGATGTCTTTGTTTTGACCGAACTCCACTGCTACCATATCTTGAGAGAATATACCCCTTAGCTCTGGAATTGCCTTAATTAGTTTTATTAAGTTCCCTCTATTTAGAATATCCTGCCTGCCCATTGTTACGTATTCGGGTATAAATGACAGAATTGGTTCAATATCGTCCAGGAAAATCTTTTGTTTTCCTCGGGAGGCCGGTTCAGTAGGTTCGTTTCCACTTGCTGGGCTAGGTTTAGTTTTAACTGCCACCTGTCCTATGTGGCCCTCTTCCCTCGTGTCCCCGGTGAGTACCTGTCCTCCTTTTGAATTTTGATTGTTTTTGACTTGATCTTGGTTTTTACTTAGTGCTATGCATTGCCGGCCATGTCCAATTTTTATGATCTTGATAGGGGTCGTGTCCCTAGTCCATGTCCTCCTTTTGTTTTTTGGTTGATTCCCACCTGTTCACAAATTTTACTTTGTGTTCTACATTGCCGGTCATTTCCGTTTTTTATGATCTTAATTGGGGTCAAGTCTGTTTCTAACTGAACGGGCTTTGTTTCCTGGTTTTGATGAGATTGGAGTTGTTGCCCAGTGATCTGCGGGCGCTTTCTAGTGCTGTCTCTGTAATTCGATTCTTCGGAGGCGGGCTGACCTCTATGGCTATATTTGTATCTCTTGGCGATGGTGAGTGTTTTGCTGAATGCTTCTTTCGGGGGTCTTCCGCCAATGTTGTTGGTGTTGTTGCTTGTTTATTTAACATCTTTAGGTTGGTTCTGGATGTGGGTGGTTGCGAAGCCTGATTCGGTCCTTCGAGAGTTATTACGTCTGGTTCATGGAACTGATCCGGCGTTGTCGATTTATCGACGGCTCTTACTAGATCCTACGGCATCAATCTCATCACCAATACATATGATACGCAGCTGATCCTTACTTTGGACAACTCTTGGCCAGAGCTATTGGACACATTTCACAACTGCCTAAAGAGAGGCTTCTAGCTGGCTGAGCTGTAACTCCTTAAATCTGAAATCTTCTGCTGCTCTTCGTGTAAGCCAGCGGCCGGGGTTCCCTCTAACTCATGGCCTTGGAAGAATAGTACAAGCCTGGAAGCATCGCCCGTGGTACGTATATTAGGGGTTCACTTGGACAACAAACTAACACTTGCGGTTCATGTCAATAAGACTGTGGCAATGTGTTTTGCCCGGCTCCGTGCACACTGGAAAAGTTGCCCTTTTCTACTATCCTCTGCAAGAGCTCTAGTGTTGCAATGTACTATCTTGAGCAGACCTGATTGCTGGGCTCTCCTGATTTTTTGCTTAAAAGTCTGCATCCAGCGGGTGCTAAGAATGCGCAGAATGTTCCCAGACATTTCTCTTCTCGAGCCGTGGCTGAGCTTCACGGGCCCCCAGTTCAGGTGCTTTCCAATCATTTTGCATGGTCTCAAGAGTAATATCCGACAGAGGTCCTTATTTTTATAAGAAATTAAAGTGCTATACACTCTCGAAAGATCTGTGCTCTTCAAAGCCCAATATTTTCTGTGTTCCCAAATCTCCTAAAGTCTGTATGGGCGGCCGGGCATTCTCAGTCAGAGCCGCTCAACTCTGGAACAAGCTTGCACCTTAATGGACTTTGCCCTTCTGGCAGGTTCACTCTTGAACTTTTTGCCTGGTATTATTAAATAATTATAGTGATTTTTTTGGTTTCTGCGCACTTTCACTGTCTTCCAGTGGAAAGTGCGTGCACACTCTGAGTGCGTGTGGTGAGATTGGCCTGCCCTCCCATAGGAATGCATGGGGAATGTATGTGTCCCTGGTAGTTCCTGATGTGTGGGGTGTGCAGGCTCGAGTTTGGTATGTGCGGACTCGTGTGATTGAATGCTGCGCAATGATGCGTGCAGCGTGTTTGTGTCTAATATGGAAGTGCCACTTCTGGAAGTGTGCCTGTCTGTGCAGTGAATGCGCTGGCTTGTGATTGGCTGGAGCTGGCTGGTGTGCCAGGCTCCATGAGTCATGATGGGTCTGCCCCGGAGGTGAGTGTTGAGATTAGCATGTGTGATGTGAGGGAGTGGTGCACCTGGGACCTGAATAGGGCTGGGCTTTACCCACACAATGCTGGCCCTGTGGTGCGTCTAATGTCCCTAGCTTGGCCAGTGAAAGGAAAGGGTGGTTGAGCACATCACAGTGCTCCAAAACCAGCTGTGACTGGTTTTTCCCCCACCCTGCACCCTGAGACAAAGGAATATACTGTCTGTGTCCCCTTACAAAATGTTCTTGTTTCTGACTGGAATCTACCAGGTGCATGCTGCTGCTGGGGCCCAGGGGAAGGCTTGGCTCCCTGGGCCCTGCCCAGCCCCTGGACTGCTGATGTCCTGGACTCCTGAAGGACTTTGTTGCTGACTTTTGGTCCACTAGCGCTTGGGAGCGCTTTATTCTGGGACTGCTGGGGGCCTGCAGCGCAGAGAGGCTGCGTGGGGATCCCCCTTCTAGTGGTAATTCGTGGCGCGGGTGCCCACCCTACTGAGCCTGCCGCTTATTGCCCTTTTTGAATTGTATTTATCGAGGGAGCCCACCCCTCCTTTGCCAGGTTGAAATCACCGCCGCAGGCCAAGAGATCTATTAGGAGGCGCTGTGCCCGCCTCCCTACCGAGGGCCGCGCTGCCATTGGCGGCCCTAAGCACAGGAAGCCAGGCACTCCTGCCCGTGACGTCGGTGGGGCCTGAAATCCGTCCGGAAGAGAAGGAAACAGGAAGTGTGAATGGCCAAAGCTTCTCCGGTGCAGAGAGGAGAAGCTCCTGGGTACTGCCACAAGGTGGGAGGTGTGCTGGCGGGTCTCCGGTACAGAGAGGGAAGCCCCGCCGCCCAGAAGGAGAGAGCCCTGCTGGCAAACCCGGATCCCCACAAGCGCCCCTGAGCAGCCGGCGAGTGGGGCCGGGGGTCCATTCCTAAAGAGGTGGGCGTCGGGGCACATTGCCGGTCCCCGCCCCTCCCCTCCAGTATGAGGGCCTAGGTGTTTCGAGCCAAGAGGCTCCTGGGCATATTGGTTCTCGAGTCCCCTGAGCGGGACTCCAACAACGGGGCCACGGTAGAGGGTAGAGCGGCCCTGGCAGGCAGTCAGTGGGCCGCTCCCCCAGCGAGGCCCCCTTGTCTTTAGAGCTCTGATAGGCTCCGAGGCATTGCTGCGAGCCCTGAGGCTTCCCAAAAGGCAGCATTTATTGTTCCGAGCCTGAAAGTCTCAGAGGGCATTTGTTTGTTTAGAGCCCACAAGGCTCTGGGGGACATTCATTGATTTCGAGTCCCCAGAGGGGGGACTCCAACATTTGGGACAAATGTTGTTCAAAGGCCCCCAGGTGTTCCTGGCGCCATTATCATTTCGAGTCCCCCGAGCGAGACTCCAGCATCACGGGGGCAGTTGTGTTTCCTTACTTATCCCACGAGGGCTCTGGGGCCATCATTGTACGAGGGGGGGCGTCGGGGCACATTGCCGGTGCCCGCCCCCCTCCTGCTAAAGTGGTAGCAGCATTTGTTTATTTTAGAGCCTGCGAGTCCCCAACTCTGCCCCGGGGCATTGCTTTCTTTGTGAGCCCACGAGAGGCTCTTGGCGGCATTGTAATTTTGAGTCCCCATAGAGGGGGACACAACCGAAGGGGAAACATTTTACTGCACAGCCCACGAGGCTCTAGAGGGAGCCACGTCTGTTTGCTGAGCTCAGGAGGCTGCCAAGTTGGCCCCCTAATTATCTACACAGCTACCCAGCACTTAGTGGGCAGCTGCTCCGTTTAGGCCCCTGACATTGGGATACAGGGCGTCCTAGCCTCTGCGAGGCCAGTTGGTTTAGGTACAGTCACAGATGGTGACTAATGTGATTTTTGCGCAATTATTTTCCCTGCACCTCTGAATGTGTTTTGTTGCATCATGTGCCTTATTCTGACACCGCTCAGTGTATGTTATGCATCATGTGTTTTCCTTTCCTACACCTCTGAATGTTGTGATGCATCATGTGTAATGTGTTCTTGCTTATACCCCTAAATGTATGGTGATTCTTAGGTGGTTGTTCTTGCTAGTACAGGTGTTGCTAGTGAGGTCCTGGTTCCCTGCGTAATATTCTCCTAAGGTGGTTAGGGTTGCGTAGGTGGTACTTACCTGTAACCAGTGATTACTGGTTGTGTGCTTTATTTTCTAATTTGTGCTACAGTGATTTTATATACTATGTTCTAAGTGCTAGTTCTACAAGTGCATATTCCTGACAGTGGTCCAGGTGGCCCAGTCCTGTTCATATCCCCTGTAAATTCTGCCCGTGCCTGGTGGCACATTGTAAATTGTGTTTTTATCTAATGTGTTTTGGTATAATAGAAAGGCTATTTTTACATATAACCTTGTGTGGAGTTTCTTTTGTGGTGGGCCTTTGGGTGTTGTTGCTGGGTGCGCGCGCAAACACTTAACCTACATAGCCTCCAAGTTTAGCCTTGCTGCTCGCGTCACGTTACCTAGAGGGTGAGCAGGGGTTATCTTGGCGTGTAACTCCGTTGCCCTGACGTAGGAATGGTGGTTTCTGCCTGACTTTGGCGCAAGCCTTAGCCAACCATAAATCCCATTTCTAACATTGGTGGCTAGCGGTGGGAAATGGACTTGTGTTTGCGCAGTACCGTAGCAACAACGGGCCCCACTACAAAACTCTGCATTTTTAGATAGTCACATGAAAGGGGATTATTGTTTTTAAGTTTGCTAAAAATGTCATTTCTGTGGAAATGTGTTTCTTGTGCACTGCGAGTTAGTGGATGGTTTACCCTCCCGAGCTAGGGACACCTAAGTGCAGTGTGTTTTCTGGATTCACCAGAAGAGTGGGATCCAGTGGTGGCAGCGAAAATGTGTCATGTGTCCCCCGTCCCTTTTCTGTAGTAATGGTATCTGTGTCACGTGTGGTCAGGTTGAGAAATCAGGGGTGGTAGAAACAGCCTTACCAGTCTGGGGGTGGGGGGGTGGATGAATGGTGTGAGTTCTCTGGATGGGGAGCTTGTTGAGTACTTGTGTGCTCTTGTTTTGCTCAGATACCTAAGTCCCGTGTGTTGAACTTTTCCCAAGAAGGTCTGCAGAAGTGGAGCCTGCTTTTGATTTCTGTGGTCTGTTTAGAGACAGAATTTTGGAGTTGGTAAGGTTCTGGGAGGAGAGAGACATATGGGATGGAGTGATTCCAAAAGGAGTGGCTGAGGTGTCTTCCAGCCCAGTGTGGTGGAAGAGGTTCATTGTAGCCCAGCTAGGTCTCGGTGTAGGGGCTCACTTCCTGTCTCAAAGGAGAAGGATTGGGTGGGACTGCGTGTCTCCAGGTGCCCAAAACCCAGTCTCAGGCCCTGGAATGTTTCTGAAGGGAACGCCAGGTTGGGGGCCTAGGCTGCACCAATAGGTCATTTGAGAAGGATCTCCCAGAGTGTTTGAAGAACGTGGAACATCGGTGAACAGGGTTTCAGTAGTTCTGGTGTCTGGCAGTACCGCTCCAGGTGGGAGAGTTGTGTTCTGGAGGGTGCTTCAGAAGTAGAGGTAGGGTGGAGTATTCTTGCCCGTGACCTCTGGTCAGCCTGAGGGTGCGGACCCTAGGTTGAAGGATCAGTGGTAGTTTGGAACTACACTGAGAAGAAGGGTAGAGAATGGCTATTTATGCCAGGAGTTACCACCCCCCACTCTGTGGATTGGCAGGGACCAGTGGTATATGGGTGGCCTAGGGCCTGGTCCTAGCCATGGACAAATAAGGAGTACCAAAGGGGTAGCCTAGTTGGGCCTGAGTTTTTTTTAAGTATGTGCTTGTCTTATGGATCAATGTGGCGTAGAACCGGAGGGTGTCCCTACAGTGCGGGCCCGCGTCCGTGTTCTATCGCCCAAAGCAGGGAAGTCCATCAAAGTGGTGATAGGTCTGCCCTGCATTTTGGCTGGAAGGAGGTTGTATTGGACTTGGCCCTTCTGGCAGGTTCAACCCTGAACTTTTTGCCTGGTATTATTAAATAATTATAGTGATTTCGTGGTTTCTGCGCACTTTCACTGTGTCCCAGTGGAAAGTGCGTGCACACTCTGAGTGCGTGTGGTGAGATTGGCCTGCCCTCCCACAGAAATGCATGGGGAATGTATGTGTCCCTGGTAGTTCCTGATGCGTGGGGTGTGCAGGCTCGAGTCTGGTATGTGCGGACTTGTGTGATTCAATGCTGCGCAATGATGCGTGCAGTGTGTTTGTGTCTAATATGGGAGTGCCACTTCTAGAAGTGTGCCTGTCTGTGCAGTGAATGTGCTGGCTTGTGAGTGGCTGGAGCTCGCTGGTGTGCTAGGCTCCATAAGTCATGATGGGTCTGCCCCGGTGGTGAGTGTTGAGATTAGCATGTGTGATGTGATGGAGTGGTGCACCTGGGACCTGAATAGGGCTGGGCTTTCCCCAGACTATGCTGGCTCCGCCCCCTGTTGTGCATCTAATGTCCCTAGCTTGGCCAGTGAAAGGAAAGGGTGGTTGAGCACATCACAGTGCTCCAAAACCAGCTGTGACTGGTTTTTCCCCCACCCTGCACCCTGAGACAAAGGAATATACTGTCTGTGTCCCCTTACAAAATGTTCTTGTTTCTGACTGGAATCTACCAGGGGCATGCTGCTGCTGGGGCCCAGGGGAAGGCTTGGCTCCCTGGGCCCTGCCCAGCCCCTGGACTGCTGATGTCCTGGACTCCTGAAGGACTTTGTTGCTGACTTTTGGTCCACTAGCGCTTGGGAGCGCTTTATTCTGGGACTGCTGGGGGCCTGCAGCGCAGAGAGGCTGCGTGGGGATCCCCCTTCTAGTGGTAATTCGTGGCGCGGGTGCCCACCCTACTGAGCCTGCCGCTTATTGCCCTTTTTGAATTGTATTTATCGAGGGAGCCCACCCCTCCTTTGCCGGGTTGAAATCACTGCCGCAGGCCAAGAGATCTATTAGGAGGCGCTGTGCCCGCCTCCCTACCGAGGGCCGCGCTGCCATTGGCGGCCCTAAGCACAGGAAGCCAGGCACTCCTGCCCGTGACGTGGGTGGGGCCTGAAATCCGGCCGGAAGAGGAGGAAGCAGGAAGTGTGAACGGCCAAAGCTTCTCCGGTGCAGAGAGGAGAAGCTCCCGGGTACCGCCACAAGGTGGGAGGTGTGCTGGCGGGTCTCCGGTACAGAGAGGGAAGCCCCGCCGCCCAGAAGGAGAGAGCCCTGCTGGAAAACCCGGATCCCCGCAAGCGCCCTGGAGCAGCCGGTGAGTGGGGCCGGGGGTCCATTCCTAAAGAGGTGGGCGTCGGGGCACATTGCCGGTGCCCGCCCCTCCCCTCCAGTATGAGGGCCTAGGTGTTTCGAGCCAAGAGGCTCCTGGGCATATTGGTTCTTGAGTCCCCCAGAGGGGGTACTCCAACGACGGGGCCATTTCTTGAAGAGCCCACGAGAGGCCCCGGGGCAGTTGGCTACTCAGTCCCCCGAGCAGGACTCCAACGACGGGGCCACGGTAGAGGGTAGGGCGGCCCTGGCAGGCAGTGGGACGCTCCCCCAGCGATGCCCCCTTGTCTTTAGAGCTCTGAGAGGCTCCAAGGCATTGCTGCGAGCCCCGAGGCTTTCCTAAAGGCGGCATTTATTGTTTTGAGCCAGAAAGGCTCAAAGGGCATTTGTTTGTTTAGAGCCCACGAGGCTCTGGGGACATTCATTGATTTCGAGTCCCCAGAGGGGGGGGCTCCAACGTTTGGGGCATATTTGTTCAAAGCCCACCAGGGGCTCCTGGGGCCATTATCATTTCGAGTCCCCCAAGCGGGACTCCAGCTTCACGAGGGCAGTTGTATTTCCTTACTTAGCCCTCGAGGGCTCCATGCGCCATCATTGTATGAGGGGGGCGTCGGGGCACATTGCCGGTGCCCGCCCCCCTCCTGCTAAAGTGGTAGCGGCATTTATTTATTTTAGAGCCTGTGAGGCTTCAACTCTGCCCGGGGGCATTGCTTTCTTTGTGAGCCCACGAGAGGCTCTTGGCGGCATTGTAATTTTGAGTCCCCAGAGAGGGGGACTCCAACGAAGGGGAAACATTTTACTGCACAGCTCACGAGGCTCTAGAGGGGGGCCACGTCTGTTTGCCGAGCTCAGGAGGCTCCCACGTTGCCCCCCTCATTATCTACCCAGCTGCCCAGCACTTAGTGGGCAGTTGCTCTGTTTATGCCCCTGACATTGGGACACAGGGCGTCCTAGCCCCTCCCAGGCCAGTTGGCCTAGGTACAGTCACAGGTGGTGACTAATGTGATTTTTGCGCAATTGATTTCCCTGCACTCTGAATGTGTTTTGATGAGTCATGTGCCTTATTCTGACACCGCTGAATGTATGTTATGCATCATGTGTTTTCCTTCCCTACACCTCTGAATGTTGTGATGCATCATGTGTAATGTGTTCTTGCTTATACCCCTAAATGTATGGTGATTCTTAGGTGGTTGTTCTTGCTAGTACAGGTGTTGCTAGTGAGGTCCTAGTTCGCTGCGTAATATTCTCCTAAGGTGGTTAGGGTTGCGTCGGTGGTACTTACCGGTTACCAATGATTACTGGTTGTGTGCTCTATTTTCTAATTTGTGCTACAGGGATTTTATATTCTATGTTCTAAGTGCTAGTTCTACAAGTGCATATTCCTGACAGTGGTCCTGGAGGCCCTGTCCTGTACATATCCCCTGTAAATTCTGCCCATGCCTGGTAGCACATTGTAAAGTGTGTGTTTTTATCTAATGTGTTTTGGTATATTACAAAGGCTATTTTTACATATAACCTTGTGTGGAGTTTCCTTTGTGGTGGGCCTTGGGTGTTGTTGATGGGTGCGCGCACAAACACTTAACCTACATAGCCTCCAAGTTTAGCCTTGCTGCTCGCGTCACGTTACTTAGAGGGTGAGCAGGGGTTATCTTGGCGTGTAATTCTCTTGCCCTGACTTAGAATGGTGGTCTCTGACTGACTTTGGCGCAAGCCCTGGCCAGCCAGGGATCCCATTTCTAACACACCTTCTCTGAGAGCACTTCAAGATTGGCTCCAGTTTAGGATGCTTTAAAAACCTGGGGCCTCATTTATGAAAAGTGATGCATCACTGCGTGAAAACAGCGATGCATCACTTTTCTCTGCACTCTCCTTGCGACACTAACGATGCGTCATATTTACAGTATGACGCATCATGTCACAAGGAGTTACAGATACGTCAGTATTTCTGATGTATCTGTAGACGCAAAAAAGACGCATTGCTGGAGTGTGTCACAAAAGTGACGCAACTCCAGCAATGTGTACTTTCACTTAGGCAAGCCCCATGTTTTTAGTGCCTGCGTCAGTCTTACGCCTGCTGTGAGGCAGGCATAAGATTTTGACGCACTTGAGTCCTAGAAGTGGCGCAGTGAAATCTCATAGATTTCACAGCGTCACTTCCATGACCTTTTCTTGCGTCAATACGCACCCCTTGCATACATTATACCTGGCGCAGGTATAATGTGGCACAGGGGTTTACAAAGTGACGCATCTCCCTAGATGCGTCACTTTGTAAATATGGCGCAACAAAGCGAATTTTTTACGCCACTGGTGCGTCACAAAAAGTGACGCTCCGGCGGCGTAAAAGTGGCGCACAGCCTCATAAATGAGGCCCCTGGCTTTTCCCTGCATAATGGTTCAGATGTTCTGGGACGCTAGTGCTAGGATACCTTTGATGTTGCAATTGTGCCCTATAAATATGCATTCATTCATTCACATGAGCTGGGATGAGCCTGGTAACCTTAGGGATGATTGAAGGTCATCAACTCTCCCTGCACCCTGCTTCAGACCCTGTGAGTGTAGTGTTATATTCCATGTGCAGTAATCCCCTACAAAATTCTTACAAAGCAAAGGCGATCCTCCAATCCCGTGGAACAGATGGAAGGAGGAGTTTATGACTTACCTAAAAGCTATTGATGGGGAAAGGATGGGGAATGAAAGGAAGAAAAATATTTTCTTACATTGCCTGGGATCTGAAGGGCAGGCCATTTTCAGAAATTTACCACCCATTCCTGGTGATAATGGGGTTTTTGATGAGGCCATGCTTCGTGTTGAAACACGTTTTAAACCCACCACTAGCCTAGCTTTAAATCGATATAAGTTTTATACCAGAACGCAAAAAGAAAACTAATCTTTTGATGATTTTCTGACAGGTTTGAGAGCTTTAGTCATGCCATGTAATTTTGGTAATATGACAGATGAAATGCTTAGAGATAATATAATTGTGAATGTTAAATGCAAGAAAACACAAGAACAGTTGTGGATTGTAGGAAATCCAACGCTGTTGGAGTGTATTTCTACTGCTAAAGCCTTTGAGCAGTCTAACAAATGGATGAAAACGATAGAAGAAACAAGCAGTAAGAGTGGTAAGAGTGACAAGCTAACTGAAGAAGTATGTGCTATGAACAATTTTGGAAGAAGTCCCCAAAATCATAAGTTTGGACCACGTAACCGCATTGTTTGTTTTAGATGTGGGAGTTACAATCATGTTGCTACGTTCAAATTTTGTCCTGCTTTAGGCAAGGAGTGCAACAAGTGTGGAAAAATAGGTCACTTTTCCAACTCTTGTAGAGAAGACAAAAAGAAGGGTGGGGATAAAGGAAATTATTTCAAGAAAAAGGAAGTTTCTTGTGTGAGAGATGAAACAGACTATGATTCAAGTCTGGTTAGATATGAACATGCTGTGTCTGATGAATCAAACAGAGTAAGTGGGATGATTGTGTCCATTATTAGCATAAGTTTACTTGAGGAGGATTATTTGGAGTCCCCAAAATGTGTTGTTAGGTTTAAAGGAGTAGAGTTAGAGTTGATGGCTGATTCTGGGTCTCCTTGGACTATCATAACTGAAAAGTATTTTGATGAGAAGTACAGGAACATAATTTCTAAAAGCGAATTGTGTCCTCCTGACATTATGGCAAAAGGTTTCAATGAATCAAGTATTGATTTTATAGGATATATTGCCTCCATGATTTATTTTAAAGATCAATCTGCATATATTAAACTGTATGTGGCTGTGAAGGGAGTGAATGTGTTGGGGTGGCGGTATCAATTCAGACTTCACATTACGTTGAATCCACGCAACAAAGATCCTGTCATGGTGTCATATGATGGTGATATGTCAGAGGATAAAGTCAGATCTGTTGAAGAGAGTAATGTTTGGAAGACTCTTTCTGATGAGTTTCCTAGTGTGTTTTCGGACAAATTGGGTAGATTAAGTGGGTTCACCCATGTTATCAAGCTTAAACAACGAGCCATACCGGTGGTACAAAAACTTAGGCCTGTACCACTTAATGTCAGAGAGGAATTAAGTGATGCACTGAATGACATGTTAAAAAATGATGTCATAGAAGAAATAGAGTCATCCGAATGGGTTTCGCCAATGGTTTTGGCACGCAAACCTGATAAATCTTTGAGGTTGTGCATAGATTTGAGGGCACTCAATGCCAACATAGTGGTAGACTGTCATCCTTTGCCAAATATCAACGAGGTCGTGAGTATGCTGGGAGGTGGTATGATATTTTCCACGTTAGATTTGAGATCGGCGTATCATCAGGTGGTGTTAGCTGAGGAGTCACGCCATCTCACAGTTTTTTTCACACCTCAGGGTTTGTTCCAGTTCAAACGGATGCCGTTCGGTTTGGCATCGGCAGCCTCCGTTTTTCAGAGGTCTATGTACCATATATTTAAGGACATGAGTGAGTACGTGAAGTGTTTCCAAGACGATATCTTGGTTTTCTCCAAAGATGACGAAATACACATGGAGCATTTGAGGAATGTGTGCAAGATGCTAGATAAGTTTGGACTTACCATTAAGAGTAAGAAGTGTAAGTTGTTTCAAAAAACTATAGAATATTTGGGACACACTATTTCTGGTAATGGTGTTGCTCCTAAAAGATCCTTAGTGGATGCTATCTTAAAGGCTCCTGCACCAGATTGTAAGGATAAGTTGTTGTCGTTCCTAGGACTGTGCGAATATTACTTAAGTTTATTGCAAATTTTGCTACAAAGATGGAACCGTTAAGGGAGTTGACAAGGAAGGAGGTGGAATTTGTGTGGGGATCAAAACAGCAGGATGCTTTCGAAAGTGTCAAACTCGATATGGTGTCAGCACCAACTTTAAGGCCATTTTGTTTGAATAAAATTTGCATTTTGACAGTGGATGCCAGTCTTTATGGTTTAGGTTGTGTACTTTCTCAACGTTCTGGAAAGGAAGATTGGAATGTTGCGTTTGCGTCCAGATCATTGAATCAAACTGAAAGACGGTATGCGGTCATAGAGAAAGAATTGTTGGGATGTGTATGGGGTGTTGAGCATTTCCGTAATTACATCTGGGGTGCAAGGTTCCTCATACGCACTGATCACAAGCCATTGGTGAGCATTTTATCACCTGGTGGAGGTTTAAATGCAACAGCTCGCATTGCAAGATTGATGTCACGTTTGCAAGAATATAGTTTCGACATTGAATATGTGCCGGGAAAGTTAAATGTTACTGCAGACTGTTTGTCTAGGTTGCCCTGCACTAGTTCTGAGATTGATGAAGATACAGAAGTAGTAACCAGCATTTCTGAAATGTTTCCAGAAAAATACAAAGTCATATCGGAGGATATGTGGAAGAGAAGTATGGATGAGGATGATTTGCTGTGTAAGGTCAGAGACTATGTGAGGTTGGGATGGCCTTCCAAAGAACGTGTTCCTTCTGAGATCACGCCTTTCTACAACGTTGCTGATGAGTTGGCCATTGAGGGAGATCTTTTGTTCAGAGCTGGTAAATGTATTCCACCGGTGGCTATAAGAAGTGTGATTTTACAAATGAGTCATGAGTGCCATATGGGAATGTCTTCTATGAAAAGACTTATTAGGTCCAATTTCTGGTGGCCAGGGGTTGATAGAGTAGTGGATAAATTTGTCAGGGAATGTCCCGAGTGCATTGAAAGTGATAAATCGTGTAAGTGTGATCCAGCACCTTTAGTTCCTGTAAAGTGGCCAGATCATCCGTGGCAAAAGTTAGGAATTGATATAGCTGGCCCTTTCAATTTTTTACCACAAGAATGTAGATTTGCCATTGTTGCTGTAGATTATCACTCAAAGTGGCCAGAGGTCAAACTAGTGCCTCATCCAAATACTGAAAGTGTTATTCTGTTTCTAAAGGAGATCTTTTCCAGAGAAGGTTCTCCGGAGTGTATTGTATCCGATAATGGGGTACAGTTCAAGTCCTCTCTCATGTTGGAGTTCTTGAGCACGTATGGCATCAAGCACTGTACTACAGCCCTCTATGAACCACAAGGTAATGGTCTAGTGGAGAGGTATAATAGAGTCCTCAAGGAAGATCTGGTTTGGGCTCGCAAATCAGGAGGTCTGTGGAAAGATAAGTTGAGAGAAAAATTATGGTTATACCGTATTACGCCTCATGCCACTACTGAAGTCTCTCCTTTCCGTTTACTAAAAGGTAGAGACCCTGTTTCAGGATTATGTCCTTGGTGGTTTAAGAAAAGTAGTAGTCAACAAATGACTGATGTGAACATTAAGGATGTGGCTAAAAAAGTGGAGCTCAAACAAGACAAGTACAAATGTAATTATGATTCTAGGATGAAAGTTAGACAACCAGCATTCATGGTTGGTGATGTTGTCAGGATTCGAAAACCAGGGTTTGTTGCCAAAGGAGAGAACAAATTTGGTAAGCCAATGAAAGTTATGCGTGTCTATCATAATAGTGTTGTTACTCAGGATGGAAAAAGATGGAATGTCAGAAGAGTTTCGAAATGTGTACCATAGTTTATATTGGTTGATTCTTTACATATGCTTCTTTATGTTTGAATGCATTTCTTTTTCTTTAAGGGGGGAAATGTGTTATATTCTCACTTCTTGGAATTTCCCTTTTAATTCTTCCCTGTATATATTTCCCTTTTAATAGAACCTTTGTCCCATGTTGCACATGCACACCATTCAGGTAGTTCCATTTAGAATTGTTATGATCTAAAAAATGTTATACTGAATCTGGGAGTTTGGAAGATTGGAAGTACTGTGCTGCAGCTGAATAAATCCTGGACTTTCAATATACCATTGGATTCTGCTTAATTTATTACAAATAGCCAGAAAGGACATACCCAGATCCAGCGTAATTCGGAGTGTGGCTTCCCGCAGGCTCCTTTCTGAAGGGCCTCCTGTAACTGCAGGTCTATTATTAGCTTATTACTACACACTTAGACAGGACCAGGCCAGAGTGAATGGCACAACTTTCTTGGCTCGCAGCAGAAAGTGCCTTGCCAAAGAAAAACTATTTATGTAAGTTATCTATTTCTGCAGGTTGCCGTGAAGCATGTACGTTTTTGCTCTCGGATTTCAGTTGCGGGTTCAAAACCTCCATTTTCAAAGTTATAAATCCAATTGTATAAGTTAGTAAGTTGCTTTTCTTGATGTTGTATTTTTCTTGTCATAATTAGAAATCAGTGTCTGGCACATTTCATGGAGTTATTACCATTCTTTGGGCCATATGTATCAAGCACAAATGCGTTGGCATACGCCGAAATTCTGAGAATTTTGGCGTTTGCGAACACATTTTTGCTAAAAGGTATGTATGTAGCAAATGTGCGTGCAAAATAAGGAATCTCAACATTTGCGATAACTTATTTTGCGATTGCATTAAGGAATCGCAAATTTTGTGATTCCTTAAATGCAATGTAAGAAGCACCAGAAAAGTGTAATTTTGCCTTAAGGAATCACAAATTACCACCAACTTCAAGGTGGTGGTAATTTGCGATTTCTTTGAAAAATTCACTTTTTTGCATTTTTCCAAGTGCTATTTGAAGCACATACATGCCCTTGGGGCGTGTATGTGCGCCACATGTGCACCCATGCTTATTTCAGGGGTGCAACAGGGTGTCCTTTGGACACCCCTGCACCCTTGAAATCGCATTCTCAATTTGCGATTCACAAATTGCTGATCGCAAATTGAGAATATCTTCCTATTCATTCTTATGGGTCTTTAGGCCCATAGGAATGAATGTGGAGGTATTCCTTAATTGCAAATCACAATTTGCGACTCGCAATTAAGGAATATGTAGGATTCGCAGAATTTATTGCAAATCCTACATACATAGCATTTTGCGATCCTCAAATAGCGATTCCCAAAAAATCGCTATTTGAGAATCGCAAAATGACTATTTGAGGCCCTTGGACTCCTAATTTTTAATTTTGCCGATGCTAGCAAAGCATCTTGCACTAATAACTAAGTACTTAATTACAAGTCTAGAGGTCTTTGCCTGCCAGACTCATGGTGGCGGCCCTGCAACCGCTGTATTGTGATGCGGCCATTCGGACCGCCACCACTGCGCCGGCTGTGCCAGGAAACCAGCATTGCCTGATGGTGGCGTAGTGGACAGGGGTGTCCAATATGCAAGGGAGGACCGCTGCGGAACGCTGAGCGTATTTCGAGTTACCCCACTGCCAGCATTTTCATGGCAGTGAGCCTGCCATGAAAAGGCTAGCGGTGGTGAAACAAAGGGCCCCTACGACCCCATCCCCCCATCACCATGGAGATGCATTCAGGGGGGCACAACATGTGCCCCCCTGCTTACATGTACCCTAAGTTCCAGCATGTCATGGAGTGAACAGTCCATTCTGTGCTGGAACTGCTTTTGCGTTTCTTTTGCAGTGCTAATTTTCAGGGCACCAATCAGGCACCGCCATGGGAACTGCAAAAGAAAAGCCCGCCAGATACGAGTTAAACGTGTAATCTGGCAGGTGGGCCAATCACAGCTTTGACGGTGCTGTGCTGATGCAAAGCCAGTGCAGCACAGCCAAAGATGTAATCAGGCCCTTAGAGAAACTGACTGTCAAATAAGACATAAGCCGCTCGAAATTGCACAGCCATTACTTCAGTGACGTTCCACTTTGCTCAATAATATGTTGTGTGTGGCTTAGGCCGGGTCTGCAGTTACTTGAGCTGTATGCTTTTGGTGAGGGCACTGACATTTCTGCTGCCTCTGCTGTCATGCTTTTTGCAAAAGGTTACACAGGCTTCCTGTACCCAGTATGTGATGACGGCATGCATTGCTGCTCCTCATCCTGTATCTGTTTTGTGATGATGGAATGCATTGCTGCTCCTCATCCTGTATCTGTTTTGTGATGAAGGCATGCATGGCTGCTTCTCATCCTGTATCTGTTTTGTGATGACAGCATGCATGGCTGCTTCTCGTCCTGTATCTGTTTTGTGATGAAGGCATGCATGACTGCTTCTCATCCTGTATCTGTTTTGTGATGACAGCATGCATGGCTGCTTCTCGTCCTGTATCTGTTTTGTGATGAAGGCATGCATGACTGCTTCTCATCCTGTATCTGTTTTGTGATGACAGCATGCATGGCTGCTTCTCGTCCTGTATCTGTTTTGTGATGAAGGCATGCATGGCTGCTTTTTATCCTATATCTGTTTTGTGATGACGGCATGCATGGCTGCTTCTTATCCTGTATCTGTTTTGTGATGACAGCATGCATGGCTGCTTCTCATCCTGTATCTGTTTTGTGATGACAGCATGCATGGCTGCTTCTCGTCCTGTATCTGTTTTGTGATGAAGGCATGCATGGCTGCTTTTTATCCTGTATCTGTTTTGTGATGACGGCATGCATGGCTGCTTCTTATCCTGTATCTGTTTTGTGATGACAGCATGCATGGCTGCTTCTCATCCTGTATCTGTTTTGTGATGACAGCATGCATGGCTGCTTCTCGTCCTGTATCTGTTTTGTGATGAAGGCATGCATGGCTGCTTTTTATCCTGTATCTGTTTTGTGATGACGGCATGCATGGCTGCTTCTTATCCTGTATCTGTTTTGTGATCAAGGCATGCATTGCTGCTTCTTATCCTGTATCTGTTTTGTGATGAAGGCATGCATGACTGCTTCTCATCCTGTATCTGTTTTGTGATGAATGAATGAACAGCTGCTTCTCATCCTGTATCTGTTTTGTGATGACGGCATGCATTGCTGTTTCTCATCCTGTATCTGTTTTGTGATCAAGGCATGCATTGCTGCTTCTTATCCTGTATCTGTTTTGTGATGAAGGCATGCATGACTGCTTCTCATCCTGTATCTGTTTTGTGATGAATGAATGAACAGCTGCTTCTCATCCTGTATCTGTTTTGTGATGACGGCATGCATTGCTGTTTCTTATCCTATATCTGTTTTGTGATGACGGCATGCATTGCTGCTTCTCGTCCTGTATCTGTTTTGTGATGAAGGCATGCATGGCTGCTTCTCATCCTGTATCTGTTTTGTGATGACAGCATGCATGGCTGCTTCTCGTCCTGTATCTGTTTTGTGATGAAGGCATGCATGACTGCTTCTCATCCTGTATCTGTTTTGTGATGACAGCATGCATGGCTGCTTCTCGTCCTGTATCTGTTTTGTGATGAAGGCATGCATGACTGCTTCTCATCCTGTATCTGTTTTGTGATGACAGCATGCATGGCTGCTTCTCGTCCTGTATCTGTTTTGTGATGAAGGCATGCATGGCTGCTTTTTATCCTATATCTGTTTTGTGATGACGGCATGCATGGCTGCTTCTTATCCTGTATCTGTTTTGTGATGACAGCATGCATGGCTGCTTCTCATCCTGTATCTGTTTTGTGATGACAGCATGCATGGCTGCTTCTCGTCCTGTATCTGTTTTGTGATGAAGGCATGCATGGCTGCTTTTTATCCTGTATCTGTTTTGTGATGACGGCATGCATGGCTGCTTCTTATCCTGTATCTGTTTTGTGATGACCGCATGCATGGCTGCTTCTCATCCTGTATCTGTTTTGTGATGACAGCATGCATGGCTGCTTCTCGTCCTGTATCTGTTTTGTGATGAAGGCATGCATGGCTGCTTTTTATCCTGTATCTGTTTTGTGATGACGGCATGCATGGCTGCTTCTTATCCTGTATCTGTTTTGTGATCAAGGCATGCATTGCTGCTTCTTATCCTGTATCTGTTTTGTGATGAAGGCATGCATGACTGCTTCTCATCCTGTATCTGTTTTGTGATGAATGAATGAACAGCTGCTTCTCATCCTGTATCTGTTTTGTAATGACGGCATGCATTGCTGCTTCTTATCCTGTATCAGTTGTGTGATGAAGGAATACACAGCTGCTCCTCATCCTGTATCTGTTTTGTGATGACCGCATGCATTGCTGCTTCTCATCCTGTATCTGTTTTGTGATGACTGCATGCATTGCTGCTTCTCATCCTATATCTGTTTTGTGATGACGGCATGCATTGCTGCTTCTCATCCTGTATCTGTTTTGCGATGACTGCATGCATGGCTGCTCCTCATCCTGTATCTGTTTTGTGATGACGGCATGCATTGCTGCTTCTCATCCTGTATCTGTTTTGTGATGACGGCATGCATTGCTGCTTCTCATCCTGTATCTGTTTTGTGATGACGGCATGCATTGCTGCTTCTCATCCTGTATCTGTTTTGTGATGACGGCATGCATTGCTGCTTCTTATCCTGTTTCTGTTTTGTGATGACGGCATGCATTGCTGCTTCTCATCCTGTATCTGTTTTGTGATGACTGCATGCATTGCTGCTTCTCATCCTGTATCTGTCTTGTGAAGAAGACATGCACAGCTGCTTCTCATCCTGTATCTGTTTTGTGGTGACGGCATGCATTGCTGCTTCTCATCCTGTATTTGTTTTGTGATGACTGCATGCATTGCTGCTTCTCATCTGTTTTGTGGTGACGGCATGCATTGCTGCTTCTCATCCTGTATCTGTTTTGTGATGACGACATGCATTGCTGCTTCTCATCCTGTATCTGTCTTGTGAAGAAGACATGCACAGCTGCTTCTCATCCTGTATCTGTTTTGTGATGACGGCATGCACAGCTGCTCCTCGTCCTGTATCTGTTTTGTGATGAAGGCACGCACAGCTGCTCCTCGTCCTGTATCTGTTTTGTGATGCTGGCATGCATGGCTGCTTCTCATCCTGTATCAGATTTGGGAAGATTTAAATTTGTGGTAATATTTTCCATAGGATGGGGGCGGAACTTGCCGGCAATCGCGATGGCCGCTTGGTCCCTCAACTCCGTTGCGCCTCGTAATAAATCCTGCATGTACGCGAGATTTCCGGTACTTCTGCCCTTCCCCGGGACCCGCTTTCTGTCCGGGAGCCAGCGGTACCCGCACCGCCGGGAAGCTGTGCGCAAAGACTCGCTAAAGGAGCGGTGCCCGTGGACATGCGAGTAGGCCCAGAATCCGCGGGCTTCATTAGCTGTCCTCCCCGGGCAGCGTAACGTGACGTGCGGCCAGAGGCGGTGGTGTCCCGACAAACTGACCCTGGGAGAAGAAAAGGGACTCAGAAGACTTGTGGAGCCCGCATAGCGTCCGGCTAGAGAGGACACTAGAGCGGCAACATCGGAGCCCGAGTGGCCGCTCTTTGACCCTGATCTTCGGCAGCAGTGCCCCCTCCGCGGTAGACGCGGCGCCACGGGGGAGGATCACGCAGCGGCGCCCGGCGTTGGGCAGGAAAGCCCAGGGTGCCGCTGCCTGGCGTGCGGACTGGGGTAGTAGACAATCGGCGGCTCGGCCCCTGGTGAAGAGAACGGGCCCCTGGTGGCCTGCGGAGTGCCTGCGGCGGCGGATCTGAGCGGACGCAAGTGAGGAGGCATCTGGAGCCCAGTCTGCGTCCCTTCGCCCTGGTCTTCGGCGGTGGAGCCTGCGGGAGCCCTGGAGGGGTCCTGCTGAGGGGTGGTGACTTGGAGCTGACCCGGACCCCAAACCGTGAGTGTGGGCAGAGGTGAAATTCAGGCCCTTAATCCCAATTGACACGCGCCATCTTGGCACTGCCGGATCCAGCGGAGGAAACCTGACATACCCCAGACGGCTGGCCCGGGATGGTGGCTCAACCCAGTGGGTGTGCTTCTGTCCGTAACCAGGGAGGGGGCAGACGACTTGGGACCCGGCAACTGCCACGAGATCTCGGTCCCTGAGCTGGGTACCCACCCCAACAGCAATTGGATAAAGGCAGGCCTGGCGTTGTGAGACCGTGAGGCAGTAGGACCCCACCTGTGCGAACCACTGGTGAAGAGAAGCAAGGGAGTAGACCCCGGAGGTTGGTGTGCTCAAGCCAAAAAGGGGTAGCCCACCAAGTGGAGCGGACACGACTGAGTTACCTACTCGGTGGCGGTGGATGCTGGCGTGGTGGCGTATGTGTGGGATCTAGGATAGAGATCTGTTCAGCAATAAGGCGCGTCGGAGAGTAACGGAGGTGCTGATACTCCGGGCGACTTGATCCAATTAACAAGCGGAAGTTACTCTTCGTAGCTACCCCAGTACGGCCGCAGAAGCAGCCCGGAATAATGGTGAAGGGAGACAAGACCCAAAGTAAACTACATTTTTCGCAAAGGCGCTCGAAGTTGCAGGGAGCGCCGGCCGTGGAACATGCTTGATTGATGATTTGCATATAGCCAGGTTCTGAGCTGGGATGGGGCAGTGAGATAAATAACGGTGATGGATCAAGCCCTGATCTTTGGACTGGGTAAGAGTGGTCTGTTTAACTCAGACACTCTGTTCATCACCACCCCCTTTTTGTAAATCGGCCGTGGAACATGCGGCGGCACCTCCGGAAGACGAGCCGGCGACTGTATCGGACATTAAGTCTCTCCCAATTTCGATGGAGAAAGGTATACAGACTAGTATATCTTCATTGAGGTCTAGGATAGACGCCCTTACTTATATGATGGACCGCATGGCAGAACGTATAGACAAGCATGCAGAAAGGCTGGACCTGTCGGAGCGAAGAGTCACTGAAGTAGAAGAAGCTCAGGTGGAGCTCGATACGAGTCACAAAAAACTAAACAAACTCATGCAAATCCTCCAGGATAAGACGGAGGATTTGGAGGCCCGCTCCAGACGCTGTAACCTTAGAATATACGGGACTGCCTGAAACGACCTCGACGGGCCCCATGGAAACGTTTGTGGAAAGACTCCTCACAACTCTCCCGGGAGAGGGGGCATTCTCGACAATGTTCGTGGTGGAAAGGGCGCACCGCACATTGGGTCCGAGACCACAACCGGGGGCTCCCCCCCGTCCTATCATTGCGAAGTTACTTAATTACCGCGACAAAGACACCGCTCTCCGACTGGCGAGGTCGAAACCTTCTTTGCAATATGAAGGATCGTCCATTTCCTTATACCCGGACTTTACCGCAAGGGTTCAGGAGGCACGCAAGCACTTCATACCGTACAAGAAGCAACTCAGAGAACTTGGCCTGGACTATGCGATGCTGTATCCGGCGAAACTCAGGGTGAACCGGCAGGGGCACTCGCACTTATTCACGGACACTGCAGCATTAAAGCGAGCGATGAAGAGTTGGGCAAGAGACCAGTCTAACGGCGCTAGAGGCTCGAATGAAGAGGGTGTTGACAGCAGCCGACTGGATGAGCAGGAGTGACAGTGCTGCTGACAAAGGCGATAGGACTTGCATTTGCCGCTGTGTCTTCCACATAGAGGTTGTTTTCCCTCTTTTTTCCCTTGTTTCCTCCCTTGCCCCCCCCCCTACTATCCTTCCACTGTCTTTATTCTGCCTCAGACGGGGGTGGCATCTCCCCTGCCTTAATTCATGCTCTGGCCTCGAGCAAAGGACATGAGGGACACTAATGTAAATGTAAATGTACAGGAATTTATATAGCGCAAATCACCGAGCGGTTTCTAAGAGCTTGCTTAGGGAACCCGTCCTGGTATTCCCCTGTGAGATAACCCCGGCAGGGTATCCGCAAGGTGAAAGCCAGGCATCCCGCCGCGAGGGGCCGTTGTGGAGATTAAGCAAGCTATTGCCCAGAGTTGCAGAGTGTGAACCCGTGAATCGAGAAGGCACCGGAGCGAGAATTGTCGAGTTCATGGACATTATTAGGACTCAAGACCCCGCCGAGCCAGGAATTGAACCCTGGTCCCGGGCTGACCTCTGCTTCCAGGTCTGCCTCCTCTAACCAGTGAGCCACACTTCTCCACCACCCACACTAACAAGCAGATGTGTGGGTGGTGGGGGGGGGGCGGGGGCGACTGGGACTTGCGTGGCCCGGGGGGGGGGGGGGGCGTGGCGTGAAGTTGAGGGATGTATACTTTGATGTTCGGGGGCCCGGGCGCTGGGCTGTGGCGGGGTTGGGGGGGAGGGCGGGTTGGCACACAAGGTCATTTGAATGCTTAATCGCTCATCAGGTGATAGTTGTATGGCGCAGCGGTAGCAGGGACGAGGCCCTAGATGCGCAATGTGTAAGGAACAATTGCAAAGACTGCTGGGTGGCCTTGGCCCCAGTGCGCAATGCACCACGGGGTTTATCTTGCTTCAGTTGGGTGTTGGTGAGGAGGGGGTGGGGGAGGGCAGGGGATCGGCTAGGCCAAGTTTAGGGAGGTCTGCTGTGGGAGGGGGGAGGGGATGTTCTTTGGATTTTTTTCGCGTACAGTTTGGGACGGGAGGGATTTGGGTTTTCCACCGCACACAGGGCCTTTATCTGCACCACAGGCTGGGAAGCCTCGGACGCCCTATGCATCTGGGAGGGATGGCTGTCAATAGTAACTTGAGTTCGCAAGATCCGGCACCCATGATCCGTGCTCTCACATGGAACGTTAGGGGGCTTAATGACCACTGCAAACTAAGGAAGGTGCTGAGCTATCTACAGCGACACAGGGTGGATTTAGCACTCCTCCAGGAGACAAAGTTGCTGATAGCTAGTAAGATGCTCCTCTGTAGGGGGTTGGCGGGTAGCTCCATATAAGCCGGTTTCACGACGCATGCCCGGGGAGGCCTGACCTGGGTTAACCCGAAGACCACGCTAACTCAGACCCTCCTCAACGCAGATCCGGAGGGGCGGTATGTTATTTCAAGGTGCAAAGGGAAAAGGCTGGAATTTGTTGTAGTCAATGTTTACGGCCCTAATTTTGACTCCCCGGACTTTTACAGCACATTAGCATCAACAGTTCGCTGTCACACTTCTCCACAGATGCTCTGGGGGGTGACTTCAACTTAGTATTGGATCCGGTACTGGATAGATCGGCGGGTCCCCCGCGCTGGCTATCAGCCGCTGTGCAAAAGTTATGTTATGTTATAGTGATTTGTATAGCGCGCGGCTGCCCCAGCCAAGGGGCGTCCCGGCGCTGCACATGGAGCTCCTTACGCTTGACCTTGAGGATGTATGGCGCTATAGGCATGCTGAGAGGGGTGGATACACACACTACTCCGCATACCATGATATACACACTAGAATCGACTATTGGATGGCGACACCAGCCATACTGAGTGGAGTCAGGTCTTGCACAGTGCTGCCACGCACCCTCTTGGACCATTCCCCAGTACTGCTTGAGATGCACGCGCCGGCCAAAAGCATACCTCCGTTCATGTGGCGGTTTCCACCCTATTCGCTGTTGGATGAATAGTTTCGGTGGGAGCTAGCGGAAGACATAGACGTCTTTGATAAGAACGTCGGATCGGTCAATAGCTACCAAATATTGTGGGAAGCATTCAAAGTGTATATATAAGGGGCATGGCCATGTCTAAACACTTTAGTGTCTCCTCAAATCAATTCGAGGTCGGCTGGCGATGCTAGAGTTACAGTTGTCCACTCTTAAGAAAAGGCAGTGGGAGAGCCCTAACGCGGAGATCCTGGAGGAGATCAAATTGCAGATCACTGAATATAAAGAGGAAGCGGATAGGGAAGTCCAACACATGGGGAAATACGCGACGGCCAGGACGTATGGTGAGGGGGTGCGCCCTAGCTCTCTTCTGGCCAGACTATTGAAAGGAAATAGAGGGAAGACACTGGTTACAGAGCTAAAGACAGCTGACGGTGGTGTGCTCACGGAGGAGGCTGAGATAGCTGGGCGGTTTAGGGATTTTTACTTGGACTTGTATTCGTCAAAATGCGGTAACATGGAAGACGGCATTTCAGATTATCTGGTGCATATTGCATTGCCCATGCTCACGAATGCGCAGCGGGAATTCCTCATGTCATCTATCTGTAGGGATGAGATCGTGGAGGCACTGGCGGGCATGCACTCGGGCAGTGCTCCGGGTGCTGATGGACTCACGGTGAGCTTCTATAAAGCATTCCAGGACAAGCTGATCCCACATCTCTCTGCATTATTTGACAATATTTGTGTAGAAGGCAGTATGCTGCAGTCGATGAGGGAAGCATTGTTAGTGACTATACTTAAACCCAATAAGCCCCACGACGAATGCGGCTCGTATAGACCTCTCTCACTCATGAACATGGATGCCAAATTGTACGCCAAGGTACTGGCGACGCGCCTTGCCCTTCTAGCACCTAAGCTGGTTGCGCCAGAACAAGCTGGATTCATTCCTAGTCGGAACCTCACATATAACATTAGGACGGTTCTTGGTGTGATGCAGCATGTGAAGCAAGACGCGAAGTCTATAGCCGTGTTTCTGGACATGGAAAAGGCATTTGACTCGGTGGAGTGGCCTTTCTCGATCAGAGTACTACGTCGAATGGGCCTGGGCGAACCTTTTCTTCAAATGATCGTAGCCTTTTACCAGGATCCGTCGGCGAGGTTATGCATAGGGGACCTGGTCACGGATCCTTTTCCCATCGGTAGAGGGACTAGACAGGGCTGCCCGCTGTCGCCGCTGCTGTACGCGCTGGTGGCGGAGCCTCTGGCTTGCGCGTTGCGTGAGTATCACTGGCACGAAGGTGTCAGCTTCCCGGCACACAAGATCGTAGTGTCAACATATGCGGATGACACCCTGCTTTATGTCCGTGACCCAGAGAACAATTTGACATCAGTATTGCGAGATGTGGTGTGCTTTGGCGCTCTCTCCGGCCTGAAGGTAAACTGGACGAAGTCAGTGGCCTTCCCTCTAACCCCAGCTACCAGACGCTTTGACTCTGAATACCCGCTGCAATGGTCTCAAGAATCGGTACGATACCTGGGGGTGCAGCTGCACACTGATTCAGACATACTAATGAGAGAGAACTACGGGGTAGCGTACAGCAGACTTGAAGATGATGTAGATAGATGGTGCGGGCTACCGCTATCTCTGATGGGCCGCATAGCCATCATGAAAATGGTGGTGCTACCCATGTTTCTATTTCTGTTCAGCACGTTACCAATGGTTTTGTCAAAGAGCTTCTTTAAGGCAGGCACGCAACTCATGATTAAATTGGCCTGGGGGGCCAAGCAACCCAGAGTGAAGTGGACTACTTTAACACTACCGTAAGAGTTGGGTGGCTTGAGTGCTCCTGACTTAGAAATATATTCCAGAGTTGCGCAAGCTTCGCATCTGCATACATGGATACACGGCGAGGCTAATATCCCTCATGTGCGACTGGAGCGCCTGTTTGCGGCTCCTCTTCCCCTCCTGGCCACGGTGTTCACGCCGATAGACCGTAGAATGGGCGTACTGGACTCTCTGGCTGCCACGAACCATGCTTCAAGGGACTTTTTTTAGGAAACAATAAATCTTAGTTGTGAGTCGTACACACGTAACACACTCCATTGTATCCACAGGATATCACACTTTGTAATTAGCTGGAATAAATCAAAGGAAGGAAAAGAGAACACACGGATAAAGTGAGTTATATTCAGAAAAAATTTGTATTTAGTGATGAAGCATCAAATGTAAATCTGGGGAGACGAATACAAAGAAATGAATTCAAGCAACAGCCATGAACAGAGGTATATATGACATCTACTCATCAGTTCACAACTAAATCATCAACTCCTGGTAATTATGACAGACAACCAAATTAATCAATAGACAGTGGTCGTGTGTTGGTGACAACGCAACGTTTCTGGAGATGATGGAAGTGTCGACGTTTCGGTCTAATATGCAGTCGTCATGAAGACCATCATCAGGACAAAATATTTCATTGCTGAGAACTCCCTATATTAAAACAATAAATCCAAGTTACTAACAATACATATTAAAAATCACTAAACTTATACATAATCAATGTTTTATCAATTTTTTTTTAAAAAACTCCATGTATCAGGCAGAAACCTGGTGTCTAATTTATTCCAGGCATATTGCCCCTTCCTAGTAATGCTTAGAAGAAACATTCATTAGACAGTTAATCATAAACTTGACGTAATTATTTTTCTTGGGCGTCACAAGATATAGATAAAGATTCTCACATCATAATGAATGGCAAGAGAAAGATTATACATTAATTTTTCTTAAACGTTGTTCCAATGCAATAAAATATTTACATTTGTACAGCAGTAAAAACAAAACACAGAAAAGAGAAGACTTATCATCCTACTGGATGTGGATGCAATCGTATAACCACTACAAAGAACTGGTAAAACAACACGTTTGTCACCTGAAATTTCCAAGAAGGTTTGTTTCTAATTTCGATGAACAGCAAGAGATGTGGGGCAAAGGATCCAACAGATGAGTTAACATCTAAAGGGATAAATAACTCCTATTAATATGGTATTAAGGGTCTTAGAAGAGGCAGCCTAATGAAAAAGACGTAGTTCAGAGCCTACCTTCAAACTGGTATATAGAAGCCCCCTTTGATGAGCGGTTCTTGGACAGCTGGTAGCTGAACATTCAGCGTAACTTTGAAATTCTATAAAAGTAGACATAACGTCTTTAGGTGCTTATGTTGATGTAGCCTTTATCCATTGTGCGGCATAACATTACAGATGATCTGTTTATGTTAGCGAGAGTCATGGCAAAAATGTGACAGCATAAATGGCAGAATGGAGGCACAATCCTATTACAACTAGTAATAACCTACCACTAGTGGCTACGAGATGACAAATGTGCGCATTGTAAATCAAGACAGTTATGAAAAATAGAAATCATAACTGTCTACGTCTTTTTCATTAGTTTAGTCCATATGTGAGGTCGACATGTTTCATCCCCATTCCGCCCGGGTCTAGGGGCTTTCTTCAGGACCTATAGAAGTGAGCTGTCGCTATTTGTGCAAAAGTGTGAAGTGGGTCGCTGACTTATCACTTAATGATCAGGTCAATAGTACCTGAAGGATCCCTATTGAGGTCCTCCATGGGGGACCGGCGAGACTCTCCCAGCCTACTGCAACTTCAGGTGTGCTTGCTTGCTATGACTCTCCATTTGCTCAGACCAGAGTCAGACTGGGACAGAAAATCAGCCCAGACACCAAAACAAGAGTGCCCCCATTAATGAATAAGTTAGTTAAGAAAAAAAGTGACCCATATTTGCAAATTGTAGCAAGTATCAACTTGTAAATACAAACTGTACAAGTGTTTTGCTAGGAATGGAAGAAAATGAATGTGAGCTCATTACATGCAATATTCGTTTTAATATCAATGAAATCAGCAGTAAAATCCAGCCCAGAAACAGTAGAAAAAAGAGTCCACACACTGACCTGTTAGACCAGGCCTTCGGGCACTTCCTGTTTGCTCTATAGGCCAGACTGACCTTGACTCAGACACATCTTTCAGCTGCTGCCTGCTGTTGCAGGCCTTGCCCCTCCTGCCCAGTCTGGCCAAAGAACACACAGCTCAAGAGGGGAAGCCCTGACCTGGGAAACTAAACAAAACTGATGGGGAATGCATTCATTAATGTAATGAAACCTTCAATTGGTTAAAGCAATCACTGAAAGATGTACTAGTTGCTGCAGTGGTGGATAGTGACTTCTGCATGATAGTGCTACTGTAGTGTAGTTCCTATTTTCCCAATAGGCCCTGCGCATTGGAATAACATAAACAGTAGTATCGACGTAGAAGTGCGGATCTTCCAGGTCTCCACTGACTATGCTAAGCTTAATTTGGGTTGTTACCAACTAGCTCAGAGGTCACTGGAAACTTTCTTGACTGAATAGGAAGTGATCAGCTTCCTTGGCACAGCCAAGAAGGGATTCAGTTTTCCAACAACCGCAAACATGACAACTTTGCTCCTTAGACTTTCACTAAGATGCAGAGAACAGAGAGACGGGCGTTTTCAATAAAAGGTATTATTTATTGAACAGTCTTTCTTCTCATACAAGAGAAATGAATTGCCACAATTGCAATACTTGTTATTATATAAAGTGCGTACAGTAGGATGAGTATTGCGAAATAATACTGTAAAAGCATTGATATGGTTTCTTAGCCATACAATGGTTAAAATGCATACAATATATACAGTCATATATACATTAGGCTAACGTACTCAACTGGTGTTTCTAACTAAGCCTACCCCAGTGTGCCTGACCTAAGCCTAACACGTGGAAGGGAGTAAGTAGCTTAAGTTAAGTTGGTTTTGCCAAGGTTTGCTTCAAGAATTCTCTCTAAGGGTTTAGTCAACACCATACCTCTGGAATAGAATGTTGGAGGTCTTGTATCTCCTCTCAGGACTCAATATCCCAGTCACCCGCAAGGGTAGTCTGGAAACGCCGGAGCTGGATTTCTCAGCAGGAGAAAAGACAGCGTCTTTCTCAGCGCGTCAAGGAGGAGGAGGAGGGGCAGCGTCCGTGGGCTGGTTGCATCTGCTGGGCTCAGCAGGGGACAGCTGTTCGGCTCCTCTCTTCAGCACACCATCGCTCGCTAGTTATCAGTAGCGACTGCAGCGATAGCATCAGCACATCAGCGTTTGCTTAAGGCAACGTTGGTAATATTTATACCTGAAAGGTGCCTTGTTTGACGTAAGTTTTTGGACATAAGATGTCAATAAAGATGTCACTAGGAAGTGATCGTCCTTTCAGTGCTCATTAGAGTTCTATTACAAATCAAAACATAGCAAGCGGGGCTTTCCCAGGTTGCTGAGTTTTATCTTGTTGAAGAACTCGGAGTGTAATCTAGGAATCTTAGATGGTGGCTTCTGCTGTGTCATTTGCTCTAATGAGCTGCAGAGGAAGTGATTCTGAAATGTGGCTCTGATCTTGTGAGGCCAGAGACGAGTTTCTGAAATACCACATTTGAACGTTTATGCCATTATAGGGGTATGAATGGATTATAGCCGAATAGGGGCATAAGGTCACAATATTGATCGGGGTCCTAGATTAGAACGCGACACCCACTCCACGTATCTATGTCCATCAAATTACTAAAACTAAAGCAATAAGATGTATGTGTAACATTGCCCACCCCAAAATACATATTTGCATTTGAAATGGTGTATTTGCAATACATGGAAATATAGGTACCGTACGTCTTTAAGCATAGGAATCATTCAAAAATTATAGCATATGTAATCAGTGAACGATTTTGCGAAAAAATTACACATGAAATATCTCTTTGTACAGAAAAGAAGGGCGAGATAATTTCATCACATATAAATGCATTACTGTAAAATTTGCTAGAGGTTGGTGTAAAGATATTTTGTCTCTAGATTTACCTAAAAATAGAAGTTCTGTTCTTTATGAATAGGTCTACTTTAAGCAAAGAATTCGTGCCAGAAAAAAGGTAAATTTTTTTCAAAAATAGTTCAATTAAAAAAAATAAACCTTGATGAACGAGGGAATAGAGATCCAACGCATTTTTAGCAGTTTTTGTTGATCAAAACTGAAGGCCGAATTCAGAGTTCATGGGAACGCTGTGTGTCGGAATGCTTTCCAAAACTTATTGTTTCTGTTCAGGGGAGAACATCATATCAGACAAGCTCTCAAAAAATTGGTCTACAAAATCAGGTGACAGTTCGACCAAGTTCGATAGTGCAGTTACTTGGCAAGTGTGAGAGTGATTGCTATCATCAGTGTCTGGATCAGCAATGCTCACAGAAGGTCGTACCTGGGTGATGTTGCTTTTGTTTCTCGCTCTACTGTCACCACCTAGTCGTAGCACAGGAGTCTCAACGAATGCCGTCATCAGGATTGGTAGCCGCTGGGGACAACACAATGCGTGAGCCGTTACAGGACTTAGCAAAGTATCGATATCCATTGGTACTGCTGATGGAAGTGCAAGACAGGTGTCTAACACGCATTCCTCTCCGCATAGCATACATCGAAGCACAGGTAAGATGCAGGACTGCCATATAGGTCTGAATGAAAGAAACCAGGTCATGTTCAGATCTCTCAGCCTGGCCAATCCAAGGACTCTAGTTATTCGGTCCCGGTAGCGTAGTGCTAGGATCGTTTCTTCCATCCCTGCTGGAATCATGTCTGCGTTTTGGCTTGCCATATCGGAGCAGGAGGGTCAAAAATAAAATTGCTGCTACAAGTCCCAAAATTAGGGGGATGCCGCCAAAAACGGAATGGACAAAATTTGGAATTAAACCCAAGACTGCTTTGAATGGTGTTAACAGTCCCGTAAAAATGGTCTTAAATATGCCTGGGATACCTACGGCACTAGACATGTTAAGAATTTGGCTAAGCATTTCTGTGAAATGCACGGGGCAATTTGTTGATAAAAGGTCATGAATCTCTGATGTTGTCCTTGCAACTAGGAGATCATACGTCTCTTTTGATGACGTGATGGGCACTGTTGTCTGCAAAAGCACAGACTTCATTCTGCTTAAAGTATCAATTCGTATAGAAGAGACATTCAAACGAGGCCATATGGGAGTCTCTGAGTCTCCAGGGCCGTTTGGAAACAATGCTTGCATACAGCATTTGACCATGGATGTCACGTGTACGAGATAGGCTTTTCCTGGCAAAAGGCCACAACAGCTGTGATCCGTTATTAGAATGTAACTCCCATTCGAGAGGGGCTTGAAAAAAGGCTCTATCTGCGTTGCAGGTGTGACATATTGGTGGCATGAAAGGTTGTTCGAATTTCCTTCACAAGCTCCATGTAAATTAATACCCTGGCACAAAAGTATACTGCTTAGTGAATGTTTGCAATTTTCACCACTAAGAAATACATTTTTGTTGCTGTCACTGATGCAAGTGTGTGTATATGGTAGTTTCCATACTGTTTTAAGGTAACCTTTACCCAAACGTTCATACTGGCCAGTCGGTATGTATTCAAGGCAATTTTTAAATCGGAAAGTTGTTATCGGAATTGTGATAATCCCGTGTATTATCCATTCAATGACAGGACTCTCTGACATTGTCAATGGTAATCTCTCAAGTTTTTCGATGCTTAGGATTGTATAGTCTGCTCCTTTCTGTGCCAAGCTGATTTGTTTATCAGTAAGGTTAAAGATGGAAAACAATGACGTTGTGTTGATTAAACGCCAAGGCACATAGCCTGAATGAGGATTTTGCAGCGTCCAGCCTAACTGTACAATAGAACGCAATTGCGACTGGCCATGCTGTAACATTAGCAAGTCTTTGTCTATTATATCAATGGCAGATGATACAATGCTGTCCAGTGAATATATTCTGGAGGACAGAGTCATTAACCCATTGTCCACTACAGAAAGTGATTTTTCCAAATTAATACGATCAATTTCTCGTATTTTCTCTGCTGTTTCAATTTGCATAATTTTCCATGCCTCATTGTATGCCGCATATATACTGGTCGCTATGAAACGTTTTTGACGCTGGTTGCGTGGTCCCATAATGAAATCGCACAAGTCAGCACCATCTTTAAGTAAATATAAGTGTTGCTTAATTTCTGCCAGTGTGGATGATCCTAGCCATTGAAGGCAGAGTTTCCCTACACTGTATGTTGTTACTATCCCTGGATGTTGTCTCTGGGAGTATCTAGGGTCTGGTCTGGTCATTTATATCCCCTGTGTTTTGTTCAGGAATCTATCTTGACAGTTATTCGTGTCAGTAGGCCAGATTAACCACTTTTTCCAATCAGGATGTGTTCTGTTTAAATGTAAAATTTGTGTTACGCCTATTTCAATATCTCTGGTTGTATTATCAGGTATTGGCTTTGGAATAGACGGTTTGTTAAGGTCTTTGATCTTAGCTAGGCCAAGACAGGATGTTTGGTGAATTGTGTCATTTAAAAACATCATTTGTTCTGGGATCATGCAGGCTTGAAATAATGCTTCTAGGCCTTGTACCTGCCACTCTTTTGTACCCCAGATGGTTTTTGTTTCAATGTTATTTTTCCGAAAATCAAAACCAAATGTCATCATTTTTTCATAAAATGCTTCTGAATATATCAATTTAGTATTTGTCAACATGTTTTTCATCCCTGTTTTATCTAACAGTTTATAATAAAACGTTTCTGCATCACTGGTGTTAAACCCTGAGAAGTATCTGAATTTCTCATAGAATGTTTTAGAACTACTTTTTGGTGGAGTAGCACAATGTTCCCATTGGTTATACTTTAAAACATTTCTAGGTTGTGCAGATTTATGCAAATAGTAGTCACCGTAGTGTGAGTAACAAAACATCTGCTCATAATTAGATGAACCTTGTAAATAATCATGTTCTGTGAATCTAGAAGACATTACTAAATCTGACATCATATTATTAATACTTTCAAAATCCCAATCATCAGAAAATGTACTTGGTTTTACAAAGTCACTTAAAGAAACCTTGAACTGGTGAGGATATTTCAAGATTTCAACCGGGCCACACACTTTATAGTCAGTTTTGTCCCATACTACCCCGCCGGGTATTGGAATGGCTGTGACATTCACTGATGATAGTTCTCTTTTCTCCACGTGAGATGATCTGTGTGGTTTCAGGACTAAGTTGATGTTCTGACTTGCTGTGTCCATTGAACTATATTTTCCCTCAATGAATTTTCCCAAACAAAGTAACATGATGAGCCAAAGAAGGAGGAAAAATATGCCTAGTCCAAACCAGAACTCTTACCATGGAGAAACAAGATAAATTTCCTTTAGTTGATGAAAGAGTTCTGTTGCTTTTTCTTTAAAAGTCTTTGTTTCTGTCGTTACTTCAGGGTTACTTTGATCTTCAGAAAAGTTGTCGAAATTAATGAAGTAGCGAGAGGCAGTTCTGTCAATTGTTGGAATTGTTTTCTCAATTTGTCTTTTGGTAGCACATTCTGATGCCACATCATTGTAGACTGGTGTTTCTTGACGAACTGTTTCCATCTGTGTTTCAAGGGGCACGAGTTCCATGGCATTATTGCATAGTCCTTCTCTGTGCACTGCAGGTTTATCGAATGTGATTAGTCTTTCAGTTTGAACCTCTTGAATTGTTGCAAATTTGGGTATTCTGTTGTTTCTTGGGAGTCCACTTGGCCTACTGTTGATTATAGGCCACATAATTGTGGTTTTACCAGGTCGATTGATACAACTCTGTTCTCCTTTTTACCAGCAAGGGGCGGTAGTGCTACTGATCTTGTTCCGTTGATTGCTAAGACAGGTACTGCTTTTCTGTAAGAAGGCCCAAATTCCTTCTTCACCGCTATTTTCTCTCTGACTAGATCCCCAATCTTTGGAATCCAGACAGGCCTTGCTGGAGCTGATGGTGCCTCTTCAGTGGTAGTTGGCTGTTGCTTTAACTTTATGTTGCTTAAGGATTTTCTTGTTTCATTCAAGTCCTGTAAAACAGCCAAACGATCTTTGATGTCAAAGTCTTTATTTTTATTTTCTACCACTGGTACTTGACTATCGAGGTCCTGAACGTGCATTCTAGTTCCAAACAATAGTTTGTATGGGCTGAAACCTTTTAGAGAATTTCTTGGCAAGTTGTTTAGACTTAACTGGACACTTATTAAATGTTTGACCCACCCATCACCCAAACCTAATACCTTCGCAGTTATAGATTGCTTTATGTCCCGTTTTTTTCTTTCTACCACACTGTTCCCTTCGGGGAGTGACGGACAAGAATACCGCAATCCAACTCCCATGCTGGCCATGGCCTCCTTATAAGCTCGTGAGCTTAAAGCAGGACTCTGGTCAGAATGGAACATGGCAATTGCGTATTTGCCGATAAAGACTCGCAGATCTTTTATAACCGTTCTGGCGCCAGCCGAGCGCTGGGGCCACATTTTTTAAGTGTGTTTTTAGTCTAAAAAACAAATTAATAGGACGCAGGGTTGCTTATAGACAGTATTACTCTGTCCACAAACGGTAACTGGGCAACGGACTGGACCAATTCATTACTGCGATCTGTCGCAATCCGGGCAGTTCTTTACATATTTATAGTGGTGCAGGCTCATTCCTGGCCACCACTACTCTGATTGTAATTCAGTCAGAGATTCCTTCATCTGTATGTGCCTTGGACCTTCACCCATGTGTGCGTCTGCTATTAATAACTTTCTCCGGTTCGTGTTTAGAATTACCCTATCCCTCACTCCAGGGATTCGAGCAAAAGGAACGGAGTTTGCATCGATTACGTATGCATAATTAAGTGGATAGTTCACGGGTAGTGCTGCACAGTTGCCTTTTACGGACGTTTTGACTGCCAGCATGGTTTCCCCGTCTATGTATTTTTCTGAACGCTTTTTTGTGGCTACGGAAGCTGGTTTAGTTGCTTCCGCTATGGCTGTATTAGCCAATGAATTCCCTGCAATGTGAACGCCATCACGTTGATGACTCAGAGTGTGTATCACATGAGTCTTTTGTAGTTCTTTCTGTAAAAGAGCTACCTGTTTCCAAAGCATTTTATGCTTTATTGTGGCACCTGTGTCATCTTTGTAATCGTTTTCAATCCAGCTCTGCAACTTATTATTGTAAGAGTTGACGCAAAAATGAGAATCGCACACGATTAGTGTCGGGAATTCACATTCTGCATTTTCAAGCGCCATCTTAAAAGATCTAATTTCCGCTCGCTGAGCCGAACATTTTCTCAGTGATTCAGTTTTTGTTACTTTCGGTCTGAATTTACCGCACAGCCAGCGACCTTTAACAATCGCGCAGGCTGCATCATAGGATTTGTTTTCTACATTGTAGTGCTGGACAAATCTGTCTGTATAGATTATACAAGAGTATTGTTGTAGAGGTAGAATTTCGATTGGCAGAGGATATTCTTTTTCATATGGTAAATCATTCAGTTCTTTCATGTTCGGACCATAGTAGTATTTCACTTTTTCAGTTTCAAGGGTGTTTCCCCACTGTATCCATTTCGGATCTAGTGACACTGTAGGCAGGTTTACTGGGCTGAATAGTGTCTCGAAGGCTGATTCTGCTGTAATGACGGTTATACTTTTACCTTGGGCAAAAGCTCTTTCTTTTGCCACTGCCGCTCGAACTGCATTCACAGAATTCTCTGTAAGACTGAATGTTTTTTCTGCTTGTGTGTACAAGTGAGATTTGTAAGCTATTGGTACCGTTTCTCCCTCATTAGAGGTCAGGTACGTGAATCTGCATCGTCCTGGGATGACTCAGATTACAAAGTTGCGTTTATTCAAACGTGTTTCTAATTTTGTTTTTGCTAACATGTCTGTTTGCAGTGATCTCAAAATTTCTGTGTGTTTTTGAGTCCAGTTGATTGGTTTAAAATCAGGTTTAATTAATTCGTAGAGAGGTTTAACCCTCTCCGCATAATTTAGAATGTAAGTTCTTCCGAAATTCAGGAAACCTAGAATCGATTGTAAATTCCTCAGCGTTTTAGGTGCTTGGAGTACAGCGCACTTCTCTAAGAAGTTGTCCGCTAGGCTCTTGCCTTCACTTGATAATTCGTATCCTAAAAATAATACTGTCAGATGGGCAATTCGAGACTTTTTAAAGTTGAATTTGTAACCCTCTGCCGCGAACCCAAGTATTATGGTGTTCACCCTTTTCAAGTGAGTGTCCAAGTCGTCATCTGTTAGATAGATGTCATCGACATAAGATAATGCTTCATCATCATATATTTGTAGTAACTCTGTTACTCTAGCTGAGAATAGTCCTGGGCTGTTCTTGAATCCCTGTGGGAGCCTACAGAAATTTTTCTGAGACCCCATTACTGAGAAAGCGGTCAAATACCTGCTTTCTGGTGCAATGTTTTGACAAAAGAAACCATTAGATATGTCTAATGTCGTTTTATATTTTTTCCTAACTATGTTATTCATTAGTGCAGCACTATGCGGATTTTGTACTGCAAATGTTTTGCAACATGAGTTAAGGTGTCTGTAGTCCAAAACTAGACGATATGAATTGTCTGGTTTGGAGACAGGAAACAAAGGATTGTTCATTTGAGAGGTGCATGTTTCAATCACCCCCTGGTATTCAAGTTGATCTAAAATCTCCCTGACCTGTTTTTTAGCTTCTTGCTTAATTGGATACTGCCTTTGTGCAGTCGGTTGACTTTTTAACTGGATTTTGTGAGGAGGAGAGTCCTCATCCCATCCTACATGATTTTTATATAATGCCGGTGCCTGGGCTACTGCCCATTTCCTCGCATATGTATATTTTTTGTGAATCGGAATGTGATTCGAGAAGGCAGGCATAATCACTACTTCACCATGAGGGCACTCCCTGACAAACTCTGGGGGCCAATCTTTTTCAGCTAACAGGATGTCATAGCCTTTTGAGAGGTTATCCCAAAATAGACCCCTAATTTTCCTAGTCTTATCACCCTCTATACGCAGTGTTATTTCGTATATCTTATGAGGTTTGCTAACCCTGGTATCTGCAGTTTCCACCAGAATGTATTCATTCGTGTCCACTGTCTCCAAATGACTCATCAGGATCTTGCGAGCTATGCTGATTTCTGCTGCACTGTCTAGCATTGTCTGTGCCCACTCCCCGTTTTTCAACTGTGTCCTCAGTATTCTCGGCATGTTTGATTACTCTAATACTGGCTACCTTCTTTCTTGGAAATTGTGATTTTTTACTTTGAGCAGGTTCCTTGTCTTTGGACTTGGTGTGCTCTCCTGGGTCTGACCGTCCTCTTCTTTCCGATTTCTGCAAAAAAGATCGAGAGGGACGTGTATCAATACTTTGATATCTATCAGGCTTCTTCAAATTATCCCTATTTCTAAGGTTATATCTTTTCTCAGAGGGCTCCCTCTGGGGAGACTGGTGTTCTCGAGTCGCAGTTCTTTCCCTCCGTCGAGGAGACCTTCCTCTGGACTGGAAAACTTTTTCCTTGGGAGTGGATTGTTTATTTCCATCCCAGCTCTTTTTAGGAGTGTTTGAATTATTTTTAATAAATCATTTTACTAACTCTCTATATGCCTGTGTTAATTCTCTTATTTTACTAAGAGTTCTTCACTGTGGTGTGTAGCTGGCTAGAACCGGCCACGTTGCTCCTGGTCTATCTAGTGGACCGAGCCTGGTAATATGATCATTGTGTTTTAGGGCGCCTTTAAACCAGAGAAAATGCTCTTGGTGTTTTAATGGGATTTCAATCTCCTCGAAAGGAGCGTACTCTTCCGGTGGATCCTCTATTGTGTAATAGTGGAACTTGTGTGTCGCAGCGTTTGCCGCTGGAAATTTTATCCATGAATAGAATACCTCTGTCTGCCGATATTCGTGAGCCTCGATCACGAAGACGACTGTGCCACCTTGTGTGGTCAGTCCATTCTCTATAAGTTTTGACGTTATAGTTTTTCTTATGTTGACGGGGATGATTTTCACACCCGGTTCAGTATTTTCTTCGGGACCCTGCGGAGTCGCATTTACTGTGGCTCCAGCGGTGCCGTTGTCAGTGTTTGACATTTTATTGTCAGAAAGGTTTTGCAGAGCAGGTCTCCAGGGAGACAAAGATTAGGTGCACAATATTTTGGAACACTGTATCCTTCAACGTTGAATAAACCAGAAACTCTACATAGGAATCTCTTCCTACTAAGTTCGGGCGGGTTTTAACCTTTCACCCACTCCAGACGTCTATTGGAGTATATACGGGAGAAAGTGCTTGTGTGAAAGGTGCACAACTGAGTTACTCTAACGTCTTGCGTTAGTTTATCGCCTTACCAAACGTTGGGCGCCATGTAGTGTAGTTCCTATTTTCCCAATAGGCCCTGCGCATTGGAATAACAAACAGTAGTATCGACGTAGAAGTGCGGATCTTCCAGGTCTCCACTGACTATGCTAAACTTAATTGGGGTTGTTACCAACTAGCTCAGAGGTCACTGGAAACTTTCTTGACTGAATAGGAAGTGATCAGCTTCCTTGGCACAGCCAAGAAGGGATTCAGTTTTCCAACAACCGCAAACATGACAACTTTGCTCCTTAGAATAAGAGTCAATCTCTAGAGTCGTGTGAAACAATAGACAGTTATTTTACTTAGTCAGTTTGTGCAGCTTACTTTCACTAAGATGCAGAGAACAGAGAGACGGGCGTTTTCAATAAAAGGTATTATTTATTGAACAGTCTTTCTTCTCATACAAGAGAAATGAAGTGCCACAATTGCAATACTTGTTATTATATAAAGTGCGTACAGTAGGATGAGTATTGCGAAATAATACTGTAAAAGCATTGATATGGTTTCTTAGCCATACAATGGTTAAAATGCATAAAATATATACAGTCATATATGCATTAGGCTAACGTACTCAACTGGTGTTTCTAACTAAGCCTACCCCAGTGTGCCTGACCTAAGCCTAACACGTGGAAGGGAGTAAGTAGCTTAAGTTAAGTTGGTTTTGCCAAGGTTTGCTTCAAGAATTCTCTCTAAGGGTTTAGTCCACACCATACCTCTGGAATAGAATGTTGGAGGTCTTGTATCTCCTCTCAGGACTCGATATCCCAGTCACCCGCAAGGGTAGGCTGGAAACGCCGGAGCTGGATTTTCTCTGCAGGAGAAAAGACAGCGTCTTTCTCAGCGCGTCAAGGAGGAGGAGGATGGGCAGCGTCCGTGGGCTGGTTGCATCTGCTGGGCTCTGCAGGGGACAGCTGTTCGGCTCCTCTCTTCAGCACACCATCGCTCGCTAGTTATCAGTAGCGACTGCAGCGATAGCATCAGCGCATCAGCGTTTGCTTAAGGCAACGTTGGTAATATTTATACCTGAAAGGTGCCTTGTTTGACGTAAGTTTTTGGACATAAGACGTCAATAAAGATGTCACTAGGAAGTGATCGTCCTTTCAGTTCTCATTAGAGTTCTATTACAAATCAAAACATAGCAAGCGGGGCTTTCCCAGGTTGCTGAGTTTTATCTTGTTGAAGAACTCGGAGTGTAATCTAGGAATCTTAGATAGTGGCTTCTGCTGTGTCATTTGCTCTAATGAGCTGCAGAGGAAATGATTCTGAAATGTGGCTCTGATCGTGTGAGGCCAGAGACGAGTTTCTGAAATATCACATTTGAACGTTTATGCCATTATAGTGGTATGAATGGATTATAGCCGAATAGGGGCATAAGGTCACAATATTGATCGGGGTTCTAGATTAGAATGCGACACTACAATGTCCAAGCATGCGACTAAAAGCACTTTGAATATGCATATTTTTTTCATGATATTACGCACAGTATTGCACACACTGCAGAAAAATGTGGAAAGATTAAGGGGGAAAAAAGAAAATGTTTTTGTGGCACTCTAGTGTCGCACAGTGAACCCAGTTGATCTCATTTAATCTTGGGTAGGTAGGCTGCTGGTGGATATCACCCTCTGATCTTGGGCGTGCCCAGTGCTTGAAATGGAAAAATAGAAGTGCAGGTACTTTGTACCTGAGTACCTGCTTGTTCCTGAGAAGTGCCGATACTCTCCAATTAAAAGTATTGCATTTCTCTTGATTAGTGCCGGTACTCTCCAATTAAAAGTATTGCATTTCTCTTGAGAAGTGCCGGTACTCTCCAAATTAAAAGTATTGCATTTCTCTTGAAGTGCCGGTACTCTCCAATTAAAAGTATTGCATTTCTCTTGAGGTGCCGGTACTCTCCCTCAAAATAAAAAAGTGCTGGTACTCCGTAGCGGACAGTAATGGCCCATTTAAAGCACTGGGCATGCCTTTACAAGAAAATAGTAGCGCTGTTTACTCAAACACAACGTCCCCACGATGCACTGCAAAGGGTGAAAACTCTTAGAGGTTGTGACGTACTCAGGTTTCAAATAAATTGTACTGAATTAGGTCCTTGTTTTATGTTTTCTGTTCTTTATTCAGTTGAAGACATAGGGGCATGTTATCAAGGGAAACATCGCCGCTTTTTCGGCACATAGTGCCGAAAAGGCGGCAATTTTTTTCATCCCCCTATTCACAAGGACAGGTTAACAAGCGTTAGCGCGTGTTTTCTTGCGACTTTGCATGTCAGCGATCAATATCGCTAATGACTGGCAAAGTAGGCATTCCTGAGCACAACAACATGGGAATCCTCTGTAACACGGGTTTGTGATATTTATATGCCATGCAGCAGACCTGCGAAGCAATAAAAATAACCGCGGTTATCGCAGGAATGTAACGCCTGCTTTTAAATTGATTTAGGCATACTAATAATGGGAGGTGGATTGCCAGGTTAGATCCACACTCCCTTATCAGCAAGATTCTCCTTAGCGCTGTGAAATCATCTCTGCATTTCATGCTCTATTCCTGATAATCGGCCTCTAGAGCTGGAATTACATCACCTGTTATCAAAACGTTGATAATACTTTGCTAACACGGTAATGTAATCCAGGGATAAAGTAAATTGCGCTAAGCGCGATAATTATCGCATCTCCTTGATAATATGCCCCATAGTTTTGCGTCACACTTATGCGTTTGTCATCAATAATCAATGAAAAAACTTCTCAATGCAGATATATTAGTCGGTTCATTTCTGTAAATTCCCGATGCATTTCGGGACTAAGCTCTTCATCAGGGGAAATATTCTGAAACATAATCCGAGAATAGCAATGTTCAACAGTTCAAGAGGCAGAGGCGCCATAACTGTGCATAACAAGCTAGTGATCGACAAGGACGAGCACGCACTCCTTGCGTCCATGGCATCCCCGATAACTGATGTGAAAGAGGGTAGCGCAAAATGAAGGTTAAAGACAGGTGACTCCGTTTTGCAGATGGGTCTGGTGATAAACATCTTGCGATTTTAAAAAAATAAGTGAAAGTATGAAACGGTAAAGGGATGTGATTTTATGATGAAAATGGATGAAAACCAATCATGTATCCGTGATATTGAGATATGCTTACACTGAAGGGATGTTAATCCCATGCCCGATTTAAAAAAAAATAAATAATGGATTGTGTGCCAAGGTGTATACAACGTATATAAAGTCATCATCATCATCAAATAACTTTTTATAAGGTTATTTGTTCCAAACCATCAAAGTATACAAAGAGTAAAAACATTTGTCTATTTACAATCTAAAATATTTGATGTATAGTCTGGTTTTATGAAGGAACCTCAGTTTAAGCCTTTCACATCATCACCGGCAGTGGCTATGACATAGAGGTGGGTACAGGGATAAACCCATCATCACGGCAGGTTGTAGTGGCACTCTCTGGCAAGACGTTATTGGAATTAGTAAACTTGAAGGTCTGCTTTGAGATGTCCCCCGATAATGCTTGTGGTTTTCAGACACAATGGGGCAGATTCACAGAACTAATCTGAGACAAAATCCTAAAATTACTACTTTTGGTATTCACATAAGGCATTTAGTAGTAGTAAAGTTAGTATTTTGTCTTATTAGTATTTTGACTTAAGTTAATATTTTGGCCTACGTTAGGATTTTATCTTAAATTAGGATTTTGTTTTAAATTAGTATTTTGTCTTAAATTAGTATTTTGACTTAAATTAAGATTTTGTCTTAAATTTTGGTTTTAAGACAAAATCCTAACTTAAGACAAAATCCTAACTTAAGACAAAATCCTAACTTAAGACAAAATCCTAACTTAAGACAAAATCCTAATTTAAGACAAAATCCTAATTTAAGACAAAATCCTAATTTAAGACAAAATATTAATTTAAGACAAAATATTAACTTAAGACAAAATACTAATAAGACAAAATTCTAATTTAAAACAAAATCCTGATTTAAGACAAAACACTAATTTAAGACAACATCCTAACTTAAGACAAAGGGTCATGTGTAGGTAATTGACATTTACCGATTCTAAAATACCAAATTTTACCTATTCGGTATTTCAGAATCGGTAAATGTTATGTAGCAAAAAAATCACTAAATATTACCGAATCGGTAATATTTGGTATTACCGAATCGGTATTTACCGATTCGGTAATTCCCATTCATTCTTATGGGCTTATATTATGGGGAACACATTCAAGGGTGGCAGGGTGTCACATTGACACCGTTGTACCCCTGAATCGTGCATGTGTGGACATGTGGCACACATACATGCCCTAAGGGCATGTATGTCTGCCACATGGCTCAGTTAAAGAAGCACAAATTTGCTTTTTTAAAGGTTTTCGAAATTTACCACAAACTTGTAGTTGGTGGTAAATAACGAATCTTAAATGCACATAAGCGCTCTAATATGTGCTTCCTGCGGTACAAAAGGGGGTGGTGATGGACGGAGCATCTCAATCAATCAAACACTCACACCCAGTCAAAAGATCTGGGTTTAATCCATCACCATTCTTTAGCCCACTCTGCCACCCCAGTTCAGACATGGCTATATGCACATCAGTCTGACCCTGTGCCTCATGGGAACAGTCCAGCCCGAACTGCCAAGCCATGTCTTCCCTGGACCGGAAACAAGCTTCCGAGGACCGGTTTCTGGCATTCCAGCCGTCTTCAGCCCGGCTTGCTTGAATCCAGTGGCAAAGTGAGCAAGGGACTCACGTCTGAGCATACCCTGCCACACTTATGGCGGCCAAAAGCGGTACAAAAGGGGGTGGTTCCTACATAGCATTTACCGATTCAGTAAATGAAGATTCAGTAAATACAGAATCGGTAAATACTGATTCTGTGTTTACAGAATCATCATCTACATAGGAAATGGTTCAATACCGGTCGGTAAGCCTAAAATTTTATGAATTTCGGGTTTACCGACCGGTAATGAGCCACCTACATCGGACCCAAAATCCTAACTTAAGACAAAATACTAATTTAAGATAAAATACTAATTTAAGATAAAATACTAACTTTACTACTACTAAATGCCTTCTGTGAATACCAAAAGTAGTAAGTTTAGGATTTTGTCTCCGATTAGTTCTGTGAATTGGCCCCATTGTCTGCTCCTTAGACTATCATTGTATGTGCTCAGAGGTTGAAGATTGATTTGAAAGTGAAGTATCGGTTTGAAACAAAGGAAAATACTTATAAAGCGCTGTACAGTACTATCTACGGCAAGTAGTTTCTGAGCACTGGCCTGACCCTGGGAATGGCCTGGTCAGGTCAGAGAGCTTCCATGCCTGACTTTGGAGTGCCCAGCACAACCGAGATCACTAGCCCTTGCTCCTGCCTGTGGTTGCCTGGATACTGCTCTTTTGTTTTGGGGAGGGGGACTGATACCCACCTTGACTATATCAGTCAATTATTATTTGTAACGCGCTGCTAATCACTGTAATCCAGGCACAGGGCACAATCTAAAACCAGGTCTTGAGTCTCTTCCTGAAATACACCATTGATTGTGATGTCCGGAGGGGGGAGGAATTCCAGGACTTAGCAGCAAAGTTGAAGAAGGAACAGCCACTGCGGTGGCTTCAGCCTATGTGTGAGGTCGGTGGAGGGTGAAGGAGGTGGAGCGAAGATCTCTGGATGGTTAGTGGAAGTTCAGGTGGTGGGTCATGTATACTGGTCCTTGGCCACTGTGGTGGCTTCAGCGTATGTGTGGTGTCTGTGTGAGGGTGAGGGAGGTGGAGTGAAGGTCTCTGGGTGGTTGGTGGAAGTTCAGGCAGTGCTCATGTATGCTGGTCCTTGGCCACTGCAGTCACTTCATCGTATGTGTGGTGTCTGTGTGAGGGAGGAGGATGTAGAGTGAAGGTCTCTGGATGGTTGGTGGAAGTGCAGGTGGTGAGTCATGTATACTGGTCCTTGGCCACCACGGTGGCTTCAGCGTTTGTGTGGTGTCTGTGTGAGGGTGATGGAGGTGGAGCGAAGGTCTCTGGGTGGTTGGTGGAAGTTCAGGCAGTGCTCATGTATGCTGGTCCTTGGCCACTGCAGTCACTTCATCGTATGTGTGGTGTCTGTGTGAGGGAGGAGGATGTAGAGTGAAGGTCTCTGGATGGTTGGTGGAAGTGCAGGTGGTGAGTCATGTATACTGGTCCTTGGCCACCACAGTGGCTTCAGCGTTTGTGTGGTGTCTGTGTGAGGGTAATGGAGGTGGAGCGAAGGTCTCTGGGTGGTTGGTGGAAGTTCAGTTGGTGGGTCATGTTTGCTGGTCCTTGGCCACCGTGGTGGCTTCAGCGTATGTGTGAGTGAGTGAGTATAAGACTGGTAAAGTGCAGACTTTACCCAGGGGCATAAAGGCGCTGAGTGGGGTGTGTGAGGGCAAGGGAGGTGGAGTTGGAGTGAAGGTCTCTGGATGGTTGGTGGAAGTGCAGGCAGTGGCTCATGTATGCTGGTCCTTGGCCACCAGGGTGGCTTCAGCGTATGTGTGGTGTATGTGTGAGGGTGAGGGAGGTGGAGCAAAGGTTTCTGGGTGGTTTGTGGAAGTGCAGGCGGTGGGTCATATATGCTGGTCCTTGGCCACCGCTGTGGCTTCAGCGTATGTGTGGTGTCTGTGTGAGGGTGAGGGAGGTGGAGCGAAGGTTTCTGGATGGTTGGTGGAAATTCAGGCGGTGGGTCATGTATGTTGGTCCTTGGCCACCACAGTGGCTTCAAAGTATGTGTGGTGTCTGCGTGAGGGTGAGAGGTGGAGGTGGAGGTGGAGTTAATGTCTTTCAATGGTTGGTGGAAGTGCAGGTGGTGGGTCATGTATGCCGGTCCTTACCCACTGCGGTGGCTTCAGCGTATGTGTGGTGTCTGTGTGAGGGTGAGGAGGTGGAGCGAAGGTCTCTGGATGGTTGGTGGAAGTTCAGGTGGGGGGTTATGTATGCTGGTCCTTGGCCACTGTGGTGGCTTCAGCATATTTGTGTGGTGTCTGTGTGAGGGAGAGGGAGGTGGAGCGAAGATCTCTGGATGGTTGATGGAAGTTCAGTTTGGTGGGTCATGTATGCTGGTCCATGGCCACCGCGGTGCCTTCGGCGTATATGTGGTGTCTCTGTGAGGGCGAGGGAGGTGGAGTGAAGATCTCTAGATGGTTGGTGGAAGTTCAGGTGGTGGGTCATTTATGTATGCTGGTCCTTGGCCACCGCGGTGGCTTCAGCTTATTTGTGTGGTATCTGTGTTAGGGAGGTGGAGCAAAATTCTCTGGGTGGTTGGTGGAAGTTCAGGCGGTGGGCCATGTATGCTGGTCCTTGCCCACCGCAGTGGCTTCAGTGTATGTGTGGTGTCTGTGTGAGGGCAAAGGGAGGTGTAGGTGCAGTGAAGGTCTCTGGGTAGTTGGTGGAAGTGCAGGCGGTGAGTCATGTATACTGGTCCTTGGCCACCACAGTGGCTTCAGCGTTTGTGTGGGGACTCTGTGTGAGGGTGATGGAGGTGGAGCGAAGGTCTCTGGGTGGTTCGTGGAAGTTCAGGCGCTCGGTCATGTATGCTGGTCCTTGGCCATCGTGGTGGCTTCAGCATATGTGTGATGTCTGTGTGAGGGTGAGGGAGGTGGAGCAAAGGTTTCTGGATGGTTGGTGGAAGTGCAGGCGCAGGGTAATATATGCTGGTCCTTGGCCACTGTGGTGGCTTCAGTGTATGTGTGGGTTCTGTGTGAGGGTGATGGAGGTGGAGCGAAGGTCTCTGGGTGGTTGGTGGAAGTTCAGGTGGTGGGTCATGTATGCTGGTCTGTCGCCACCGTGGTGGCTTCAGCATATGAGTGGGGTCTGTGTGAGGGCGAGGGAGGTTGAGCGAAGATCTCTGGATGGTTGGTGGAAGCTCAGATGGTGGGTCATGTATGCTGGTCCTTGCTCACTGCGGTGGCTTCAGCGTATGTGTGGTATCTGTTGGAGGGTGAGGGTGAGGGATGTGGAGCGAAGATCTCTGGATGGTTGGTTGAAGTGCAGGTGCTGGCTCATGTATGCTGGTCCTTGGCCACCTCGGTGGCTTCAGTGTATGTTTGTTGTCTGTGTGAGGGTGAGGGAGATGGAGCAAAGGTTTCTGGGTGGTTTGTGGAAGTGCAGGCGGTGGGTCATATATGCTGGTCCTTGGCCACCGCTGTGGCTTCAGCGTATGTGTGGTGTCTGTGTGAGGGTGAGGGTGAGGGAGGTGGAGCGAAGGTCTCTGGATGGTTGGTGGAAATTCAGGCGGTGGGTCATGTATGTTGGTCCTTGGCCACCACAGTGGCTTCAGAGTATGTGTGGTGTCTGTGTGAGGGTGAGAGGTGGAGGTGGAGGTGGAGTTAATGTCTTTCAATGGTTGGTGGAAGTGCAGGTGGTGGGTCAGGTATGCCGGTCCTTACCCACTGCGGTGGCTTCAGCGTATGTGTGGTGTCTGTGTGAGGGTGAGGAGGTGGAGCGAAGGTCTCTTGATGGTTGGTGGAAGTTCAGGTGGGGGGGTTATATATGCCGGTCCTTACCCACTGCGGTGGCTTCAGCGTATGTGTGGTGTCTGTGTGAGGGTGAGGAGGTGGAGCGAAGGTCTCTGGATGGTTGGTGGAAGTTCAGGTGGGGGGGCCATGTATGCTGGTCCTTGCCCACCGCAGTGGCTTCAGCGTATGTGTGGTGTCTGTGTGAGGGCAAAGGGAGGTGTAGGTGCAGTGAAGGTCTCTGGATAGTTGGTGGAAGTGCAGGCGGTGAGTCATGTATACTGGTCCTTGGCCACCACCGTGGCTTCAGCGTTTGTGTGGGGACTCTGTGTGAGGGTGATGGAGGTGGAGCGAAGGTCTCTGGGTGGTTCGTGGAAGTTCAGGCACTCGGTCATGTATGCTGGTCCTTGGCCATCGTGGTGGCTTCAGCATATGTGTGATGTCTGTGTGAGGGTGAGGGAGGTGGAGCAAAGGTCTCTGGATGGTTGGTGGAAGTGCAGGCGCAGGGTAATATATGCTGGTCCTTGGCCACTGTGGTGGCTTCAGTGTATGTGTGGGTTCTGTGTGAGTGTGAGGGAGGTGGAGGGAAGATCTCTGGATGTTTGGTGGAAGTTCAGGTGGTGGGTCATGTATGCCGGTCCTTACCCACTGCGGTGGCTTCAGTGTATGTGTGGTGTCTGTGAGGGTGAGGGTTAGGTAGGTGGAGCAACACTCTCCGGGTGGTTGGTGGAAGTTCAGGCGGTGGATCATGTATGCTGGTCCTTGCCCACTGCGGTGGCTTCAGCGTATGTGTGGTGTCTGTGTGAGGGAAAGGGAGGTGTAGGTGGAGTGAAGGTCTCTGGATGGTGGGTGAAAGTTCAGGTGGTGAGTCATGTATGCTGGTCTGTCGCCACCGTGGTGGCTTCAGCATATGAGTGGGGTCTGTGTGAAGGCGAGGGAGGTTGAGCGAAGATCTCTGGATGGTTGGTAGAAGGCCAGATGGTGGGTCATGTATGCTGGTCCTTTCTCACCGCGGTGGCTTCAGCGTATGTGTGGTGTCTGTGGGAGGGGAGGGTGAGGGATGTGGAGCGAAGCTCTCTGGGTGGTTCGTGGAAGTTCAGGCGGTGGGTCATGTATGCTGGTCCTTGGCCACTGCATTGGCTTCAGCATATGTGTGATGTCTGTGTGAAGGTGAGGGAGGTGGAGCAAAGGTCTCTGGATGGTTGGTGGAAGTGTAGGCGGTGGGTCATGTATGCTGGTCCTTGGCCACGGTGGTGGCTTCAGTGTATGTGTGGGTTCTGTGTGTGAGGGCGAGGGAGGTGGAGTGAATATCTCTGGATGGTTGGTGGAAGTGTAGGCGGTGAGTCATGTATGCTGGTCCTTGGCCACCATGGTGGCTTCAGCATATGTGTGGTGTCTGTGTGAGGGCGATGGATGTGGAGGTGGAGTGAAAGTTTCTGGATGGTTGGTGGAAGTTAGGCTGGTGGGTCATGTATGCTGGTCCTCGGCCACCACGGTGGCTTCAGCTTATGTGTGGTGTCCGTCTGAGGGTGAGGGAGGTGGGGCGAAGGTCTCTGGATGGTTGGAGGTAGTTCACGCGGTGGGTCATGTATGCTGGTCCTTGGCCACCACGATGGCTTCAGCATATACGTAGTTTCTTTGTGAGGGAGAGGGAGGTGGAGGTGGAGTGAAGCTCTCTGGAAGTGCAGGCGGTGGGTCATGTATGCTAGTCCTTGGCCACCGCAGTTGCTTAAGCGTATATGTGGGTCTGTGTGCGAGCGAGGGAGGGGGAGCGAAGATCTCTGGATGGTTGGTGGAAGTTCAGGTGGTGGTTTATGTATGCTGGTCCTTGCTCACTGCGATGGCTTCAGCGTATGTGTGGTATCTGTGGGAGGATGAGGGTGAGGGATGTGGAGCGAAGCACTCTGGGTCGTTCGTGGAAGTTCAGGCGCTCGGTCATGTATGCTGGTCCTTGGCCATTGTGGTGGCTTCAGCATATGTGTGGGGTCTGTGTGAGGGCAAGGGAGGTGGATCAAAGGTCTCTGGATGGTTGGTGGAAGTTCAGGTGGTGGGTCATGTATGCTGGTCCTAGGCCTGTGCGGTGGATTCAGTGTATAAATGGTGTCTGTGTGAGGGTGAGGGAGGTGGAGTGAAGGTCTCTAGATGGTTGGTGGAAGTGCAGGCGGTGGCTCATGTATGCGGTCATTGGCCACCGCGGTGGCTTCAGCGTATGTGTGGTGTTTGTGGTAGGGTGAGGGAGGTGGAGGTGGATTGAAGGTCTCTGGATGGTTGGTGGAAGTGCAGGTGGTGGGTCATGTATGCTGGTCCTTGGCCACCGCAGTGACTTCAGCGTATGTGTGGGGTCTTTGTGAGGGTAGGGGAGGTGAAGCAAAGGTCTCTGGATGGTGGTGGAAGTTCAGGTGGTGGGTCATGTATGCTGGTCCTTGCCCACCGCAGTGGCTTCAGAGTATATGTGATGTCTGTGTGAGGGTGAGGGAGGTGGAGCGAAGCTCTCTGGGTGGTTGGTGGTAGATCAGGCTTTGGGTCATGTATGATGTTCCTTGGCCACCACAGTGGCTTCAGCGTATGTGTGGTGTCTGTGTGAGAGCGAGGGAGATGGAGTGAAGTTCTCTGGATGGTTGGTGGAAGATCAGGCGGTGGGTCATGTATGCCGGTCCTTGGTCGTGGTGGATCTTGTAGGCAAGCATCAATATCTTGAATTGACATATTTTCTGGACAGGGAGCCAGTGGAGGTTCTTCATCACTAACACGCTGTCTGATTTCATTTCACAGTACATTCGGTGAAGTGCTACACGTGCGTGCAGAAGCCCAGCAATGACGAATGTTTGAGTTCTGCTGATTGCCCTACAGGATACAACGCCTGTGAAACCTACATCCAACTGAACAATCCAGGACCAGGTAAGGGTTGGGAAGGAGCCCACAAGGCTTTTCAGGTCTGAGTAATACATCTTTAACAGCTTGAGATGGTGCCATGCCAGAAATGTCTCATAGTTCTCTAAGAATAAGGATGTGTCTTGTCCTGAGGAGGCCACTGGGACCCTGCACTGTAGAATTCTCCCAGGTCACCCTCAGAAATAGAACATATGTGCGAGTGAGTGTGCCAGAAATGGGGGATGCACATCTTCCTCTTGTTGAATGCCTATTGGCAGTAGGAGAAGGCTAGTGAAATACCCGGGCAATCACTGAAAGCACACCCGTTGCTTTTATATTGATGAATACATGATGGGTACTGGCAGCCAAGAACGTCTTCCAAGCAGGTGTCTGGAAGAACCATTCCTCCTTTGCTTCGTTGGACAAAGAACTTTAAACACAAAGGACCTACAGCTGATGTAATGTGAAACACTAGCTATAAAAAACACAGGAACTATTTACAAGGACACAAAATACAATGCATCCTCTCCCATCACAATCACTGAAAGATGACTAGTCACATCTACCTTGTTAGTTTCTTCACCCTCTTCAAATCATATCCAACATTAATCAGAACTGTCCACTACCTCTTGGCTAGCACGCACATGATCTTTCCACTACCTCTTGTCTGGCACATGCATGATCTTTCAACAACCTCTTGTCTGGCACATGCATGATCTTTCCACTACCTCTTGTCTGGCAGGCTCATCATCTTTCCATTACCTCTTGTCTGGCACATGCATAATCTTTCAACTACCTCTTGTCTGGCACATGCATGATCTTTCCACTACCTCTTGTCTGGCACACACATGATCTTTCCACTACCTCTTGTCTGGCACACGCATGATCTTTCTACTACCTCTTGTCTGGCACACGCATGATGTTTCCTCTACCCCATGTCTGGAAGACTCATGACCTTTCCAATACCTCTTGTCTGGAACACACATGATCTTTCCACTAACTCTTGTCTGGCAGGCTCATGATCTTTCCACTACCTCTTGTCTGGCAGGCTCATGATCTTTCTGCTACCTCTTGTCTGGCACACGTATGATCTTTCCACTACCTCTTGCCTGTCACACTCATGATCTTTCCACTTACTCTTGTCTGGCACGCTCATGATCTTTCCACTTCCTTTTGTCTGGCAGGCTCATGATCTTTCCTCTACCTCTTGTCTGGCACGCTCATGATCTTTCCACTACCTCTTGTCTGGCACGCTCATGATCTTTCCACTACCTCTTGTCTGGCACACACATGATCTTTCCACTTCCTCTTGTCTGGCACGCTCATGATATTTCCACTACCTCTTGTCTGGCACTCGCATGATCTTTCCATTTCCTTTTGTCTGGCCAACGCATGATCTTTCCACTTCCTCTTGTCTGGCACGCTCATGATCTTTCCACTTCCTTTTGTCTGGCACACGCCTGATCTTTCCACTTCCTCTTGTCTGGCACGCTCATGATCTTTCCTCTACCTCTTGTCTGTCATACACATGATCTTTCCACTTCTTCTTGTCTGGAATGCTCATGATCTTTCCTCTACCTCTTCTCTGGCAGGCTTATGCTCTTTCCACTACCTCTTGTCTGGCACACACATGATCTTTCCACTTCCTTTTGTCTGGCATGTGCATGATCTTTCCACTACCTCTTTTCTGGCATGCTCATGATCTTTAAACTTCCTCTTATCTGGCAGGGTGATGAACTTTCCACTACCTCGTGTCTGGCATGAACATGATCTTTATACTACCTCTAGTCTGGCACACGCATTACCTTTCCACTACCTCTTCTCTGGCAGGCTTATGATCTTTCCACTACCTCTTGTCTGGCACACGCATGATCTTTCCACTTCCTTTAATCTGGCTGGCTCATGATCTTTCCACTTCCTCTGGTCTGGCATGCTCATTATCTTAACACTACCTTTTCTCTGTCAGGCTCATGATCTTTCCACTACCTCTTGTCTGGCATGCTCATGATCTTTAAACTTCCTCTTCTCTGGCAGGCTGATGATATTTCCACTACCTCGTGTCTGGCATGAACATGATCTTTCCACTACCTCTTCTCTGGCAGGCTTATAATCTTTCCACTACCTCTTGTCTAACACACGCAGATCTTTCCACTTCCTTTAATCTGGCAGGCTCATGATATTTCCACTTCCTCTGGTCTGGCATGCTCATTATCTTTCCACTACCTCTTCTCTATCAGGCTCATGATCTTTCCACTACCTCTTGTCTGGCACACACCTCATCTTTCCACTACATGCATGATCTTCCTGTTACCTCTGGTCTGGCAGGCTCATGATCTTTTCACTTCCAATTGTCTGGCACACTCATTATCATTCCAATTCCTTTTGTCTGGCACATGCATGATCTTTCCACTACCTCTGGTCTGGCAGGCTCATGATCTTTTCACTACCTCTTGTCTGGCAGGCTCGTGATCCTTCCAATACCTCTTGGCTGGCACACGCATGATCTTTCCACTACCTCTTGTCTGGTACACACCTGATCTTTCCACTACCTCATGTATGGCATGGTTATGATCTTTCCGCTACCTCTTGTCTGGCATGCTCATGATCTCTCCATTTCCTTTAGTCTGGCACACGCATGATCTTTCCCCTAACTCTAGTCTGGCAGGCTCATGATCTTTCCGCTACCTCTTGTCTGGCAAGCTCCTGATCTTTCCATTACCTCTTGACTGACACGTGCATAATCTTTCCAATTCCTCTTGTCTGGCAGGCTCATAATCTTTCCACTACCTCTTGTCTGGCACACACATGATATTGTTGCAACAAGAGGGGTACTGGACTGTTCCTGAGCGTGACTGGAGGGAAGATTAGTTGGCGTGACCAAAGGTGTGGATGTGACACCCAAGGGCATCCATTTTGTTGGATGGATTGGCCTCACACACCCCGAAGGATGTCATGCTTCATCATCGGCGGTTGCTCCTCGTCATGTGGCAGTTAGTTCTTAACTATTAGGCATAGGACAACCAACACAGAGGTAATACAAACACAAACCCACACATGACACCAGCATGTGGTTTAATCACCTTTTTTAGGTCCTGATGAATCGCGGGTTACTACAGCCCACTGCGAGAAACTTGTCGACCGTTTTACACTACTAGCCCCATCTAGGTTCACCTGAATTTACTCGTTGACTCCTAGTGAGCTAGCCCCCTGTTTTTAACTGCAGCGAGGGACCCCCTGAATAAAGTTCGTTCCAGGTACCCTTAGCTACATTTTAATATCCCTTTTTCACTACCACACACCACCCTGCCCACACACCCGCACCTCACCATAAGGCAGTTGGAAAAAGATCTCCGCCAAAGAGCCCCTCTTTGAGGTGAGCCCGTCGGGGATTGCACCGCCTCCCCGACGAGGAGCAACCGCCGATGATGAAGCATGACATCCTTCGGGGTGTGTGAGGCCAATCCATCCAACAAAATGGATGCCCTTGGGTGTCACATCCACACCTTTGGTCACGCCAACTAATCTTCCCTCCAGTCACGCTCAGGAACAGTCCAGTACCCCTCTTGTTGCAACCATTGCCACGGGCACACACTGAGACTGGACCTTCCACTCCCTTGAGTGGTAATTGGTGCCCTTTTGATCTAGCGATCTACCTTCTCCCCTCTATTTCAAACACACACATGATATTTCCACTACCTCTTGTCTGGCATGCTCATGATCTTTCCACTTGCTTTTTTCTGCTACACACATGATCTTTCCACTACCTCTTGTCTGGCAGGCTCATGATCTTTTCACTACCTCTTGTCTAGCAGGCTCATGATCTGTCCAGTAAATCTGGTCTGGCACACGCATGATTTTTCCACTTTCTCTTGTCTGGCAGGCTCATGATCTTTCCACTACCTCTTGTCTGGCAGGCTCATGATCTTTCCACTACCTCTTGTCTGGCACATGCATGATCTTCCTACTACCTCTTGTCTGGTAGGCTCATGATCTTTCCACTACCTCTTGTCTGGCAGGCTCCTGATCCTTCCACTATCTCTTGTCTGGCACACGCCTGATCTCTCAAATGCCTCTTGTCGGACACGTGCATAATCTTTCCGATTCCGCTTGTCTGGCACACACATGATATTTCCACTACCTCTTGTCTGGCACATGCATGATCTTCCACTACCTCTTGTCTGGCACACGCATGATCTTTCCACTTACTCTTGTCTGGCATGCTCATGATCTTTCCACTTCCTTTTGTCTGCCACATGCATGATCCTTTCACTACCTCTTGTCTAGCAGGCTCATGATCTGTCCAGTAACTCTTGTCTGGCACACGCATGATCTTTCCACTTCCTCTTGTCTGGCATGTGCATGATCTTTCCACTACCTCTTTTCTGGCACAAACATGATCTTTCCACTACCTCTTCACTGGGAGGCTTATGATCTTTCCACTACCTCTTGTCTGGCATGCTTATGATCTTTCAACTTCCTATTCTCTGGCATGCTTATGATCTTTCCGCTTCATTTTGTCTGGCAGGCTCATGATCTTTTCACTACCTCTTGTCTGGAATGCTCATGATCTTTTCACTACCTCTTGTCTGGCACACTCATGATCTTTCCACTACCTTTTGTCTGGAAGGCTCATGATCCTTCCACTACCTCTTGGGGTGGCACACGCATGATCTTTCCACTACCTCTTGTCTGGCACACGCCTGATCTTTCCACTACATCTTGTATGGCAGGATCATGATCTTTCCACTTCCTCTTGTCTGGCATGCTCATGATTTCTCCATTTCCTTTAGTCTGGGCCACTCATGATCTTTCCACTACATCTTGTATGGCAGGCTCATGATCTTTTCGCTACCTCTTGTCTGGCACGCTCCTAATCTTTCCACTACCTCTTGTCTGGCACACGCCTGATCTTCCTGTTACCTCTTGTCTGACACACGCCTGATCTTCCCGTTAGCTCTTGTCTGAAACATGCATACTCTTTCCAATTCCTCTTGTATGGCAGGCTTGTAATCTTTCCACTACCTTTTGTCTGGCACTCACATGAACTTTCCACTTCCTCTTATCTGGCACATGCACAATTTTTCTACTACCTCTTCTCTGTAAAGATCATGATCTTTCCAATACCTCTTGTCTGGCAAACACATGATCTTTCCACTTCCTCTTGTCTGGCATGCTCATGATCTTGCCACTACCTCTTGTCTGGCACACGCATGATCTTTCCACTACCTCTTGTCTGGCAGGCTCATGATCTTTTCACAACCTCTTGTCTGGCACGCTCATGATCTTTCGAGTAGCTCTTATCTAGCAGGCTCATGATCTGTCCAGTACCTCTTCTCTGGCATGTGCATGATCTTTCCACTACCTCTTTTCTGGCACGAATGTAACCTTTCCACTATCTCTTGTCCGGCAGGCTCATGATCTTTCCACTACTTCTTGTCTGGCATGCTCATGATCTTTAAACCTCCTCTTATCTGGCAGGCTGATGATCTTGCCACTACCTTGTGTCTGGCATGAACATGATCTTTCCACTACCTCTTCTCTGGCAGGCTTATGATCTTTCCACTTCCTCTTGTCTGGCACACGCATGATCTTTTCACTACCTCTTCTCTTTCAGGCTCATGATCTTTCCACTACCTCTTGTCTGGTACACGCCTGATCTTTCCATTACCTCTTGTCTGACGCATGCATGATCTTTCCAATACCTCTTGTCTGGCAGGCAAATTATCTTTCCACTTCCTCTTGTCTGGCAGGCAAATTATCTTTCCACTTCCTCTTGTCTGGCAGGCTTTTAATCTTTCCACTACCTCTTGTCTGGCACTCACATGATCTTTCTACTTCCTATTGTTTGGCACGCTCATTATCTTTCCACTTCCTTTTGTCTGACACATGCATGATTGTAGGAAGGTGGATACCTGACTATGGTTACCCCAGATTTTTTGCCTTGTGTTTAGCTGGTTTTCGACTTAGCCTGGGGCCCTGATTAGCAGGGAACCGGGCCAACTATCTGCTTTCTCTGTAAAATGGATTCCATGTACCCTAGGTGCATAACTAAATTGGCTTGGGTCACCTTATCAGCCCCTGTACAGAGCACTATAGGTGCCCAGGGCATAGGTGCATCCAAGGCCTACGAGGGGCTGCAGCATATCTTTTGCCACCCCTGGCTGGCTATCCAAAATTGACACAACTGGCTGATCACTCAGCTGGGGCAAGGTGGTGTAATCACCCCTTGCTTAGATATAGTATATCTATATCTAAACCTATCTGGACACATATACACCTATAAGTCACTCCTATGGCAGGCCTTAACAATCCTGGAGGCAGAGTGCTTGGTTTTATGTGAGATGGTGCTCTAGCATGAGCTGAGCCTGTCTGCAGCTGTCGGGACCAATTCCCTTAGCTGTTCCGGGATATTGCCATACCATATACTATAAAGTGCATTATAATCCATTGCGGTTATATGTTAACTTTGGTTTGGCTTTATCAAAACATGTCGTGTAAGGTGTCATGCGAATTGGAATACTATTCCCTCGACAGTCCTGTCGACGGGGATAGCATTCCACCCCTCTAGAGGGAGACGACATGCTACATTGCTAAAACGCGGTTGATTTTAAAAGGAGCCTCAGCACCACAAAATGGATGCTTCTGCCACAGACACGAGTCTGACCTCCTGCAGCTGACTGAAACTCAGCCAAGGAGGCCTGGACAAAGGGTTTCCTGTCACAGGGAGGTGTCACACCACCCCAGACAGGAGATAGTGGATTGTAGCAGGGAGGTTTGAAAGAAACCAGACAGTGCCTGGGGAGCACAAAGCTTCCCCTTGCATAATCTGGTCAAACCGGTTCTGGGGCACACCAGCCCCAGCTCCAGTGCGACCTGGACAAAGGGAAAGGGGTGTAACCCACCCATAGGAGGGGACCTAGCAGGATATCCAGCCCCCAAGATTGGTATAAGAATGGGAGCAGTGCCAACGCACTCAGATTATCCTGATGAAACATTTGAAACGAAACTCTGGACCCTTCGACATCCTACTCGATGTAGAAGACTGAAGAATCTCCCTTGTGGTCAAGGAGTGACCACCCTGTGCAAACAGGCACCATCCAGCACCTCGACGTCTGCTTTGTTGCAGTTCCTGCCGGAACTCGAGCGACAGAGATCCACGAGATCAAGCTTGCCTGCCTTCGTACAGCCCGATCCACAGTCCCTGCAGAGCTGAGACCCGTGGATGTGACCGGAAGCGTGGGGCACGCCATCTTGAAAAGACCACGAGACGCTGACCGTGCAGCCCACGAGTGACCCTCGAAGCCCAACCCTGAGCCACTCTTGCACCGAAGCTCACCCCTCTACACTCGACGAGTGCTGCGTGGGGCCCTTCTGCTTTCTTTGGCTCGACGCATTGGCCCGGTCACTTGCCAGCTGGCTTGTGGCCCCTGTGCCGGCGAAAACCTAAATACGACTTGTGATTCTGGTTGCTCCAGACTTGCGCCCGCTCCTCTGAAAAGGAGCACCCGCTCTGACCCTCTTGGTCCGAGTGAGAAGCAATCTTCCAGTCCTGCGTGGATTGCTCTTGCCAAGTGTTGTTTGCTCCGATCTTGAAGCCGACAGCGCCGACGGTGAGAGCCTGCGTGGGACAGCTCGTGACTCGCTCCTGGACGTCGCAGATGCCCCAGCGCCCACGTGGCAGCGGAGAGTAGCTCCTTGACAACCACCTGATTGCGCCTGAAATTGCCTGGTTCCGTCCTGGTTCCACCCCGGTCACTGCTGAGTGACCCAGACTCTGTCCCCTCTGCTTTCAGGTACTTTACGACTCTGATCCACCCTTGGATCACACCGGACACTTCTCCTTCACATCGCCTGCAGCATCTTCAGCTTCAAGCACCAAGAACCTGCGTGGCGAAACCCGACGCCACTTCGACCCTATGCACCCGCTTCCTGTGGGTGAGGTAACACAGCAACGCCGGTGTTCACACACTGGTACACACCTCTAGGGTCTGTGTCTAAAGTTTTGTCCTTCTAGGTTCAGCGGAAGTATCCTTAAACTCTATTTGTGTAACTTTTACGCACCATTGACTTAACATTGGTGCATGCGTGTGCTTTAAGCGCTGCACCCGAATCCCGCGGGCTTTTCCCGACTTCAGCATTGCTAGTCCCGACGGCTCCCAGCGATTCCCTAGGCCCTAGGCCTAACCACTGTTCGATTGGTATCTCTTATACCACTTTCTTAATATATGGTTTGAGTGGCCACCCGCCCTCATCCATAATTGTGCAACTTTCATATGTTATACTGTGCTTTTGATTTAACGCTTGTGCCCCTTTGCTCATGAAGAGTACTGGGGATTATTTTAGAAATAAACACATATATTTTTATAATATATACTTGTGTGGTGTCCTTTCATTTGATATTACAGGACTGTGATTGGTAAAATAGCTCGCTTAACACGACCTCTTGAGTTTAGCCTTTAAGGCTGCTTAGTCTATGCTACCATTATGATAGCTTGTCTATAAGGTTGACTTACAACCAGACAGCATAAGGGATTGTTTGGACTGATACAAGGAGGTTCCAGAATTGGAAACATCATATATCAGGCCAACTTCTCACATTGGTGTGCAGCGGTGCGGATTTGAGCTTGCTGTTGTTTTACCATTGCAATCTTTTTATCAAATTGAAAGATCACATCAAGTACCTTAGGTACATATAAATCAAAAGCTTAGCATATTTAAGTTCTACTGAACTTAGTAGTTGTAGATTAAAGGGATTAGCACACCCTGACTACAACTCACTAGCAAGGTACAGTAGGAAAACACTTAGTGTAGGTAAGTGCACCACTTGCACCTCACTAGCAGTCATGTCTGACACAGGAAGAGCTTCAGGCTCTGCCCCTGTGACAGTTGACCCTACCAAGGCAACTTCCAGCTATGACAAATTTAGCCACAAAGACTTGGGTGCCTTGTGCATTGCAAGAGGGCTAAAAAGGGGCAGAAACCCCACCATTCCTTCCCTGATAGCCATCCTGGAAAAGAATGACTTAGATAAGGCGAGTGCAGCTCCCTTAGATTTAGGAGATGGAGTGAACACCCCTGAGAATGAGAACTCCAGAAGAGGAAGAAGAAGAAGAGGAGGAAGAGGAGGAAGAGGGCTCAGAAGTAGATGAGCCTGAGGATCAGGATCAGAGGGGTAACCAGGTACCTGTGGGGAGGCTTAGCCAAACCAACTTGGACCTACTTGGAAATGGAGAGGGCCAGCACCCCCCCCAGAGTACAAATAGAACTGTTCCAGGCAATAGGAGGGTGAGATCTCCCTCAGTGGATTCTCACATTTCTAGTGTCTCAAGAACCTCTCAAAGGGGAATGACTTCCCCCCAGAGAAGAGAGCATAAGGCCAGGATGAGGGCTGTAGAACTCCAGATAGAGAGGGAAGAGTTAGCCCTGGCCGAAGCTAAACTTGCTTTAGCAAGGGAACAGAAAATGTGTGGCTTAGATGCCACTGGTGGCAGCAACAATATTCCTAGAGAGAAAGACAGGTCCTATAATACTAGAAACCTGACAAAGATTGTGCCCCCCTACACAGAAGGGGATGACATCCACAATTGGATAACTGCTCTTGAGAGAGCCTGCATGGTACAGCAGGTTCCTGAGGAACAGTGGGCAGCAATCTTATGGTACTCCTTTTCAGAGAAAGGGAGGGATACGCTCCTCGCTGTCAGACATGAGGATGCTAAAAACTACAAAGTCCTGAAGAGTGCTCTAATAGATGGGTTTGGCTTAACCACTGAACAGTACAGGTTGAAGTTCAGAGACACCCAGAAGACACAGACTCAGGACTGGACTGATTTTGTAGATTGTGCTGCTAAGGCTCTGGGAGGTTGGCTACATGGCAGCAAAGTACATGACTTCACAGGATTGTATAATTTGATTATGAGGGAGCAGATCCTAAGTAATTGTCAGAACCCGCTCTTACACCAGCACCTGGTGGACTCAGATGTCACCTCTCCCCAAGAATTGGGAAAGAGGGCAGATAAATGAGTCAGAACCAGGATTAGGCCTAAGAATCAGGATCATAACCAGAGGAAGGAGTCTACCAAGCCTCAAGATAAAGGTGGGGATAAATCAAAAGAGAAGACTTCCCCAGGGCCCCAAAACTCCAAGGATGGGGGTGGGTCCCAAGACACTTCATCTACCCAGAAAAAGCCATACTGCCATGCCTGTAAACAGGTTGGCCATTGGAAATCAGACAGCTGTTGTCCAAAGAATGGCAATAAAGAAAATATACCTCCAAAGCCAGCTCCAACACCTCCTGTTACTGTCAGCAGTAATCCCCCAGGAAGTGGGAGCACACCCAGGAATCTGGATGGGTTTACTTTTGGAGCACAGGTGGACCCTGGCCTATCCAGGTCGCCATCCCCAAATGATCTTGTTTATGAGACTGGCATGGGGTTTACCAATTTCTCTGATTGCCCAAATACCTTGAGCAAATATAGACAAGAACCCATAATCAATGGTTTGAAAGTTGAGGCCTTTAGAGACACAGGGGCTAGCATCACCATGGTGGCTGACTGTATAGTCCCCTCTAAGCAACTTTTACCTGGTGCCACATACCAGGTAACAAACATTGATGGAATCCAAAAAAATCATCCCATGGTAGTAGTAAGTCTCAGCTGGGGAGGTGTCACTGGCCCAAAGAGAGTGGCAGTGTCATCAAACTTGCCTGTAGACTGCCTACTAGGAAATTATTTGGAAATCTCAGCCTGGGTTGAGGTTGAACACCAAATCCATTCTAGAATGGTAAACTCCAATGGAAAGGTTAGTGGGGCTGTGATGGCTACAGCCCCAATCCAAGATGTCCTTCCTGAAAAGGTTGGTAAGACTGAGCAACTCTCAGCCCCATCTTTAGCTAACTCCCTTCCTGAACAGAATAGCAGAACTGTTAAGATAACAGATCACACCCAAACTGAGTCTCCTCCTGAAAAGGTTGGTGGGGCTGTGATGGCCACAGCCCAAACTCAAACTGACATATGTGTTGTGAAGCCTGAAATGATGGATCACTCCACCCAAACTGAGAGCATGGAGGAGGAAGAGAAATCTCCCCCTCACCAGACATTAGGACAGGATCAGCCTCCTCAGGGAACTGGCCTTACCCCTGATGAAGGAACTGTCCCAGAGGTTGTTAGGCCTGGCCTGACAGAGCCTCTGATGGCTGTGGACCCTTCTCAGGTGGGACCCAGTCTGGAGCAGGTAACCTGCCCCTCTCAACCTTGCCTTAGTCAGCCCAGGGCTGCAGAGGACAAGAAGGACAGTGCGACCCAGAGGGCCCCCTGTCAAATAAAGCACCCCCCATCAACAGATTAGGGGCACCAAAGCTAGCAGTCCTAGCCAGGTGAAAACTTTAAAAACTCCCGAGGGAGCCCCCTTAAAAGTAGTTAGGGACCTCCCACAGATGGATTCTGTTGGGCACAGCCAAACCTGGGACCCAAAGGGCCCAAACCTGACCTGTCCCTCCAGTAAGCCCAAACAAGGGGCCCAGCCTCCAGCTTTAGGCAGCCAGAGGTTGACCCTGAGAGCACAGTGCAACTCAGTTGAAGAGAGAAAGGCACACATGGTGGAAGATAATTGGAGGAAGCTGAGCCCTAAATTAGTGGAGCCTCACTTCAAAACTCCATATCCAAACCAGCCTTCTAACTTGCAAAGACACACCCAAGGTAGTGATTCCCTATGGTGGAGACCCTCTGATACCCCAAGGGTGAGGGATTGCTTAGTGGACCATGAGACAGGGGGTACCCATGCTAGTGCAGGTACTTCCTTATATGGCCACTCAGGCAATATAGGCTTACCTGGCCAAGGATAGCCTTATCTCCTTTCGTTTGGGGGGGGGGGGGGTTGTGTAGGAAGGTGGATACCTGACTATGGTTACCCCAGATTTTTTGCCTCGTGTTTAGCTGGTTTTCGACTTAGTTGGCCTGGTTCCCTGCTAATCAGGGCCCCAGGCTATCTGCTCTCTCTGTAAAATGGATTCCATGTACCCTAGGTGCATAACTAAACTGGCTTGGGTCACCTTATCAGCCCCTGTACAGAGCACTATAGGTGCCCAGGGCATAGGTGCATCCAAGGCCTACCAGGGGCTGCAGCATATCTTTTGCCACCCCTGGCTGGCTATCCAAAATTGACACAACTGGCTGATCACTCAGCTGGGGCAAGGTGGTGTAATCAGCCCTTGCTTAGATATAGTATATCTATATAGTATATCTATATCTAAACCTATCTGGACACATATACACCTATAAGTCACTCCTATGGCAGGCCTTAACAATCCTGGAGGCAGAGTGCTTGGTTTTATGTGAGATGGTGCTCTAGCATGAGCTGAGCCTGTCTGCAGCTGTCGGGACCAATTCCCTTAGCTGTTCCGGGATATTGCCATACCATATACTATTAAGTGCATTATAATCCATTGCGGTTATATGTTAACTTTGGTTTGGCTTTATCAAAACATGTTGTGTAAGGTGTCATACAAACTGGAATACTATCCACTCGACAGTCCTGTCGACGGGGATAGCATTCCACCCCTCTAGAGGGAACCAGACAGTGCCTGGGGAGCACAAGGCTTCCCCTTGCATAATCCGGTCAAACCGGTTCTGGGGCACACATCCAGCACCTCGACGTCTGCTTTGTTGCAGTTCCCGCCGGAACTTGAGCGACAGAGATCGACGAGATCAAGCTTGCCTACCTTCGTACAGCCCGATCCACAGTCCCTGCAGAGCTGAGACTCCGTGGAGGCGACCGGAAGCGTAGGGCACCCCATCTTGAAAAGACCAAGAGACGCTGACCGTGCAGCCCACGAGTGACCCTCGAAGCTGTACACCGGGGTTTGAGAAGCCCCAACCCTGAGCCACTCTTGCACCGAAGCTCACCCCTCTACACTCGACGAGTGCTGCGTGGGGCCCTTCTGCTTTCTTTGGTTTGACGCGTTGGCCCGGTCACTTGCCAGCTGGCTTGTGGCCCCTGTGCTGGCGAAAACCTAAATACGACTTGTGATTTTGGTTGCTCCAGACTTGCACCCGCTCCTCTGAAAAGGAGCACCCGCTCTGACCCTCTTGGTCCGAGTGAGAAGCAATCTTCCAGTCCTGCGTGGATTGCTCTTGCCAAGTGTTGTTTGCTCCGATCTTGAAGCCGATAGCGCCGACGGTGAGAGCCTGCGTGGGACAGCTCGTGACCTGCTCCTGGACGTCGCAGATGCCCCAGAGCCCACGTGGCAGCGGAGAGAAGCTCCTCAACAACCACCTGCTCCCAACATTGCCTGGTTCCGTCCTGGTTCCACCCTGGTCACTGCTGAGTGACCCAGACTCTGTCCCCTCTGCTTTCAGGTACTTTACGACTCTGATCCACCCTTGGATCACACCGGACACTTCTCCTTCACATCGCCTGCAGCATCTTCAGCTTCAAGCACCAAGAACCTGCGTGACGAAACCCGACGCCACTTCGACCCTATGCACCCGCTTCCTGTGGGTGAGGTAACACAGTAACGCCGGTGTTCCCACACTGGTACACACCTCTAGGGTCTGTGTCTAAAGTTTTGTCTTTCTAGGTTCAGCGGAAGTATCCTTAAACTCCATTTGTGTAACTTTTACGCACCATTGACTTAACATTGGTGCATGCGTGTGCTTTAATCCCACACCGAATCCCACAGGCTTTTCCCGACTTCAGCATTGCTAGTCCCGACTGCTCCCAGCGATTCCCTAGGCCCTAGGCCTAACCACTGTTCGATTGGTATCTCTTATACCATTTTCTTAACATATGGTTTGAGTGGCCACCCGCCCTCATCCATAATTGTGCAACTTTTATATGTTATAATGTGCTTTTGATTTAACGCTTCTGCCCCTTTGCTCATAAAGAGTACTGGGGATTATTTTAGAAATAAACACATATATTTTTATAATATATACTTGTGTGGTGTCCTTTCATTTGATATTACAAGACTGTGATTGGTAAAACAGCTCGCTTAACACAACCTCTTGAGTTTAGCCTTTAAGGCTGCTTAGTCTATGCTACCATTAAGATAACTTGTCTATAATGTTGACTTACAACCAGACACCATAAGGGATTGTTTGGACTGATACAAGGTGGTTCCAGAATTGGAAACATCATATATCAGGCCAACTTCTCACAATGATCTTTTCACTACCTCTTGTCTGGCAGGCTCATGATCTTTTCACTACCTCTTGTCTGGCATACTCATGATCTTTCCACTACCTTTTGTCTGGCACAAATATGATCTTTCCACTATCTCTTGTCTGGCAGGCTCATGATCTTTCCTCTACCTCTTCTCTAGCATGCTCATGATCTTTCCACTACCTCTTGTCTGGCAGGAACATGATCTTTCCACTACCTCTTGTCTGGCACACGCATGATCTTTCCACGGCAGGCTCATGTTCTTTCCACTTCCTTTTGTCTGGCACGCTCATGATCTCTCCACTACCTCTTGTCTAGCAGGCTTATGATCTGTTCAGTACCTCTTGTCTGGCATGTGCAAGATCTTTCCACTACCTCTTTTCTGGCACGAATATGATCTTTCCAGTACCTCTAGTCTGGCATGCCCATGATCTTTCCACTTCCTCCTATCTGGCATGGTCATGATCTTGATCATGGTCATGACCACCCTGTCCTGCACAAGAGCGGTCGCTCCCTTCGCCTCCTCCTCACCTGATATTATTGGTATCGTAGCGCTTGACTCTGCATCTGTGATTTGTACCGCTAGCGAACACTTCTGGGAATTATTTTTGGCTGTGCATTATTATCACCATTGTATTGCTTGCTAAATATCATAGCGTTTGACTGTACCTCGGCGCCTCCAAACGCTAGCATCAGCCTTTCACTCGCGCACTTCTGGGCATCATTCTGTTTGTGAAACACTGTATGTGCTTTATGTAATATATACTTGCTGTTTGCGCATCGACTGCTTGCTTGTCGAACTGCATTACAAAGTGCATCTGGGAGTGTTTTCCGACCTCGATTGCTGCCTATTATCATAGCGCTTTGACTCTGCGCTTCATCCGCTAACCACTGCTGCAGTATCTTTAACTTTATTTCTCCCCCATTACGCCCCATTGCTACCACTGCCTGTGTCCCAATCTCGCCCTGCCTTGCAGCATTTGTTATTGTTGCTGCCATTTTGTTTGTTGTCCCAGACCCTCCCTCCACCTCGCTCCCGCCTCCCAGCTGACCCTCCCACGCTCTGCCCCCTCCACTATCCATTTAAGACAGATGTCCCAACGCGCAGCGTCCACGCGCTGCGGCCGCGCCGAAGGTGCGCCAAAGGTAAGCCCGTCTAAGCCCGTCCGCGCCTGGACCACACCCAGCGCCAGACCCCCTGGTCCCCGCATCACCCACCCCTCCCGCATTACATACGACGCCTCCACCCTCTTAGCACTTAACCCCGTCCGACTCCCTAAGTGCGCCCAAGCAGCACCAGGACACACCCATGGACCCTTCACCTGCCACTCCTGCAAATTCACCTGCATCAAGACCCACACCAAACCCACAAACACCAAACCGTGATCCAACACCAACCACCTTAAATTCATCCTTCTCAACACCCGCTCGGTTCACAAACACGCCATCGACCTTTGGAATCTACTCGACACCATTTCTCCGGACATCGCCTTCCTAACAGAAACCTGGGTGAATGCCTCCTCAGCTCCAGACATCACCTTAGCCATCCCGGACGGCTACAAGATCATCCGTAAGGACCGCACCATCCAAACAGGAGGAGGTATCGCCGTCGTCCACAAGAACACCATCCGCGTCTCAACCAGCTCAGAAGATAACCTCGCTATCGCCGAACACCTTCACTTCCAGATCCACACCGACCCCAAGACCACACTCCGAGGCACCCTCCTCTACAGGCCACCAGGACCCCGTACAAAATTCAGCGAAGACATCACTGACTTCATCACCCCACACGCCCTCCCCTCGGAAGAATACATTCTACTGGGAGACCTCAATTTCCATCTGGAAAAGAGCAACGACAGTAACACTACAACCCTTCTGGACAATCTCGCCTATCTCGGACTCAAACAACTTGTTAACACCCCCACACACTATGCAGGACACACACTCGACCCTATCTTCATTTCCAGCAAGCATATCTCCTTCACTCACACCACACCCCTCCACTGGACGGACCACAGTTGCATCCACTTCATTTACAATAAGACCACGATCCACAACCACCCTCAACCAACTCTGCGAAGAAATTGGAACAAAATCACCATCAACCAGATCTCCACATCGCTTCTTCAAAAACCCCCTGCCTATTCAACGAACCCTAACCAAGCCGCCATCAACCTCACACAATGGTTAACCCAAACCGCCGACAAACTAGCACCCTTGAAAAAACATCAAATCAAGCAAGGAAGCAAGAACGCCCCCTGGTTCAACGATGACCTTAAGAAATCCAAGAAGCTCTGTCGTTCCCTTGAGAAAACTTGGAAAAAAGACCCAAACACTATCACCCAAGCCGCCTTCAAAAACGCCACCCGCAAACACCACCAACTAATCCGGACAGCCAAGAAATCAGCACTCAAAGACCGACTAGACAACAACGCCCACAACAGCAAGGAACTTTTCAACATCATCAAAGAATTCACCAACCCCACCGCCAGCTCAAACGACTTCACCCCCTCTCAAGTCCTCTACGACTCCCTCGCCTCATTCTTCCACGACAAAATCGCCGACATTCATAACAGCTTTGACAACCAACCCGTAAACCAGTCCACCCCACTCACCTCCGAACCTGTACCTCCTCCGAATAAACTTTTCGACTGGAACCCAATCACCACAGAAGACACCATTCGCCTGATGAACTCCATCCACTCAGGATCCCCTACAGACCCATGCCCCCATCACATCTTCAACAAAGCAGACTCCATTATCGCACCCCATCTCCGAGACGTCATCAACTGCTCCCTCAACTCTGCCACATTCCCAGAAAGCTGGAAACACGCCGAACTCAGCGCCCTTCTGAAGAAACCCACAGCTGACCCCACGGAACTCAAAAACTACCGCCCCATCTCGCTCCTCCCATTCCCTGCCAAAGTCATTGAGAAAGCCATCAACAATCAGCTCGCCGCCTTCCTCCAAACCAACAAATCACTCGACTCCTCACAGTCTGGCTTCCGAGCCAAACACAGCACCGAGACCGCCCTCATCGCAGCAACAGACGACATTCGAACACTACTGGACAACGGAGACACAGTCGCCCTCATCCTCCTTGACCTCTCTGCAGCCTTCGACACAGTCTGCCATAGCACCCTGATACAACGCCTCAGAAACGTCGGAATTCAAGGAAAAGCATTGGACTGGATCATCTTGTTCCTCGCTGGAAGAACTCAGAGAGTCCGCCTCCCCCCTTTTAAGTCAGAGGCCACCGAAGTCATCTGCGGCGTCCCGCAAGGATCATCACTCAGCCCCACCCTCTTCAACGTCTACATGAGCCCCCTCGCAACCATCGCACGTCAACACAACCTCAACATCATCTCCTACGCTGATGACACTCAGCTGATCCTCTCACTCACCAAAGACCCAACCACCGCCAAAACCAACCTTCATGAAGGGATGGAAGAAGTAGCCAAGTGGATGAAGCACAGCCGTCTGAAACTGAACTCGGACAAAACGGAAGTCCTCATCTTAGGTGCATCCCCTTCCACCTGGGACGACTCTTGGTGGCCAACGGCCCTAGGAAAAGCCCCCATACCGACGGACCATGCACGGAACCTGGGCATCATCCTGGACTCCTCACTCTCGATGACCAGACAAGTCAACGCCGTCTCATCATCATGCTTCAACATCCTACGCATGCTCAAAAAAACATTTAGCTGGATCCCCACCGAAACAAGAAGAACGGTCACCCACGCACTGGTTACAAGCCGTCTGGACTACGGAAACACCCTTTACGCCGGTACCACCGCAAAACTGCAGAAAAAACTCCAACGCATCCAAAATGCTTCAGCCAGACTGATACTAGACATCCCCCGCACAGACCACATTTCCGTTCACCTGAAAGACCTTCACTGGCTCCCCGTCAACAAGAGGATAACGTTCCGTCTCCTCACCCACGCACACAAAGCCCTATACGAACTTGGACCTGATTGTCTCAACACGCGCCTTTCCTTTTATACCCACACCCACCAGCTGCGTTCGTCCAACCAAGCCCTCGCCGCTGTCCCGCGCATCCACAAAGCCACCATGGGGGGGAAGATCCTTCTCCTACTTAGCGGACAAAACCTGGAATTCTCTTCCCATCCACCTCCGCCTTACTCAAAACCACCAAGCCTTCAGAAAACAGCTTAAAACCTGGATATTCGATAAGTAAACCCCCCCCCCCCCCTTCCTCAAGCACCTTGAGATCCTCTGGGTATGTAGTGCGCTATATAAATTCTGACTTGACTTGACTCTTTTCACTACCTCTTTTCTGGCACGAATATGATCTTTCCACTACCTCTTGTCTGGCATGCTCATGATCTTTCCACTTCCTCCTATCTGGCATGGTCATGATCTTTTCACTACCTCTTATCTGGCACGAACATGATCTGTCCACTGCCTCTAGTCTGGCACACGCATGATCTTTCCACAGCAGGCTCATGATCTTTCCTCTACCTCTTCTCTAGCATGCTCATGAACCTTCCACTTCCTCTTGTCTGGCAAGCCCATGATCTTTCTACTTCCTTTTGTCTGGCAGGCTCATGATCTTTCCTCTACCTCTTGTCTGGCACGCTCATGATCTTTCCACTACCTCTTGTTTGGCACACACATGATCTTTCCACTACCTCTTGTCTGGCACACACATGATCTTTCCACTACCTCCAGTCTGGCACACGCATGATCTTTCCACTACCTCTTCTCTGGCAGGCTCATGATCTTTCCACTACCTCTTGTCTGGCACATGCATGATCTTTCTACTACCTCTTGTCTGGTAGGTTCATGATCTTTCCAATTCCTCTTGTCTGGCACACTCATGATCTTTCTACTGCCTCTCGTCTGGCACTCGCATGATCTTTTCACTTCCTCTCATCTGGCACACGCATGAACTTTCCTCTACCTCTTGTCTGGCATGCTCATGATCTTCCCACTTCCTCTTGTCTAGCACACTCATGATCTTCCCACTTCCTCTTGTCTGGCACACGCATGAACTTTCCTCTACCTCTTGTCTGGCATGCTCATGATCTTTCCACTTCCTCTTGTCTGGCACACTCATGATCTTTCCACTTACTCTTTTCTAGCAGGCTCATGGTCTGTCCACTACCTCTTGTCTGGCCCATGCATGATTTTTCCACTACCTCTTCTGTCACTCACATGATCTTTCTACTTCCTTTTGTCTGGCACACTCATGATCTTTCCACTTCCTCTTGTCTGGCACACGCATGAACTTTCCACTTCCTCTTGTCTGTCAGGCTCATGATCTTTCCACTACCTCTTGTCTGGCACGCTCATGATCTTTCCATTACCTCTTGTCTGTCAGGCTCATGATCTTTCCACTACCTCTTGTCTGTCAGGATCATGATCTTTCCTCTACCTCTTGTCTGTCAGGCTCATGATCTTTCCTCTACCTCTTGTCTGTCAGGCTCATGATCTTTCCACTACCTCTTGTCTGGCAGGCTCATGATCTTTCCTCTACCTCTTGTCTGGCAGGCTCATGATCTTTCCACTACCTCTTGTCTCGCACACGCATGATCTTTCCACTTTGTCTTGTCTGCCACATGCATGATCTTTCCACCAACTCTTGTCTGGCAGGCTCATGATCTTTTGCACTTCCTCTTGTCTGTCAGGCTCATGATCTTTCCACTACCTTTTGTCTGGCACGCTCATGATCTCTCCACTACCTCATGTCTAGCAGGCTTATGATCTGTTCAGTACCTTTTGTCTGGCATGTGCATGATCTTTCCACTACCTCTTGTCTGGCATGCTCATGATCTTTCCACTTCCTCTTATCTGGCATGGTCATGATATTTCTACTACCTCTTATCTGGCACGAACATGATCTTTCCACTACCTCTAGTCTGGCACACGCATGATCTTTCCACTTCCTCTTGTCTGGCATGTGCATGATCTTTCCACTACCTCTTTTCTGGCACGAATATGATCTTTCCAGTACCTCTTGTCTGGCATGCTCATGATCTTTCCACTTCCTCCTATCTGGCATGGTCATGATCTTTTCACTACCTCTTATCTGGCACGAACATGATCTGTCCACTGCCTCTAGTCTGGCACACGCATGATCTTTCCACAGCAGGCTCATGATCTTTACTCTACCTCTTCTCTAGCATGCTCATGAACCTTCCACTTCCTCTTGTCTGGCAAGCCCATGATCTTTCTACTTCCTTTTGTCTGGCAGGCTCATGATCTTTCCTCTACCTCTTGTCTGGCACGCTCATGATCTTTCCACTACCTCTTGTTTGGCACACACATGATCTTTCCACTACCTCTTGTCTGGCACACACATGATCTTTCCACTACCTCCAGTCTGGCACACGCATGATCTTTCCACTACCTCTTCTCTGGCAGGCTCATGATCTTTCCACTACCTCTTGTCTGGCACACTCATGATCTTTCCACTTCCTCTTGTCTGGCATGCTCATGATCTTTCCACTACCTCTTGTCTGGCACATGCATGATCTTTCTACTACCTCTTGTCTGGTAGGTTCATGATCTTTCCAATTCCTCTTGTCTGGCACACTCATGATCTTTCTACTGCCTCTCGTCTGGCACTCGCATGATCTTTTCACTTCGTCTCATCTGGCACATGCACAATCTTTCTACTACCTCTTCTCTGGCAGGCTCATGATCTTTCCAATACCTCTTGTCTGGCACACTCATGATCTTTCCACTTCCTCTTGTCTGGCAGGCTCATGATCTTTCCTCTACCTCTTGTCTGTCAGGCTCATGAACTTTCCACTCACTCTTGTCTGGCATGCTCATGATCTTCCCACTTCCTCTTGTCTGGCACACTCATGATCTTCCCACTTCCTCTTGTCTGGCACATGCATGAACTTTCCTCTACCTCTTGTCTGGCATGCTCATGATCTTCCCACTTCCTCTTGTCTGGCAGGCTCATGATCTTTCCTCTACCTCTTGTCTGGCACACGCATGAACTTTCCACTTCCTCTTGTCTGGCACATGCATGATCTTCCCACTTCCTCTTGTCTGGCACACTCATGATCTTCCCACTTCCTCTTGTCTGGCACACGCATGAACTTTCCTCTACCTCTTGTCTGGCATGCTCATGATCTTCCCACTTCCTCTTGTCTGGCACACTCATGATCTTCCCACTTCCTCTTGTCTGGCACATGCATGAACTTTCCTCTACCTCTTGTCTGGCATGCTCATGATCTTCCCACTTCCTCTTGTCTGGCAGGCTCATGATCTTTCCTCTACCTCTTGTCTGGCACACGCATGAACTTTCCACTTCCTCTTGTCTGTCAGGCTCATGATCTTTCCACTACCTCTTGTCTGGCACGCTCATGATCTTTCCACTACCTCTTGTCTGTCAGGCTCATGATCTTTCCACTACCTCTTGTCTGTCAGGCTCATGATCTTTCCTCTACCTCTTGTCTGTCAGGCTCATGATCTTTCCACTACCTCTTGTCTGGCAGGCTCATGATCTTTCCTCTACCTCTTGTCTGGCAGGCTCATGATCTTTCCACTACCTCTTGTCTGGCAGGCTCATGATCTTTCCACTACCTCTTGTCTGGCAGGCTCATGATCTTTCCACTACCTACAGTCTGGCACATGTTGCCGGTACCACTATCCTGTTATTCAGGCTCAGTCCACAGGAGCGACGAGAATTCCCCACACTCCGAAAATCAAATTCTGGATGCAAGAAGTTAAACACTGACACCCCCAAATGAACTCTCGGAGATGTGGGGATAAGAAATCATAAAAGGCAGAGACTTTAAATCCCCCAGCTTGGTTCTCTCGAGAAGATTAAAGACGAAAGATACCTACAGGGAAAAGATAATGAGGACAAGATTAATACAGAACCCACCCTCCAATCAGATCTATAAAGTCCCTAATAACTAAGAGACATGATTTTATGGAAAATACACACCTCTTACCACCTGGACATCTCCAGGTGCTAAACGTAATTAAAAGAGCAGCAAAGCAACAGCGATATTCCAGTCTTCAAGCACATGAGAAACTACAGTCTCTTTTCCCAGAGGAAAGGAAGGAGGAAGGTGACTGACGATACTCGTGTAGGACTTCAGAGTATACCTCAACTAGAATTGAAATATTCCACCAACAAACGTAAAAAAACACTCGAGTCCGAAAATACATGCACACCACATGGATGCTATAAACAATTATAAATGCTGCTCAAAAAAACAAAAGGAAACAGGAAACGCGCACCGCGCGTGTAACTCAAAATAAACTGGAGACTACAATTCCCACAATGCAACTCAATGTTCTCTGATAGGGCCTTTGCTATTGAACAAACTCTGTGGGCCACCAAGGAGAATGCTCGCAGTCGCAGAGCCCCCTCAAACAGCAACGCTGCGGAACAGGAGAAGCAAAGGCGACAACAGCCACAGAAATGACTCGCGGGAACGGAGCCAACTTTATCAAAGCAGCGGTAAGCAATAAACGCTGGGTGATTCAGAAAGGAGTGCGGCCGTGGTAACACACTCACCACAATGAGCAACACAAAGCAGAGTCTGAAAGACTAGGAGCCGGACTACGGCTAACTAGAAGGGAACACCAAAAGGGGAGCACGGGAGCCAGGGAGGATACTAGGAAAGGGGAGGGGACTGAAAAGAAGAGAGGAGGCAGGCACTGGAGAGGAGGACAGGCACTGGAGAGGAGGGCAGGCACTGGAGAGGAGGGCAGGCACTGGAGAGGAGGACAGGCACTGGAGAGGAGGACAGGCACTGGAGAGGAGGGCAGGCACTGGAGAGGAGGACAGGCACTGGAGAGGAGGACAGGCACTGGAGAGGAGGGCAGGCACTGGAGAGGAGGGCAGGCACTGGAGAGGAGGGCAGGCAGGCACTGGAGAGGAGGACAGGCACTGGAGAGGAGGAGGACAGGCACTGGAGAGGAGGACAGGCACTGGGAGGGCAGGCAGGCACTGGGAGAGGAGGACAGGCACTGGAGAGGAGGGCAGGCACTGGAGAGGAGGGCAGGCACTGGAGAGGAGGGCAGGCACTGGAGAGGAGGGCAGGCACTGGAGAGGAGGGCAGGCACTGGTGAGGAGGGCAGGCACTGGTGAGGAGGGCAGGCACTGGAGAGGAGGGCAGGCACTGGAGAGGAGGACAGGAGAAGCAAAGGCGATAACAGCCACAGAAATGACTCGCGGGAGCGGAGCCAACTTTATCAAAGCAGCGGTAAGCAATAAACGCTGGGTGATTCAGAAAGGAGTGCGGCCGCGGTAACACACTCACCACAATGAGCAACACAAAGCAGAGTCTGAAAGACTAGGAGCCGGACTACGGCTAACTAGAAGGGAACACCAAAAGGGGAGCACGGGAGGCAGGGAGGATACTAGGAAAGGGGAGGGGACTGAAAAGAAGGGAGGAGGCAGGCACTGGAGAGGAGGACAGGCACTGGAGAGGAGGGCAGGCACTGGAGAGGAGGGCAGGCACTGGAGAGGAGGACAGGCGCTGGACAGGCACTGGAGAGGAGGGCAGGCACTGGAGAGGAGGGCAGGCACTGGAGAGGAGGACAGGCACTGGAGAGGAGGACAGGCAGGCACCGGAGAAAAGGACAGGCACTGGAGAGGAGGACAGGCACTGGAGAGGAGGGCAGGCACTGGAGAGGAGGGCAGGCACTGGAGAGGAGGACAGGCACTGGAGAGGAGGAGAGGCAGGCACCGGAGAAAAGGACAGGCACTGGAGAGGAGGACAGGCACTGGAGAGGAGGGCAGGCACTGGAGAGGAGGGCAGGCACTGGAGAGGACAGGCACTGGAGAGGAGGACAGGCACTGGAGAGGAGGACAGGCACTGGAGAGGAGGGCAGGCAGGCACTGGAGAAAAGGACAGGCACTGGAGAGGAGGACAGGCACTGGAGAGGAGGGCAGGCACTGGAGAGGAGGGCAGGCAGGCACTGGAGAGGAGGACAGGCACTGGAGAGGAGGGCAGGCACTGGAGAGGAGGGCAGGCACTGGAGAGGAGGACAGGCACTGGAGAGGAGGAGAGGCAGGCACCGGAGAAAAGGACAGGCACTGGAGAGGAGGACAGGCACTGGAGAGGAGGGCAGGCACTGGAGAGGAGGGCAGGCACTGGAGAGGACAGGCACTGGAGAGGAGGACAGGCACTGGAGAGGAGGACAGGCACTGGAGAGGAGGACAGGCACTGGAGAGGAGGGCAGGCAGGCACTGGAGAAAAGGACAGGCACTGGAGAGGAGGACAGGCACTGGAGAGGAGGACAGGCACTGGAGAGGAGGGCAGGCAGGCACTGGAGGGGAGGACAGGCACTGGAGAGGAGGGCAGGCACTGGAGAGGAGGGCAGGCACTGGAGAGGAGGACAGGCACTGGAGAGGAGGGCAGGCTGGCACTGGGGAGGAGGACGGGCACTGGAGAGAAGGGCAGGCAGGCACTGGAGAGGAGGACAGGTACTGGAGAGGAGGGCAGGCACTGGAGAGGACAGGCACTGGAGAGGACAGGCACTGGAGAGGAGGACAGGCACTGGAGAGGAGGACAGGCACTGGAGAGGAGGGCAGGCAGGCACTGGAGAAAAGGACAGGCACTGGAGAAGAGGACAGGCACTGGAGAGGAGGGCAGGCACTGGAGAGGAGGGCAGGCACTGGAGAGGACAGGCACTGGTGAGGAGGACAGGCACTGGAGAGGAGGGCAGGCACTGGAGAGGAGGGCAGGCACTGGAGAGAAGGACAGGCACTGGAGAGGAGGACAGGAGAAGCAAAGGCGATAACAGCCACAGAAATGACTCGCGGGAGCGGAGCCAACTTTATCAAAGCAGCGGTAAGCAATAAACGCTGGGTGATTCAGAAAGGAGTGCGGCCGCGGTAACACACTCACCACAATGAGCAACACAAAGCAGAGTCTGAAAGACTAGGAGCCGGACTACGGCTAACTAGAAGGGAACACCAAAAGGGGAGCACGGGAGGCAGGGAGGATACTAGGAAAGGGGAGGGGACTGAAAAGAAGGGAGGAGGCAGGCACTGGAGAGGAGGACAGGCACTGGAGAGGAGGGCAGGCACTGGAGAGGAGGGCAGGCACTGGAGAGGAGGGCAGGCAGGCACTGGAGAGGAGGAGGACAGGCACTGGAGAGGAGGACAGGCACTGGAGAGGAGGACAGGCACTGGGAGGGCAGGCAGGCACTGGAGAGGAGGACAGGCACTGGAGAGGAGGGCAGGCACTGGAGAGGAGGGCAGGCACTGGAGAGGAGGGCAGGCACTGGAGAGGAGGGCAGGCACTGGAGAGGAGGGCAGGCACTGGAGAGGAGGGCAGGCACTGGAGAGGAGGGCAGGCACTGGAGAGGAGGACAGGCACTGGAGAGGAGGGCAGGCAGGCACTGGAGAGGAGGACAGGCACTGGAGAGGAGGACAGGCACTGGAGAGGAGGGCAGGAGGGCAGGCACTGGAGAGGACAGGCACTGGAGAGGAGGACAGGCACTGGAGAGGAGGGCAGGCACTGGAGAGGAGGACAGGCAGGCACTGGAGAGGAGGACAGGCACTGGAGAGGAGGGCAGGCAGGCACTGGAGAGGAGGACAGGCACTGGAGAGGAGGACAGGCACTGGAGAGGAGGACAGGCACTGGAGAGGAGGACAGGCACTGGAGAGAAGGGCAGGCACTGGAGAGAAGGGCAGGCACTGGAGAGAAGGGCAGGCACTGGAGAGGAGGACAGGCACTGGAGAGGAGGGCAGGCAGGCACTGGAGAGGAGGACAGGCACTGGAGAGAAGGGCAGGCACTGGAGAGGAGGACAGGCACTGGAGAAGAGGGCAGGCAGGCACTGGAGAAGAGGGCAGGCAGGCACTGGAGAGGAGGACAGGCACTGGAGAGGAGGGCAGGCACTGGAGAGGAGGACAGGCACTGGAGAGGAGGGCAGGCACTGGAGAGGAGGGCAGGCACTGGAGAGGAGGGCAGGCAGGCACTGGAGAGGAGGACAGGCACTGGAGAGGAGGGCAGGCAGGCACTGGAGAGGAGGGCAGGCACTGGAGAGGAGGGCAGGCACTGGAGAGGAGGGCAGGCACTGGAGAGGAGGGCAGGCAGGCACTGGAGAGGAGGACAGGCACTGGAGAGGCGGGCAGGCACTGGAGAGGACAGGCACTGGTGAGGAGGACAGGCACTGGAGAGAAGGACAGGCACTGGAGAGGAGGGCAGGCAGGCACTGGAGAAAGGGACAGGCACTGGAGAGGAGGACAGGCACTGGAGAGGAGGACAGGCACTGGAGAGGAGGACAGGCACTGGTGAGGAGGGCAGGCACTGGAGAGGAGGACAGGCACTGGAGAGGAGGACAGGCACTGGAGAGGAGGACAGGCACTGGAGAGGAGGACAGGCACTGGAGAGGAGGGCAGGCACTGGAGAGGAGGGCAGGCACTGGAGAGGACAGGCACTGGAGGAGGACAGGCACTGGAGAGGAGGACAGGCACTGGAGAGAAGGGCAGGCACTGGAGAGGAGGGCAGGCACTGGAGAAAAGGACAGGCACTGGAGAGGAGGACAGGCACTGGAGAGGAGGACAGGCACTGGAGAGGAGGACAGGCACTGGAGAGGAGGACAGGCACTGGAGAGGAGGACAGGCACTGGAGAGGAGGACAGGCACTGGAGAGGAGGGCAGGCACTGGAGAGGAGGGCAGGCAGGCACTGGAGAGGAGGACGGACAGGCACTGGAGAGGAGGACAGGCACTGGAGAGGACAGGCACTGGTGAGGAGGACAGGCACTGGAGAGGAGGGCAGGCACTGGAGAGGAGGGCAGGCACTGGAGAGGAGGGCAGGCACTGGAGAGAAGGACAGGCACTGGAGAGGAGGACAGGAGAAGCAAAGGCGATAACAGCCACAGAAATGACTCGCGGGAGCGGAGCCAACTTTATCAAAGCAGCGGTAAGCAATAAACGCTGGGTGATTCAGAAAGGAGTGCGGCCGCGGTAACACACTCACCACAATGAGCAACACAAAGCAGAGTCTGAAAGACTTGGAGCCGGACTACGGCTAACTAGAAGGGAACACCAAAAGGGGAGCACGGGAGCCAGGGAGGATACTAGGAAAGGGGAGGGGACTGAAAAGAAGGGAGGAGGCAGGCACTGGAGAGGAGGACAGGCACTGGAGAGGAGGGCAGGCACTGGAGAGGAGGGCAGGCACTGGAGAGGAGGGCAGGCGCTGGAGAGGAGGGCAGGCGCTGGAGAGGAGGGCAGGCGCTGGAGAGGAGGGCAGGTAGGCACTGGAGAAAAGGACAGGCACTGGAGAGGAGGGCAGGCAGGCACTGGAGAAAAGGACAGGTACTGGAGAGGAGGACAGGCACTGGAGAGGAGGGCAGGCACTGGAGAGGACAGGCACTGGAGAGGAGGACAGGCACTGGAGAGGAGGACAGGCACTGGAGAGGAGGACAGGCACTGGAGAGGAGGACAGGCACTGGAGAGGAGGGCAGGCAGGCACTGGAGAGGAGGGCAGGCAGGCACTGGAGAGGAGGGCAGGCACTGGAGAGGAGGGCAGGCACTGGAGAGGAGGGCAGGCACTGGAGAGGAGGGCAGGCACTGGAGAGAAGGACAGGCACTGGAGAGGAGGACAGGAGAAGCAAAGGCGATAACAGCCACAGAAATGACTCGCGGGAGCGGAGCCAACTTTATCAAAGCAGCGGTAAGCAATAAACGCTGGGTGATTCAGAAAGGAGTGCGGCCGCGGTAACACACTCACCACAATGAGCAACACAAAGCAGAGTCTGAAAGACTAGGAGCCGGACTACGGCTAACTAGAAGGGAACACCAAAAGGGGAGCACGGGAGGCAGGGAGGATACTAGGAAAGGGGAGGGGACTGAAAAGAAGGGAGGAGGCAGGCACTGGAGAGGAGGACAGGCACTGGAGAGGAGGGCAGGCACTGGAGAGGAGGGCAGGCAGGCACTGGAGAGGAGGACAGGCACTGGAGAGGAGGAGGACAGGCACTGGAGAGGAGGACAGGCACTGGGAGGGCAGGCAGGCACTGGAGAGGAGGACAGGCACTGGAGAGGAGGGCAGGCACTGGAGAGGAGGACAGGCACTGGAGAGGAGGGCAGGCACTGGAGAGGAGGGCAGGCACTGGAGAGGAGGGCAGGCACTGGAGAGGAGGGCAGGCACTGGAGAGGAGGACAGGCACTGGAGAGGAGGACAGGCACTGGAGAGGAGGGCAGGCAGGCACTGGAGAGGAGGACAGGCACTGGAGAGGAGGACAGGCACTGGAGAGGAGGGCAGGAGGGCAGGCACTGGAGAGGAGGACAGGCACTGGAGAGGAGGACAGGCACTGGAGAGGAGGACAGGCACTGGAGAGGAGGGCAGGCACTGGAGAGGAGGGCAGGCAGGCACTGGAGAGGAGGACAGGCACTGGAGAGGAGGACAGGCACTGGAGAGGAGGACAGGCACTGGAGAGAAGGGCAGGCACTGGAGAGGAGGACAGGCACTGGAGAGGAGGGCAGGCAGGCACTGGAGAGGAGGACAGGCACTGGAGAGAAGGGCAGGCACTGGAGAGGAGGGCAGGCACTGGAGAGGAGGGCAGGCAGGCACTGGAGAGGAGTGCAGGCACTGGAGAGGAGGGCAGGCACTGGAGAGGAGGACAGGCACTGGAGAGGAGGACAGGCACTGGAGAGGAGGGCAGGCACTGGAGAGGAGGGCAGGCACTGGAGAGGAGGACAGGCACTGGAGAGGAGGGCAGGCAGGCACTGGAGAGGAGGGCAGGCACTGGAGAGGAGGGCAGGCACTGGAGAGGAGGGCAGGCACTGGAGAGGAGGGCAGGCACTGGAGAGGCGGGCAGGCACTGGTGAGGAGGACAGGCACTGGAGAGAAGGACAGGCAGGCACTGGAGAAAAGGACAGGCACTGGAGAGGAGGACAGGCACTGGAGAGGAGGACAGTCACTGGAGAGGAGGGCAGTCACTGGAGAGGAGGGCAGGCACTGGTGAGGAGGACAGGCACTGGTGAGGAGGACAGGCACTGGAGAGGAGGACAGGCACTGGAGAGGAGGGCAGGCACTGGAGAGGAGGGCAGGCACTGGAGAGGAGGACAGGCACTGGAGAGCAGGACAGGCACTGGAGAGGAGGGCAGGCACTGGAGAGGAGGGCAGGCACTGGAGAGGACAGGCACTGGAGAGAAGGGCAGGCACTGGAGAGAAGGGCAGGCACTGGAGAGGAGGGCAGGCACTGGAGAGGAGGGCAGGCACTGGAGAGGAGGGCAGGCAGGCACTGGAGAAAAGGACAGGCACTGGAGAGGAGGACAGGCACTGGAGAGGAGGACAGGCACTGGAGAGGAGGGCAGGCACTGGAGAGGAGGGCAGGCACTGGAGAGGAGGGCAGGCACTGGAGAGGAGGGCAGGCACTGGAGAGGAGGACAGGCACTGGAGAGGAGGGCAGGCACTGGAGGAGGACAGGCACTGGAGAGGAGGGCAGGTACTGGAGAGGAGGGCAGGCACTGGAGAAAAGGACAGGCACTGGAGAGGAGGGCAGGCAGGCACTGGAGAGGAGGACAGGCACTGGAGAGGAGGACAGGCACTGGAGAGGAGGACAGGCACTGGAGAGGAGGACAGGCACTGGAGAGGAGGACCGGCACTGGTGAGGAGGACCGGCACTGGAGAGGAGGGCAGGCACTGGAGAGGAGGGCAGGCACTGGAGAGGAGGACAGGAGAAGCAAAGGCGATAACAGCCACAGAAATGACTCGCGGGAGCGGAGCCAACTTTATCAAAGCAGCGGTAAGCAATAAACGCTGGGTGATTCAGAAAGGAGTGCGGCCGCGGTAACACACTCACCACAATGAGCAACACAAAGCAGAGTCTGAAAGACTAGGAGCCGGACTACGGCTAACTAGAAGGGAACACCAAAAGGGGAGCACGGGAGCCAGGGAGGATACTAGGAAAGGGGAGGGGACTGAAAAGAAGGGAGGAGGCAGGCACTGGAGAGGAGGACAGGCACTGGAGAGGAGGGCAGGCACTGGAGAGGAGGGCAGGCACTGGAGAGGAGGACAGGCACTGGAGAGGAGGGCAGGCGCTGGACAGGCACTGGAGAGGAGGGCAGGCACTGGAGAGGAGGACAGGCACTGGAGAGGAGGACAGGCAGGCACCGGAGAAAAGGACAGGCACTGGAGAGGAGGACAGGCACTGGAGAGGAGGACAGGCACTGGAGAGGAGGGCAGGCACTGGAGAGGAGGGCAGGCACTGGAGAGGAGGGCAGGCGCTGGAGAGGAGGGCAGGCGCTGGAGAGGAGGGCAGGTAGGCACTGGAGAAAAGGACAGGCACTGGAGAGGAGGGCAGGCAGGCACTGGAGAAAAGGACAGGTACTGGAGAGGAGGACAGGCACTGGAGAGGAGGGCAGGCACTGGAGAGGACAGGCACTGGAGAGGACAGGCACTGGAGAGGACAGGCACTGGAGAGGAGGACAGGCACTGGAGAGGAGGACAGGCACTGGAGAGGAGGACAGGCACTGGAGAGGAGGACAGGCACTGGAGAGGAGGACAGGCACTGGAGAGGAGGGCAGGCACTGGAGAGGAGGACAGGCACTGGAGAGGAGGGAAGGTAGGCACTGGAGAGTAGGACAGGCACTGGAGAGGAGGGCAGGCACTGGAGAGGACAGGCACTGGAGAGGACAGGCACTGGAGAGGACAGGCACTGGAGAGGAGGACAGGCACTGGAGAGGAGGACAGGCACTGGAGAGGAGGACAGGCACTGGAGAGGAGGACAGGCACTGGAGAGGAGGACAGGCACTGGAGAGGAGGACAGGCACTGGAGAGGAGGACAGGCACTGGAGAGGAGGGAAGGCAGGCACTGGAGAGTAGGGCAGGCACTGGAGAGGAGGGCAGGCACTGGAGAGGAGGGCAGGCAGGCACTGGAGAGGAGGACAGGCACTGGAGAGGAGGGCAGGCAGGCACTGGAGAGGAGGACAGGCACTGGAGAGAAGGGCAGGCACTGGAGAGGAGGGCAGGCACTGGAGAGGAGGGCAGGCACTGGAGAGGAGGACAGGCACTGGAGAGGAGGACAGGCAGGCACCGGAGAAAAGGACAGGCAGGCACCGGAGAAAAGGACAGGCACTGGAGAGGAGGACAAGCACTGGAGAGGAGGACAGGCACTGGAGAGGAGGACAGGCACTGGAGAGGACAGGCACTGGAGAGGAGGGCAGGCACTGGAGAGGAGGGCAGGCACTGGAGAGGAGGGCAGGCACTGGAGAGGAGGACAGGCACTGGAGAGGAGGGCAGGCAGGCACTGGAGAGGAGGACAGGCACTGGAGAGGAGGACAGGCACTGGAGAGGAGGACAGGCACTGGAGAGGAGGGCAGGCAGGCACTGGAGAAAAGGACAGGCACTGGAGAGGAGGACAGGCACTGGAGAGGAGGACAGGCACTGGAGAGGAGGACAGGCACTGGAGAGGAGGACAGGCACTGGAGAGGAGGGCAGGCATTGGAGAGGAGGGCAGGCACTGGAGAGGAGGGCAGGCACTGGAGAGGAGGACAGGCACTGGAGAGGAGGGCAGGCTGGCACTGGAGAGGAGGACAGGCACTGGAGAGAAGGGCAGGCAGGCTCTGGAGAGGAGGACAGGCACTGGAGAGGAGGGCAGGCTGGCACTGGAGAGGAGGACAGGCACTGGAGAGGAGGACAGGCACTGGAGAGGAGGACAGGCACTGGAGAGGAGGACAGGCACTGGAGAGGAGGGCAGGCACTGGAGAGGAGGGCAGGCACTGGAGAGAAGGACAGGCACTGGAGAGGAGGACAGGAGAAGCAAAGGCGATAACAGCCACAGAAATGACTCGCGGGAGCGGAGCCAACTTTATCAAAGCAGCGGTAAGCAATAAACGCTGGGTGATTCAGAAAGGAGTGCGGCCGCGGTAACACACTCACCACAATGAGCAACACAAAGCAGAGTCTGAAAGACTAGGAGCCGGACTACGGCTAACTAGAAGGGAACACCAAAAGGGGAGCACGGGAGCCAGGGAGGATACTAGGAAAGGGGAGGGGACTGAAAAGGAGCGAGGAGGCAGGCACTGGGGAGGAGGACAGGCACTGGAGAGGAGGACAGGCACTGGAGAGGAGGACAGGCACTGGAGAGGAGGACAGGCACTGGAGAGGAGGACGGGCACTGGAGAGGAGGGGCACTGGAGAGGACAGGCACTGGAGAGGACAGGCACTGGAGAGGAGGACAGGCACTGGAGAGGAGGACAGGCACTGGAGAGGAGGGCAGGCACTGGAGAGGAGGGCAGGCACTGGAGAGGAGGGCAGGCACTGGAGAGGAGGGCAGGCACTGGAGAGGAGGGCAGGCAGGCACTGGAGAGGAGGGCAGGCAGGCACTGGAGAGGAGGACAGGCACTGGAGAGAAGGGCAGGCACTGGAGAGGAGGGCAGGCACTGGAGAGGACAGGCACTGGAGAGGAGGGCAGGCAGGCACTGGAGCGGAGGGCAGGCAGGCACTAGAGCGGAGGGCAGGCAGGCACTGGAGAGGAGTGCAGGCACTGGAGAGGAGTGCAGGCACTGGAGAGGAGTGCAGGCACTGGAGAGGAGTGCAGGCACTGGAGAGGAGGACAGGCACTGGAGAGGAGGACAGGCACTGGAGAGGAGGACAGGCACTGGAGAGGAGGACAGGCACTGGAGAGGAGGACAGGAGAAGCAAAGGCGATAACAGCCACAGAAAAGCCAACTTTATCAAAGCAGCGGTAAGCAATAAACGCTGGGTGATTCAGAAAGGAGTGCGGCCGCGGTAACACACTCACCACAATGAGCAACACAAAGCAGAGTCTGAAAGACTAGGAGCCGGACTACGGCTAACTAGAAGGGAACACCAAAAGGGGAGCACGGGAGCCAGGGAGGATACTAGGAAAGGGGAGGGGACTGAAAAGAAGGGAGGAGGCAGGCACTGGAGAGGAGGACAGGCACTGGAGAGGAGGACAGGCCCTGGAGAGGAGGACAGTCACTGGAGAGGAGGGCAGGCACTGGTGAGGAGGACAGGCACTGGTGAGGAGGACAGGCACTGGTGAGGAGGACAGGCACTGGAGAGGAGGGCAGGCACTGGAGAGGAGGACAGGCACTGGAGAGGAGGGCAGGCACTGGAGAGGAGGGCAGGCACTGGAGAGGAGGGCAGGCACTGGAGAGGAGGGCAGGCACTGGAGAGGAGGGCAGGCACTGGAGAGGAGGACAGGCACTGGAGAGAAGGGCAGGCACTGGAGAGGAGGGCAGGCACTGGAGAGGAGGGCAGGCACTGGAGAGGAGGGCAGGCAGGCACTGGAGAAAAGGACAGTCACTGGAGAGGAGGACAGGCACTGGAGAGGAGGACAGGCACTGGAGAGGAGGACAGGCACTGGAGAGGAGGACAGGCACTGGAGAGGAGGGCAGGCACTGGAGAGGAGGGCAGGCACTGGAGAGGAGGGCAGGCACTGGAGAGGAGGGCAGGCACTGGAGAGGAGGACAGGCACTGGAGAGGAGGGCAGGCACTGGAGAGGAGGACAGGCACTGGAGAGGAGGGCAGGCACTGGAGAGGAGGGCAGGCACTGGAGAGGAGGACAGGCACTGGAGAGGAGGACAGGCACTGGAGAGGAGGGCAGGCACTGGAGAGGAGGGCAGGCACTGGAGAGGAGGGCAGGCACTGGAGAGGAGGGCAGGCACTGGAGAGGAGGACAGGCACTGGAGAGGAGGACAGGCACTGGAGAGGAGGGCAGGCACTGGAGAGGAGGGCAGGCAGGCACTGGAGAGGAGGGCAGGCACTGGAGAGGAGGAGGACAGGCACTGGAGAGGAGGACAGGCACTGGGAGGGCAGGCAGGCACTGGAGAGGAGGACAGGCACTGGAGAGGAGGGCAGGCACTGGAGAGGAGGGCAGGCACTGGAGAGGAGGGCAGGCACTGGAGAGGAGGGCAGGCACTGGAGAGGAGGGCAGGCACTGGAGAGGAGGGCAGGCACTGGAGAGGAGGACAGGCACTGGAGAGGAGGGCAGGCAGGCACTGGAGAGGAGGACAGGCACTGGAGAGGAGGACAGGCACTGGAGAGGAGGGCAGGAGGGCAGGCACTGGAGAGGAGGGCAGTAGGGCAGGCACTGGAGAGGAGGACAGGCACTGGAGAGGAGGACAGGCACTGGAGAGGAGGGCAGGCACTGGAGAGGAGGACAGGCAGGCACTGGAGAGGAGGGCAGGCAGGCACTGGAGAGGAGGGCAGGCAGGCACTGGAGAGGAGGACAGGCACTGGAGAGGAGGACAGGCACTGGAGAGGAGGGCAGGCACTGGAGAGAAGGGCAGGCACTGGAGAGAAGGGCAGGCAGGCACTGGAGAGGAGGGCAGGCAGGCACTGGAGAGGAGGACAGGCACTGGAGAGGAGGACAGGCACTGGAGAGAAGGGCAGGCACTGGAGAGAAGGGCAGGCACTGGAGAGGAGGGCAGGCACTGGAGAGGACAGCAGGCAGGCACTAGAGCGGAGGGCAGGCAGGCACTGGAGAGGAGTGCAGGCACTGGAGAGGAGTGCAGGCACTGGAGAGGAGGACAGGCACTGGAGAGGAGGACAGGCACTGGAGAGGAGGACAGGCACTGGAGAGGAGGACAGGCACTGGAGAGGAGGGCAGGCACTGGAGAGGAGGGCAGGCACTGGAGAGGAGGGCAGGCACTGGAGAGGAGGGCAGGCACTGGAGAGGAGGACAGGCACTGGAGAGGAGGGCAGGCAGGCACTGGAGAGGAGGGCAGGCAGGCACTGGAGAGGAGGGCAGGCACTGGAGAGGAGGGCAGGCACTGGAGAGGAGGGCAGGCGCTGGAGAGGAGGGCAGGCGCTGGAGAGGAGGGCAGGCGCTGGAGAGGAGGGCAGGTAGGCACTGGAGAAAAGGACAGGCACTGGAGAGGAGGGCAGGCAGGCACTGGAGAAAAGGACAGGTACTGGAGAGGAGGACAGGCACTGGAGAGGAGGGCAGGCACTGGAGAGGAGGGCAGGCACTGGAGAGGAGGACAGGCACTGGATAGGAGGACAGTCACTGGAGAGGAGGGCAGGCACTGGAGAGGAGGGCAGGCACTGGTGAGGAGGACAGGCACTGGTGAGGAGGACAGGCACTGGAGAGGAGGACAGGCACTGGAGAGGAGGGCAGGCACTGGAGAGGAGGAGAGGCACTGGAGAGAAGGGCCGGCACTGGAGAGGAGGGCAGGCACTGGAGAGGAGGGCAGGCACTGGAGAGGAGGGCAGGCACTGGAGAGGAGGGCAGGCACTGGAGAGGACAGGCACTGGAGAGGAGGACAGGCACTGGTGAGGAGGACAGGCACTGGAGAGGAGGGCAGGCACTGGAGAGGAGGACAGGCACTGGTGAGGAGGACAGACACTGGAGAGGAGGGCAGGCACTGGAGAGGACAGCAGGCACTGGAGAGGAGGGCAGGCACTGGAGAGGACAGGCACTGGTGAGGAGGACAGGCACTGGTGAGGAGGACAGGCACTGGTGAGGAGGACAGGCACTGGAGAGGAGGGCAGGCACTGGAGAGGAGGGCAGGCACTGGAGAGGAGGACAGGCACTGGAGAGGAGGACAGGCACTGGAGAGGAGGACAGGCACTGGTGAGGAGGACAGGCACTGGTGAGGAGGACAGGCACTGGTGAGGAGGGCAGGCACTGGTGAGGAGGGCAGGCACTGGAGAGGAGGACAGGCACTGGTGAGGAGGACAGGCACTGGTGAGGAGGACAGGCACTGGTGAGGAGGGCAGGCACTGGAGAGGACAGGCACTGGTGAGGAGGACAGGCACTGGAGAGGAGGGCAGGCACTGGAGAGGAGGGCAGGCACTGGAGAGGAGGGCAGGCACTGGAGAGGAGGACAGGCACTGGTGAGGAGGACAGGCACTGGAGAGGAGGGCAGGCACTGGAGAGGACAGGCACTGGTGAGGAGGACAGGCACTGGTGAGGAGGACAGGCACTGGAGAGGAGGGCAGGCACCGGAGAGGACAGGCACTGGAGAGGAGGGCAGGCAGGCACTGGAGAAAAGGACAGGCACTGGAGAGGAGGACAGGCACCGGAGAGGACAGGCACTGGAGAGGAGGGCAGGCAGGCACTGGAGAGGAGGACAGGCACTGGAGAGGAGGACAGGCACTGGAGAGGACAGGCACTGGTGAGGAGGACAGGCACTGGAGAGGAGGACAGGCACTGGAGAGGAGGACAGGCACTGGAGAGGAGGGCAGGCACTGGAGAGGACAGCAGGCAGGCACTGGAGAGGAGGACAGGCACTGGAGAGGAGGACAGGCACTGGAGAGGAGGACAGGCACTGGAGAGGACAGGCACTGGTGAGGAGGACAGGCACTGGTGAGGAGGACAGGCACTGGAGAGGAGGGCAGGCACTGGAGAGGAGGGCAGGCACTGGAGAGGAGGGCAGGCACTGGAGAGGAGGGCAGGCACTGGAGAGGAGGGCAGGCACTGGTGAGGAGGACAGGCACTGGAGAGGAGGGCAGGCACTGGAGAGGACGACAGGCACTGGTGAGGAGGACAGGCACTGGTGAGGAGGACAGGCACTGGTGAGGAGGACAGGCACTGGAGAGGAGGGCAGGCACTGGAGAGGAGGGCAGGCACTGGAGAGGAGGGCAGGCACTGGAGAGGAGGGCAGGCACTGGAGAGGAGGACAGGCACTGGTGAGGACAGGCACTGGTGAGGAGGACAGGCACTGGAGAGGAGGGCAGGCACTGGAGAGGAGGACAGGCACTGGTGAGGAGGACAGGCACTGGTGAGGAGGACAGGCACTGGTGAGGAGGACAGGCACTGGTGAGGAGGACAGGCACTGGTGAGGAGGACAGGCACTGGTGAGGAGGACAGGCACTGGAGAGGAGGGCAGGCACTGGAGAGGAGGGCAGGCAGGCACTGGAGAAAAGGACAGGCACTGGAGAGGAGGACAGGCACTGGAGAGGACAGGCACTGGAGAGGAGGACAGGCAGGCACTGGAGAAAAGGACAGGCACTGGAGAGGAGGACAGGCACTGGAGAGGAGGGCAGGCACTGGAGAGGAGGGCAGGCACTGGAGAGGAGGGCAGGCACTGGAGAGGAGGGCAGGCACTGGAGAGGAGGGCAGGCACTGGAGAGGAGGACAGGCACTGGAGAGGAGGACAGGCACTGGAGAGGAGGGCAGGTACTGGAGAGGAGGACAGGCACTGGAGAGGAGGGCAGGCAGGCACTGGAGAAAAGGACAGGCACTGGAGAGGAGGACAGGCACTGGAGAGGAGGGCAGGCAGGCACTGGAGAAAAGGACAGGCCCTGGAGAGGAGGACAGGCCCTGGAGAGGAGGACAGGCCCTGGAGAGGAGGACAGGCCCTGGAGAGGAGGACAGGCCCTGGAGAGGAGGACAGGCCCTGGAGAGGAGGACAGGCCCTGGAGAGGAGGACAGGCCCTGGAGAGGAGGACAGGCCCTGGAGAGGAGGACAGGAACTGGAGAGGAGGACAGGAACTGGAGAGGAGGGCAGGCACTGGAGAGGAGGGTAGGCACTGGAGAGGAGGGTAGGCACTGGAGAGGAGGACAGGGACTGGAGAGGAGGACAGGCACTGGAGAGGAGGGCAGGCAGGCACTGGAGAAAAGGACAGGCACTGAAGAGGAGGACAGGCACTGGAGAGGAGGGCAGGCACTGGAGAGGAGGACAGGCACTGGAGAGGAGGGCAGGTACTGGAGAGGAGGGCAGGCACTGGAGAAAAGGACAGGCATTGGAGAGGAGGGCAGGCAGGCACTGGAGAGGAGGACAGGCACTGGAGAGGAGGACAGGCACTGGAGAGGAGGACAGGCACTGGAGAGGAGGACAGGCACTGGAGAGGAGGACAGGCACTGGAGAGGAGGACAGGCACTGGAGAGGAGGGCAGGCACTGGAGAGGAGGGCAGGCACTGGAGAGGAGGACAGGCACTGGTGAGGAGGGCAGGCACTGGAGAGGAGGGCAGGCACTGGAGAGGAGGGCAGGCACTGGAGAGGAGGGCAGGCACTGGAGAGGAGGGCTGGCACTGGAGAGGAGGGCTGGCACTGGAGAGGAGGGCAGGCACTGGAGAGGAGGGCAGGCACTGGAGAGGAGGGCAGGCACTGGAGAGGAGGGCATTCACTGGAGAGGAGGACAGGCACTGGAGAGGAGGGCAGGCACTGGAGAAAAGGACAGGCATTGGAGAGGAGGGCAGGCAGGCACTGGAGAGGAGGACAGGCACTGGAGAGGAGGACAGGCACTGGAGAGGAGGACAGGCACTGGAGAGGAGGACAGGCACTGGAGAGGAGGACAGGCACTGGAGAGGAGGACAGGCACTGGAGAGGAGGACAGGCACTGGAGAGGAGGGCAGGCACTGGAGAGGAGGGCAGGCACTGGAGAGGAGGACAGGCACTGGTGAGGAGGGCAGGCACTGGAGAGGAGGGCAGGCACTGGAGAGGAGGGCAGGCACTGGAGAGGACAGGCACTGGTGAGGAGGACAGGCACTGGTGAGGAGGACAGGCACTGGTGAGGAGGATAGGCACTGGAGAGGAGGGCAGGCACTGGAGAGGAGGGCAGGCAGGCACTGGAGAAAAGGACAGGCACTGGAGAGGAGGACAGGCACTGGAGAGGACAGGCACTGGAGAGGAGGACAGGCAGGCACTGGAGAAAAGGACAGGCACTGGAGAGGAGGACAGGCACTGGAGAGGAGGGCAGGCACTGGAGAGGAGGGCAGGCACTGGAGAGGAGGACAGGCACTGGAGAGGAGGACAGGCAGGCACTGGAGAGGAGGACAGGCACTGGAGAGGAGGACAGGCACTGGAGAGGAGGACAGGCACTGGAGAGGAGGGCAGGCACTGGAGAGGAGGGCAGGCACTGGAGAGGAGGGCAGGTACTGGAGAGGAGGACAGGCACTGGAGAGGAGGGCAGGCAGGCACTGGAGAAAAGGACAGGCACTGGAGAGGAGGACAGGCACTGGAGAGGAGGACAGGCACTGGAGAGGAGGACAGGCACTGGAGAGGAGGACAGGCACTGGAGAGGAGGACAGGCACTGGAGAGGAGGACAGGCACTGGAGAGGACAGGCACTGGTGAGGAGGACAGGCACTGGTGAGGAGGACAGGCACTGGTGAGGAGGGCAGGCACTGGAGAGGAGGACAGGCACTGGAGAGGAGGACAGGCACTGGAGAGGAGGGCAGGTACTGGAGAGGAGGACAGGCACTGGAGAGGAGGGCAGGCAGGCACTGGAGAAAAGGACAGGCACTGGAGAGGAGGACAGGCACTGGAGAGGAGGACAGGCACTGGAGAGGAGGACAGGCACTGGAGAGGAGGACAGGCACTGGAGAGGAGGACAGGCACTGGAGAGGAGGGCAGGCACTGGTGAGGAGGACAGGCACTGGAGAGGAGGACAGGCACTGGAGAGGAGGACAGGCACTGGAGAGGAGGGCAGGCACTGGAGAGGAGGACAGGCACTGGAGAGGAGGGCAGGCACTGGTGAGGAGGACAGGCACTGGTGAGGAGGACAGGCACTGGTGAGGAGGACAGGCACTGGTGAGGAGGACAGGCACTGGAGAGGAGGGCAGGCACTGGAGAGGAGGGCAGGCACTGGTGAGGAGGACAGGCACTGGAGAGGAGGGCAGGCACTGGAGAGGACAGGCACTGGAGAGGACAGGCACTGGAGAGGACAGGCACTGGAGAGGAGGACAGGCACTGGAGAGGAGGACAGGCACTGGAGAGGAGGACAAGCACTGGAGAGGAGGACAGGCACTGGAGAGGAGGGCAGGCACTGGAGAGGAGGGCAGGCACTGGAGAGGACAGGCACTGGTGAGGAGGACAGGCACTGGTGAGGAGGACACTGGAGAGGAGGACAGGCACTGGAGAGGAGGACAGGCACTGGAGAGGAGGGCAGGCACTGGAGAGGAGGGCAGGCACTGGAGAGGAGGGCAGGCACTTGAGAGGAGGGCAGGCACTGGAGATGACAGGCACTGGTGAGGAGGACAGGCACTGGTGAGGAGGACAAGCACTGGTGAGGAGGACAGGCACTGGTGAGGAGGACAGGCACTGGTGAGGAGGACAGGCACTGGTGAGGAGGGCAGGCACTGGAGAGGAGGGCAGGCACTGGAGAGAAGGACAGGCACTTGAGAGGAGGGCAGGCAATGGAGAGGAGGACAGGCACTGGAGAGGAGGACAGGCACTGGAGAGGAGGACAGGCACTGGAGAGGAGGGCAGGCACTGGAGAGAAGGGCAGGCACTGGAGAGGAGGGCAGGCACTGGAGAGGACAGGCACTGGTGAGGAGGACACTGGAGAGGAGGACAGGCACTGGAGAGGAGGACAGGCACTGGAGAGGAGGGCAGGCACTGGAGAGGAGGGCAGGCACTGGAGAGGAGGGCAGGCACTGGAGAGGAGGGCAGGCAGGCACTGGAGAGGAGAGCAGGCAGGCACTGGAGAGGAGGACAGGCACTGGAGAGGAGGACAGGCACTGGAGAGGAGGACAGGCACTGGAGAGGAGGGCAGGAGGGCAGGCACTGGAGAGGAGGACAGGCACTGGAGAGGAGGACAGGCACTGGAGAGGAGGACAGGCACTGGAGAGGAGGGCAGGCAGGCACTGGAGAGGAGAGCAGGCAGGCACTGGAGAGGAGAGCAGGCAGGCACTGGAGAGGAGGACAGGCACTGGAGAGGAGGACAGGCACTGGAGAGGAGGCAGGCAGGCACTGGAGAAAAGGACAGGCACTGGAGAACAGGACAGGCACTGGAGAGGAGGACAGGCAGGCACTGGAGAGGAGGACAGGCACTGGAGAGGAGGGCAGGCAGGCACTGGAGAGGAGGACAGGCACTGGAGAGGAGGACAGGCACTGGAGAGGAGGACAGGCACTGGAGAGGAGGACAGGCACTGGAGAGGAGGACAGGCACTGGAGAGGAGGGCAGGCACTGGAGAGGAGGGCAGGCACTGGAGAGGAGGGCAGGCACTGGAGAGGAGGGCAGGCAGGCACTGGAGAGGAGAGCAGGCAGGCACTGGAGAGGAGAGCAGGCAGGCACTGGAGAGGAGAGCAGGCAGGCACTGGAGAGGAGGACAGGCACTGGAGAGGAGGACAGGCACTGGAGAGGAGGCAGGCAGGCACTGGAGAAAAGGACAGGCACTGGAGAGGAGGACAGGCACTGGAGAGGAGGACAGGCACTGGAGAGGAGGGCAGGCACTGGAGAGGAGGGCAGGCACTGGAGAGGAGGGCAGGCACTGGAGAGGAGGGCAGGCACTGGAGAGGAGGGCAGGCACTGGAGAGGACAGGCACTGGAGAGGAGGACAGGCACTGGAGAGAAGGGCAGGCACTGGAGAGAAGGGCAGGCACTGGAGAGGAGGGCAGGCACTGGAGAGGAGGACAGGCACTGGAGAGGAGGACAGGCACTGGAGAGGAGGACAGGCACTGGAGAGGAGGACAGGCACTGGAGAGAAGGGCAGGCACTGGAGAGGAGGGCAAGCACTGGAGAGAAGGACAGGCACTGGAGAGGAGGACAGGCACTGGAGAGGAGGACAGGCACTGGAGAGGAGGACAGGCACTGGAGAGGAGGACAGGCACTGGAGAGGAGGACAGGCACTGGAGAGGAGGGCAGGCACTGGAGAGGAGGACAGGCACTGGAGAGGAGGGCAGGCACTGGAGAGGAGGGCAGGCACTGGAGAGGAGGGCAGGCACTGGAGAGGAGGGCAGGCAGGCACTGGAGAGGAGGACAGGCACTGGAGAGGAGGGCAGGCAGGCACTGGAGAGGAGGACAGGCACTGGAGAGAAGGACAGGCACTGGAGAGAAGGGCAGGCACTGGAGAGGAGGACAGGCACTGGAGAGGAGGGCAGGCACTGGAGAGGAGGACAGGCACTGGAGAGGAGGACAGGCACTGGTGAGGAGGACAGGCACTGGTGAGGAGGACAGGCACTGGAGAGAAGGGCAGGCACTGGAGAGAAGGGCAGGCACTGGAGAGGAGGGCAGGCACTGGAGAGGAGGACAGGCACTGGAGAGGAGGACAGGCACTGGAGAGGAGGGCAGGCACTGGAGAGGAGGGCAGGCACTGGAGAGGAGGACAGGCACTGGAGAGGAGGGCAGGCACTGGTGAGGAGGACAGGCACTGGTGAGGAGGACAGGCACTGGTGAGGAGGACAGGCACTGGTGAGGAGGACAGGCACTGGAGAGGAGGACAGGCACTGGAGAGGAGGACAGGCACTGGAGAGGAGGACAGGCACTGGAGAGGAGGACAGGCACTGGAGAGGAGGACAGGCACTGGAGAGGAGGACAGGCACTGGAGAGGAGGACAGGCACTGGAGAGAAGGGCAGGCACTGGAGAGGAGGGCAGGCACTGGAGAGGACAGGCACTGGAGAGGAGGGCAGGCAGGCACTGGAGCGGAGGGCAGGCAGGCACTAGAGCGGAGGGCAGGCAGGCACTGGAGAGGAGTGCAGGCACTGGAGAGGAGGACAGGCACTGGAGAGGAGGACAGGCACTGGAGAGGAGGACAGGCACTGGAGAGGAGGACAGGCACTGGAGAGGAGGGCAGGCACTGGAGAGGAGGACAGGCACTGGAGAGGAGGACAGGCACTGGAGAGGAGGGCAGGCACTGGAGAGGAGGACAGGCACTGGAGAGGAGGACAGGCACTGGAGAGGAGGACAGGCACTGGAGAGGAGGGCAGGCACTGGAGAGGAGGACAGGCACTGGAGAGGAGGGCAGGCACTGGAGAGGACAGGCACTGGAGAGGAGGACAGGCACTGGAGAGGAGGACAGGCACTGGAGAGGAGGGCAGGCACTGGAGAGGAGGACAGGCACTGGAGAGGAGGGCAGGCACTGGAGAGGAGGGCAGGCACTGGAGAGGAGGGCAGGCACTGGAGAAAAGGACAGGCACTGGAGAGGAGGACAGGCACTGGAGAGGAGGACAGGCAGGCACCGGAGAAAAGGACAGGCACTGGGGAGGAGGACAGGCACTGGGGAGGAGGACAGGCACTGGGGAGGAGGACAGGCACTGGAGAGGAGGACAGGCACTGGAGAGGAGGACAGGCACTGGAGAGGAGGACAGGCACTGGAGAGGAGGACAGGCACTGGAGAGGAGGACAGGCACTGGAGAGGAGGGCAGGCACTGGAGAGGAGGGCAGGCACTGGAGAGGAGGGCAGGCACTGGAGAGGAGGGCAGGCACTGGAGAGGAGGACAGGCACTGGAGAGAAGGGCAGGCACTGGAGAGGAGGGCAGGCACTGGAGAGGAGGGCAGGCACTGGAGAGGAGGGCAGGCACTGGAGAGGAGGGCAGGCACTGGAGAGGAGGGCAGGCACTGGAGAGGAGGGCAGGCACTGGAGAGGAGGACAGGCACTGGAGAGGAGGGCAGGCAGGCACTGGAGAGGAGGACAGGCACTGGAGAGAAGGGCAGGCACTGGAGAGGAGGGCAGGCACTGGAGAGGAGGGCAGGCAGGCACTGGAGAAAAGGACAGGCACTGGAGAGGAGGACAGGCACTGGAGAGGAGGACAGGCACTGGAGAGGAGGACAGGCACTGGAGAGGAGGGCAGGCACTGGAGAGGAGGGCAGGCACTGGAGAGGAGGGCAGGCACTGGAGAGGAGGGCAGGCACTGGAGAGGAGGGCAGGCACTGGAGAGGAGGGCAGGCACTGGAGAGGACAGGCACTGGAGAGGAGGACAGGCACTGGAGAGAAGGGCAGGCACTGGAGAAGAGGACAGGCACTGGAGAGGAGGACAGGCACTGGAGAGGAGGACAGGCACTGGAGAGAAGGGCAGGCACTGGAGAGAAGGGCAGGCACTGGAGAGGAGGGCAGGCACTGGAGAGGGCAGGCACTGGAGAGGAGGGCAGGCAAGCACCGGAGAAAAGGACTGGCACTGGAGAGGAGGACAGGCACTGGAGAGGAGGGCAGGCACTGGAGAGGAGGGCAGGCACTGGAGAGGAGGGCAGGCACTGGAGAGGAGGGCAGGCACTGGAGAGGAGGGCAGGCACTGGAGAGGAGGGCAGGCACTGGAGAGGAGGGCAGGCACTGGTGAGGAGGACAGGCACTGGAGAGGAGGGCAGGCACTGGTGAGGAGGACAGGCACTGGTGAGGAGGACAGGCACTGGTGAGGAGGACAGGCACTGGTGAGGAGGACAGGCACTGGTGAGGAGGACAGGCACTGGAGAGGAGGGCAGGCACTGGTGAGGAGGACATGCACTGGAGAGGAGGACAGGCACTGGAGAGGAGGACAGGCACTGGAGAGAAGGGCAGGCACTGGAGAGAAGGGCAGGCACTGGAGAGAAGGGCAGGCACTGGAGAGGAGGACAGGCACTGGAGAGAAGGGCAGGCACTGGAGAGGAGGGCAGGCACTGGAGAGGAGGGCAGGCACTGGAGAGGACAGGCACTGGAGAGGAGGGCAGGCAGGCACTGGAGCGGAGGGCAGGCAGGCACTAGAGCGGAGGGCAGGCAGGCACTGGAGAGGAGTGCAGGCACTGGAGAGGAGGACAGGCACTGGAGAGGAGGGCAGGCAGGCACTGGAGAGGAGGGCAGGCACTGGAGAGGAGGGCAGGCACTGGAGAGGAGGACAGGCACTGGAGAGGAGGGCAGGCAGGCACTGGAGAGGAGGACAGGCACTGGAGAGAAGGGCAGGCACTGGAGAGGAGGGCAGGCACTGGAGAGGAGGGCAGGCAGGCACTGGAGAAAAGGACAGGCACTGGAGAGGAGGACAGGCACTGGAGAGGAGGACAGGCACTGGAGAGGAGGGCAGGCACTGGAGAGGAGGGCAGGCACTGGAGAGGAGGGCAGGCACTGGAGAGGAGGGCAGGCACTGGAGAGGAGGGCAGGCACTGGAGAGGACAGGCACTGGAGAGGAGGACAGGCACTGGAGAGAAGGGCAGGCACTGGAGAGGAGGGCAGGCACTGGAGAGGAGGACAGGCACTGGAGAGGAGGACAGGCACTGGAGAGAAGGGCAGGCACTGGAGAGAAGGGCAGGCACTGGAGAGGAGGGCAGGCACTGGAGAGGAGGGCAGGCACTGGAGAGGAGGGCAGGCAAGCACCGGAGAAAAGGACTGGCACTGGAGAGGAGGACAGGCACTGGAGAGGAGGGCAGGCACTGGAGAGGAGGGCAGGCACTGGAGAGGAGGGCAGGCACTGGAGAGGAGGGCAGGCACTGGAGAGGAGGGCAGGCACTGGAGAGGAGGGCAGGCACTGGAGAGGAGGGCAGGCACTGGAGAGGAGGGCAGGCACTGGAGAGGACAGGCACTGGAGAGAAGGGCAGGCACTGGAGAGGAGGGCAGGCACTGGAGAGGAGGGCAGGCACTGGAGAGGAGGGCAGGCACTGGAGAGGAGGGCAGGCAGGCACTGGAGAGGAGGACAGGCACTGGAGAGGAGGACAGGCACTGGAGAGGAGGACAGGCAAGCACCGGAGGACAGGCACTGGAGAGGAGGGCAGGCACTGGAGAGGAGGACAGGCACTGGAGAGGAGGGCAGGCACTGGAGAGGAGGGCAGGCACTGGAGAGGAGGGCAGCCACTGGAGAGGAGGGCAGGCACTGGAGAGGAGGGCAGGCACTGGAGAGGAGGGCAGGCACTGGAGAGGAGGGCAGGCACTGGAGAGGAGGACAGGCACTGGAGAGGAGGACAGGCACTGGAGAGGAGGACAGGCACTGGAGAGGAGGGCAGGCACTGGAGAGGAGGGCAGGCAGGCACTGGAGAAAAGGACAGGCACTGGAGAGGAGGACAGGCACTGGAGAGGAGGACAGGCACTGGAGAGGAGGACAGGCACTGGAGAGGAGGACAGGCACTGGAGAGGAGGACAGGCACTGGAGAGGAGGACAGGCACTGGAGAGGAGGACAGGCTGGCACTGGAGAGGAGGACAGGCACTGGAGAGGAGGGCAGGCAGGCACTGGAGAGGAGGACAGGCACTGGAGAGAAGGGCAGGCAGGCACTGGAGAGGAGGACAGGCACTGGAGAGGAGGACAGGCACTGGAGAGGACAGGCACTGGAGAGGAGGGCAGGCACTGGAGAGGAGGGCAGGCACTGGAGAGGAGGGCAGGCACTGGTGAGGAGGACAGGCACTGGTGAGGAGGGCAGGCACTGGAGAGGAGGGCAGGCACTGGAGAGGAGGGCAGGCACTGGAGAGAAGGACAGGCACTGGAGAGGAGGACAGGAGAAGCAAAGGCGATAACAGCCACAGAAATGACTCGCGGGAGCGGAGCCAACTTTATCAAAGCAGCGGTAAGCAATAAACGCTGGGTGATTCAGAAAGGAGTGCGGCCGCGGTAACACACTCACCACAATGAGCAACACAATGCAGAGTCTGAAAGACTAGGAGCCGGACTACGGCTAACTAGAAGGGAACACCAAAAGGGGAGCACGGGAGCCAGGGAGGATACTAGGAAAGGGGAGGGGACTGAAAAGAAGGGAGGAGGCAGGCACTGGAGAGGAGGACAGGCACTGGAGAGGAGGACAGGCACTGGAGAGGAGGGCAGGCACTGGAGAGGAGGGCAGGCACTGGAGAGGAGGGCAGGCGCTGGAGAGGAGGGCAGGCGCTGGAGAGGAGGGCAGGCGCTGGAGAGGAGGGCAGGCGCTGGAGAGGAGGGCAGGCGCTGGAGAGGAGGGCAGGTAGGCACTGGAGAAAAGGACAGGCACTGGAGAGGACAGGCACTGGAGAGGAGGGCAGGCAGGCACTGGAGAAAAGGACAGGTACTGGAGAGGAGGACAGGCACTGGAGAGGAGGGCAGGCACTGGAGAGGAGGGCAGGCACTGGAGAGGAGGGCAGGCACTGGAGAGGACAGGCACTGGAGAGGAGGACAGGCACTGGAGAGGAGGGCAGGCACTGGAGAGGAGGGCAGGCACTGGAGAGGAGGGCAGGCACTGGAGAGGAGGGCAGGCACTGGAGAGGAGGACAGGCACTGGAGAGGAGGGCAGGCACTGGAGAGGAGGGCAGGCAGGCACTGGAGAAAAGGACAGGCACTGGAGATGAGGGCAGGCACTGGAGAAGAGGGCAGGCACTGGAGAGGAGGGCAGGCACTGGAGAGGAGGGCAGGCACTGGAGAGGAGGGCAGGCACTGGAGAGGAGGACAGGCACTGGTGAGGAGGACAGGCACTGGAGAGGAGGGCAGGCACTGGAGAGGTGGGCAGGCACTGGAGAGGAGGACAGGCACTGGAGAGGAGGGCAGGCACTGGAGAGGAGGGCAGGCACTGGAGAGGAGGGCAGGCACTGGAGAGGAGGACAGGCACTGGAGAGGAGGACAGGCACTGGAGAGGAGGACAGGCACTGGAGAGGAGGACAGGCACTGGAGAGGAGGACAGGCACTGGAGAGGAGGACAGGCACTGGAGAGGAGGACAGGGACTGGAGAGGAGGGCAGGCACTGGAGAGGAGGGCAGGCACTGGAGAGGAGGGCAGGCACTGGAGAGGAGGACAGGCACTGGAGAGGAGGGCAGGCAGGCACTGGAGAGGAGGACAGGCACTGGAGAGGAGGACAGGCACTGGATAGGAGGGCAGGCACTGGAGAGGGCAGGCACTGGAGAGGGCAGGCACTGGAGGGGAGGGCAGGCACTGGAGAGGAGGGCAGGCACTGGAGAGGAGGACAGGCACTGGAGAGGAGGGCAGGCACTGGAGAGGAGGGCAGGCACTGGAGAGGAGGACAGGCACTGGAGAGGTGGGCAGGCACTGGAGAGGTGGACAGGCACTGGAGAGGAGGACAGGCACTGGAGAGGAGGGCAGGCACTGGAGAGGAGGGCAGGCACTGGAGAGGAGGGCAGGCACTGGAGAGGAGGGCAGGCACTGGAGAGGTGGACAGGCACTGGAGAGGAGGGCAGGCACTGGAGAGGAGGGCAGGCACTGGAGAGGAGGGCAGGCACTGGAGAGGAGGGCAGGCACTGGAGAGGAGGGCAGGCACTGGAGAGGAGGACAGGCACTGGAGAGGAGGACAGGCACTGGAGAGGAGGACAGGCACTGGAGAGGAGGACAGGCACTGGAGAGGAGGGCAGGCACTGGAGAGGAGGGCAGGCACTGGAGAGGAGGACAGGCACTGGAGAGGAGGACAGGCACTGGAGAGGAGGACAGGCACTGGAGAGGAGGGCAGGCAGGCACTGGAGAAAAGGACAGGCACTGGAGAGGAGGACAGGCACTGGAGAGGAGGACAGGCACTGGATAGGAGGGCAGGCACTGGAGAGGGCAGGCACTGGAGGGGAGGGCAGGCACTGGAGGGGAGGGCAGGCACTGGAGAGGAGGGCAGGCACTGGAGAGGAGGGCAGGCACTGGAGAGGAGGGCAGGCACTGGAGAGGAGGGCAGGCACTGGAGAGGAGGGCAGGCACTGGAGAGGAGGGCAGGCACTGGAGAGGAGGACAGGCACTGGAGAGGAGGGCAAGCACTGGAGAGGAGTGCAGGCACTGGAGAGGAGGACAGGCTTTTGTCTGTAATTCGTGGTTGCCCCCGTGGCCAAGTTATTAAAGACTCGAGGTCGGAGTCTATTACTTACATCACCAGTACAAGAACAATGTCTTAATCCTACCCCCGTGCTGCTCTCTCTCTTTTTCCCGTTTTCCTTTACAGAGACCGCAATAGGTCAATATTTTTGGTATTTATTGATATTTACCATGCTTCACTTGGGCCAGCTCATGCCCTGAAGCCCAAACAGTCAGCCTATTTTTGCTGTTTGTTTGTAGGACGGTAGGCTTATTACTTTAGAACTGAGCAAACTGTAGTAGGGATCACTATATGGTCCTGATGAGTAAGCAGTAGGGGACTGCTTACGAAACATGTCGACTCGGTAGCAAGCTATTGCTCTACCTCAAAATCCCCTTCTTAACGTTCCCAGCTAGAAAAGTGAATAAAATGTTTTTTCTACTAGCCAGGGAATTTTTAATTTTTTGAAACTCTGCACTCACTTGTTAGGTCCCTACACTCCACTGACACCCCATACACTAACACATAGCCTTCTGTCACGAAATAAGTGCTCCCGCGTAGTTCGTTGGTCGCAGCACGGCCCGGCCTGCTAGAGGGACGGGAAGACCCCTATGATGAAGCATGACACTAAAGGACTTTTTAGTGTGTGAGGGGTATTTTAAAAAGCACATAGTGCTCTCGTCTTTCTAGACCTAAGAGAGAGCCTAGTATTTCACTAGACACAAAAAATAAAATCTGAAAAATAATCACCACAGCACATTGATAGAATCTCATTGTTTATATAGGAACATGATCTTGCCACTACCTCTTCTCTGGCAGGCTTATGATCTGTCCACTACCTCTTGTCTGTCACACGCAGGATCTTTCCACTTCCTTTTATCTGGCAGGCTTATGATCTTTCCACATTCCTCTTGTCTGGCAGACTCATGATCTTGCCACTACCTCTAGTCTGGCACACGCACAATCTTTGCACTACCTCTTCTCTGGCAGGCTCATGATCTTTCCACTACCTCTAGTCTGGCACACGCATGATCTTTCCACTACCTCTTGTCTGGCATGTGCATGATCTTTCCACTACCTCTAGTCTGGCACACGCACAATCTTTGCACTACCTCTTCTCTGGCAGGCTTATGATCTTATTCACAAACATTCACTACCTATTTAAAATGTAACGTTTTCATGTTGGTGGTCTCCACTCTCTTCTATTGACTCACAAGTTGCATCATTCGCAAGCAAGATATTTTGGCTGCAGTTTGTAGCAGAATATCTAATTCTAGGAATTTGCTCTGGATTGAGGAGTTCTATCCAATGAGGTGGAATCTTGCCACAGTAATGAATTACTGTGTGGGTGCATTGTGCACCGGGCGGCTGAGTATGGGAGCCGGGAGTCTGTGCAGGTGGGCTCCGGAGAACTCACTCTCTTAGACTCTCCGATCCAGTAGAGATTTTTACCTTCTGGGAGGAGCTTTGGAGATATTTCTGTTGGCCAACTACATTTGATTTATAATTTCATGCGTAGGCAGCATAGCTGGCTATTGAGTTGGTCCATTTTTATGAGCGGGCTAAACAATGACAATAAAAAAATGACCATCCGCAAACTATTTGCCTATTAATTGCAACTGTTCTAAATTTCAGCAGCACCCCTGCCTGGGTAACAAATATATTTTCAGCTTCTGTTCCAGCATTCTGGAATCTTGGATTTACACCTGATTGAAATACATAAAATACTGCCAGTTTGCTCACATATATGTTGGAAGAACCTGTGATTGTTCCTCCCTCACCAATGGCAGCTTACATCCTGATGGTGTTTTATTTTGGGTTATTGACTGGTGCAGGAGCAGTGATGAGCATGAGAACTACTGGAGCGGCCATCGATGAGAGTGGGATCTGATTGGGTGATGATTATCAATGTCATGAATCAAATTGCCTGCTTCAACTTAGGCTGCCCACTGATGTGGAGAAAACAGACCTCACCGCATGATAACTTGTGGTTCATAGGGCAGTAAATCAGGAATATGATTCTGAATATGTGATACAACCTTGGGTCTGAGTATGCTGAACAGTCTTTCTGCTGTGTCTTTTCAGGGATGATTAAGATCTCAAAAACCTGCCAGTCACTTTGCACTAAAGGCTCCGACGCTGTATCTACTACTGACTGCTGCTATGAAGACCTGTGCAACCGCAGCGGCGCAACTAGTGTGAAAATCAGCTACACAGTGATCTCCCTGGCCATAGCTGTTGGTGCACTCCTGCTCAGAGCCTGACTGTAAGGTAAGGGAGGGTAAGGCAGGACCACTGCGGATCGCGCAGGGTAGTAGGGAAGAAGGAACGTAGGGGACACCTCCATGGAACGTCTACATTTCAGTGGGGAGTATTGATTCAAAACTGGGGCAGAGGACCTTATGTAGTGTTCAAAGTTGTGTTTTAACTCATAGGATGTTATGAATTAAAGCAACAGCTGGACGCCTACATATATTGTAAAACACAGACAGAAGAACAGGAAGTCAGTCAGGTGAGTGAACGTATAAACAGGGAAGATATGCCCTGACTCCCTGATGCAAGGAAATGTATGAGCTGGGACAGGATTGGTACAAAAGGCATTGGGGAGACCTTCAGAAGCCTGAGTGGAAGAGAGGGGTGAATGTTCTTCATTCTGGACCAGAAAATTATCCTAAATAGGACAGCAGATCCTAGACCCACTACATGCACATAGATACCCACATAATAATTGTGTACACCTGTATATAAACATACATATATATACATGCACACATCCATACATTCGTATATGCATACATATACATATACATCCATAAATTTGCTCTCACTCACAGACATCCATACTAAGCGAATACACTCATGAGCACAAAGATACGCACACACTCACTGACATCCATACTAAGCACATGCACTCATAAACACAAAGATACACACATGCACAGACATCCATACTAAGCGCAGGCACTCATAAACACAAAGATACACACGCATAGACATCCATCCTAAGTGCACACACTCATAAACATAGATAAACACACAGACATCCATACTAAGCACATGCACTCATAAACACAAAGATACGCAGACACACACAGACATCCATACTAAGCACATGCATTCATAAACACAAAGATACACACAAACAGACATCCATACTAAGCGCATGTACTCATAAACACAAAGTTACACACACACACAGACATCCATACTAAGCACATACTCTCATAAACATAGATACACACAGACATCCATACTAAGATCATACACTCATGAACATAGATACACACAAACAGACATCCATACTAAATACATGCACTTATAAACACAAAGATACACACACACACAGACATCCATACTAAGAACATACTCTCATAAACATAGATACACACAGACATCCATACTAAGCGCATACACTCATAAACATAGATACACACACAGACATCCATACTAAGCGCATGTACTCGTAAACCCAAAGATACACACACACACACACACACAGACATCCATACTAAGCGCATACACTCATAAACATAGATACACAAACAGACATCCATACTAAGCGGTTACACTCATAAACACAAAAATATGCACACACAGACATCCATACTAAGCGCATACACTCATAAATATAGATATACACACAGACACCCATACTAAGGGAATACACTCATAAACATAGATACACACACAGACATCCATACTAAGCGCATGTACTCATAAACCCAAAGATACACACACAGACATCCATACTAAGCGCATACACTCATAAATATAGATACACACACAGACATCCATACTAAGCGCTTGCACTCATAAACACAAAAATATGCACACACAGACATCCATACTAAGCACATACACTCATAAATATAGATATACGCACAAACATCCATACTAAGCGCATGTACTCATAAACCCAAAGATACACACAGACATCCATACTAAGCGCATACACTCATAAACATAGATACACACACAGACATCCATACTAAGCGCATGTACTCATAAACCCAAAGATACACACACACAGACATCCATACTAAGCGCATACACTCATAAACATAGATACACACACAGACATCCATACTAAGCGCATACACTCATAAATATAGATACACACACAGACATCCATACTAAGTGCATGTACTCATAAACACAAAGATACACACACACAGACATCCATACTAAGCGCATACACTCATAAACATAGATACACACACAGACATCCATACTAAGCGCATACACTCATAAATATAGATACACACACAGACATCCATACTAAGCGCATGTACTCATAAACCCAAAGATACACACACACAGACATCCATACTAAGCGCATACACTCATAAATATAGATACACACACAGACATCCATACTAAGTGCATGTACTCATAAACCCAAAGATACACACACACTTGCAGATCTTGAGGGAGTGTTAAGCATTTAACTTACAGAAGGAAAGAGATACGGAATGCATCCCTGGGGATGAAAGTAATGCTGGCTTCTCTCCGGGCCCTCTTTTATTATTTGTTATCCTTAATGTTTAATGAAATAAGTATTTACTGCTTTATGGATGCTTCAAGCGGGAAGCACCATGCTCCCCAGCATTCTCTTGCTCAAACCAAGCTCATGTCCCCTTCAGCCACTTCTGCTAGTCCCAGTTTTAACACACACTGGCAAAGGCAATCAGTCTGGCTTGATTGTGGGAACGTATACAAACAAAGGGATGCACAGATACAAACAGGCTATTAGCATCAGGCCCTGTTCAACTGCTTCTCTGTGGTTCCCATGCCTCAGCCACAATTCACTCCCATGCAGAGTGCAGCTAATAGTGGACGCTGGAGAGAGATAAGGGCAAGTAACACCGCATTGCATCTCATATCTCTACCAACTTTTTACTCCCACAAGCTTGCAGAGCTGCTGTGTTTTACTCCCACAGTTACAGTGCTGCTGTGTTTTACTCCCACAGTTACAGTGCTGCTGTTTTTAAACCTACATGTTGCAATGCTGCTGGGATTTACTCCCACATGCTTGCTGTGCCACTGTGGTTTACTCCACCATGCTTGCAGGGCTGCTGTGTTTAATTCTCACTTGCTTGCCATGCTGCTGTGTTTAATTCCCACACGCTTGCCATGCTGCTGTGTTTAATTCTCACATGCTAGCCATGCTGCTGTGTTTAATTCTCACATGCTTGCCTTTCTGCTGTGTTTTATTCCCACACACTTTCCATGCTGCTGTGTTTTATTCCCACATGCTTGCCATGCTGCTGTGTTTTTTCCCAAACGCTTGCCATGCTGCTGTGCTTTATTCCCACATGCTTGCCATGCTGCTGTGTTTTATTCTCACATGCTTGCCATGCTGCTATGTTTTATTCCCACATGCTTGCCATGCTGCTGTGTTTTATTCTCACATGCTTGCCATGCTGCTGTGTTTAATTCCCACATGCTTGCCATGCTGCTGTGTTTAATTCCCACACGCTTGCCATGCTGCTGTGTTTAATTCTCACATGCTTGACATGCTGCTCTGTTTAATTCTCACATGCTTGCTTTTCTGCTGTGTTTTATTCCCACATGCTTGCCATGCTGCTGTGTTTTATTCTCACATGCTTGCCATGCTGCTGTGTTTTATTCCCACATGCTTCCCATGCTTCTGTGTTTTATTCCCACATGCTTGCCATGCTTCTGTGTTTTATTCCCACACGCTTGCCATGCTGCTGTGTTTTATTCCCACATGCTTGCCGTGCTGCCGTTTTACACCCACGTGTTGCAGTGCTGCTTAGATGTAATCCCACATGCTTGGTGTGCCGCTGTGGTTTACTCCAACATGCTTGCAGTGCCACTGTGGTTTACTCCAACATGCTTGCAGTGCCACTGTGGTTTACTCCAACATGTTTGCAGTGCCACTGTGGTTTACTCCCATATGCGTGCAATGCTGCTGTGTTTTATTCCCACAAGATTGCAATGCTGCTGTGTTTTACTCCCACAATCTTGTGGTGCGGCTGTGTTTTACACCCACATGCTTACAGTGCTAAAGCCATGCAGCTCCACAATCCTGCAATAAAATAGGGCGCACACAAAGGAAGCACAGAGACACATGACAAGTAGTCTGGGTGCTTTTGTGCAAGTTGCCTTTGCATTCAATAACACATTAAGACCCTGTAGAAGCAGCACAGACAGAACCCCACAGTGCAGCAGTGTCAGCCCCAACTCTGCTGGGAGGTTTATAAGCCAAAGTTGAAGAGACTAGTTATACGCAGTGGCCAGGCAAGTGGGTGCCCTCCTTAATGTTCTGGGATAGTTTAGTCATTTATGCATTGAACTGGTGCTCAAAGGCCAGGGTTGGCTACCTGTCAACCACAAAATGATGTACAAGAGGTACAACAATGTACAACAGCAATCCTAAGTACTCAAAATACCAAAATATATAAATGTCCAAATTGATTTCTTGTTTGTTCCGGTTTCCTTTTTATTTGGTACACAAGTCCGTCCTTCAGTTTTTACTTCTTACATCAGCTCCACGAAAAGTAGCCGCAGAAGGCTCAGTTTTTCTAAACAGCCGACACGTGTTTCGCCATTGTGGCTCCTTAGCCTCCGACTTCCTCAGGGCTTTAAGCAAAGATCTTACATATCAGAAGCTAGTAAAGTCTCATGGTTTCAGTCCCATCACCCACCTTTAGGTGTGGGTAAAACATATTGTACCATGCAGTACCCAGATTCCAGTGAAACATAAAACCATGCAACAAGCGTGTACCCACTGACATAGTGCTACTGCGTCAAGCTATACAATAGGTGAAGTTGAAAATATGCCAATGGTAATGCGAAGTGTCAATCCTCCAAGCGGTGTGGTCATGCTGGAAAAACCTCAACCATACTGCGAAGCACTGGGTGTCACACAAACCATATAATCAAATTATGAACCTTAAGCATTAATCCAAGTGGGCACCATCTCCCCTTTAGCGGTTCAAAGGTAAGTATTTCTCTGGTATGAGGTGGGGTAAGGCCAACCAGTCCTGTGTAGAATGGTAAGTAAAATAATAAGTACATCCATCACTCACAATACATAGATACATACACGTACTAAACGTGCAAAAAAATATAAACCCAACCCTCATCTCTCATTCTAAATCGAAGCATAGTCCAAATGGGAGCAAAAGGCCACAAAGCTCGTATATGCCTTAAAACGTCACAGAAGATGTAAAACAGCCCTTGAGAGAATGCATCAACTAAAGTTAAAAGCAAACGATAAGGGGGCTTAAGTAGTTTACTCAAATGTTAAGAAAACAACTGGAGCCGACGGGGCGGGGCTCACTCTACTCGAATAGATGGGGTGGAGTGACCTCTCCTGGAGCAGAGGGGGTGGGCTCCCTCTACTCGAATAGATGGGGTGGAGTGACCTCTCCTGGAGCCGACGGGGTGGGGCTCCCTCTCCTGGAGCCTACGGGGCGGGGCTCCCTCGCCTGGAGCAGACTGGGTGGGGCTCGCTCTACTCGAATAGATGGGGTGGAGTGACCTCTCCTGGAGCAGACGGGGTGGGCTCCCTCTACTCGAATAGATGGGGTGGAGTGACCTCTCCTGGAGCAGACGGGGTGGGGCTCCCTCTACTCGAATAGATGGGGTGGAGTGACCTCTCCTGGAGCAGACGGGGTGGGGCTCCCTCTCCTGGAGCAGACGGGGTGGGGCTCCCTCTACTCGAATATATGGGGTGGGGCTCCCTCTACTCGAATAGATGGGGTAGAGTGACCTCTCCTGGAGCAGACGGGGTGGGGCTCCCTCTCCTGGAGCAGACGGGGTGGGGCTACCTCTACTCGAATATATGGGGTGGAGTGACCTCTCCTGGAGTAGACGGGGTGGGCTCCCTCTACTCGAATAGATGGGGTGGAGTGACCTCTCCAGGAGTAGACTGGGTGGGCTCCCTTTACTCGAATAGATGGGGTGGAGTGACCTCTCCTGGAGTAGACGGGGTGGGCTCCCTCTACTCGAATAGATGGGGTGGAGTGACCTCTCCTTGAGTAGACTGGGTGGGCTCCCTTTACTCGAATAGATGGGGTGGAGTGACCTCTCCTGGAGCAGACAGGGTGGGGCTTCCTCTCCTGGAGCAGACGGGGTGGGGCTCCCTCTCCTGGAGCAGACGGGGTGGGGCTCCCTCTCCTGGAGCAGACTGGGTGGGCTCCCTCTACTCGAATAGATGGGGTGGAGTGACCTCTCCTGGAGTAGACTGGGTGGGCTCCCTCTTCTCGAATAGATGGGGTGGAGTGACCTCTCCTGGAGTAGACGGGGTGGGCTCCCTCTACTTGAATAGATGGGGTGGAGTGACCTCTCCTGGAGTAGACTGGGTGGGCTCCCTTTACTCTAATAGATGGGGTGGAGTGACCTCTCCTGGAGCAGACGGGGTGGGCTCCCTCTACTCGAATAGATGGGGTGGAGTGACCTCTCCTGGAGTAGACTGGGTGGGCTCCCTTTACTCGAATAGATGGGGTGGAGTGACCTCTCCTGGAGTAGACGGGGTGGGCTCCCTCTACTCGAATTGTTGCGTGTTTATCTAGGTTCCTGATCGATACTGTGACCTTATGCCCCTATTCGGCTATAAATCCATTTATTCCCTATATTGGCATAACCGTTCAAGTGCGATTTTCAGAAAGTCATCTCTGGCCTCACACGAACAGAGCCACATTCCAGCATAGCTCTCTGCCACTTCCTTTGCGACCAATTAGTGCAATGACAGAGCAGGAGTCACTATCTGAGATTCCTAGATTAACACTCCGAGTTCTTCAACAAGATAAAAACTCAGCAAACCTGGAAATCCCTGCTTGCTGTGTTTTGATTAGTAATGGAACTCTAATGAGCAACTGATAGCTATCACTTCCTAGTGACATCTTTAATTGACGTCTTATGTCCAGCAAACTTGCGTCAAACCCGGCACCTGTCACGTATAAATATTACCAACGTTGCCTTAAGCAATAGCTCATAGCTCGTTGCCTGTTGTTAGCTGTCTGCAAGACCCCGTGTTGGTGAAGCTAGCACCCTGTCGCTGCAGCCTGCTGTCCCCTTGGTGGTGAAGCTACTGATACCATTATCGCTGCTAAAGCGCAAACGATGGTGCAGTACGCTTAGGAGCTGAACAGCCGTCCCTCTGCGAAGACACCCAGCAGATTCCAGCTGCCCGCGGACGCTGTCCCCCCTCCTTCCTCGACGCGCTGAAGAGAGCCGCTGCCTTTCTCCTGCAGAGAAATCCAGCTCCAGCGTTTCCGGTCTGCCCTCGCGGGTGACTGGGATATCGAGTGCCCCCTGAAGGAAATACCAGACTTCCATCATTCTATTCAGAGGTATGGTGTTGACTAAACCCTTAGACGAGAATTCTTGAAGCAAACCTTGGCAAAACCAACTTAACTTAAAGCTACTTACTTACTCCCCTTCCACGTGTTAGGCTTAGGTCAGGCACACTGGGGTAGGCTTAGTTAGAAGCACCAGTTGAGTATTTTAGCCTAATGTATATATGACTGTATATATGTTTTATTACTTTTAAACCATTGTATGGCTAAGAAACCATATCAATGCTTTTACAGTATTATTTCGCAATTCTTATCTTACTGTGCGTACTTTTTATAATAACAAGTCTTGCAATTGTGGCAATACATTTCTCTTGTACGAGAAGAAAGACTGTTCAATAAATGTTAACCCTTTATTGACAAACGCCCGTCTCTCTATTCTCTACATCTCGTGAAAGTAAACTGCACTAATCTGACTGAGTGAAATACATGTCTATTGTTTCACACGACCCTAGAGATTGACTCTTGATCTGAGGAGCAAAGTTGTCATGTTGCACGGTTGTTGGAAAGCTGAATCCCTTCTTGTCTGTGCCAGAGAAGCTGATCACTTCCCATGCAGAGAAGAAAGTTTCTAGTGACCTCTGAGCTAGTTGGTAACACACCCAATTAAGTTTAGCATAGTCAGTGGAGGCCTGGAATATACGCAGTTCCACGTCGATACTACTGTTTATGTTATTCCAATGCGCAGGGCCTAGTGGGAAACTAGGAACTACACTACATGGCGCCCAAACGTTTGGTAAGGCGATAAACTAACGCAAGACGTTAGAGTAACTCAGTCGTGCATATTTCACAGACCCCTTTCTCCCGTAAATACTCCAAGAGACGTCTGGAGTGGGTGAAAGGTTAAAATCCGCCCGACCTTAGTAGGAAGAGATTCCTATGTAAAGCTCTGGTTTATTCAACGTTGAAGGATACAGTGTTCCAAAATATTGTGCACCTAATCTTTGTCTCCTTGGAGACCTACTCTGCAAACCTTGCATTTTAACAATGCCAGGAGAAAATAACGGAACCACTGGGGCCGCAGTAAATGCGACTCAGCAGGATTCCGACGATATGGTACCGGGTGCAGTAATAATCCCGGCACATTTAAGAAAATCTATAACTTTAAAACTTATAGAAAACGGACTGACACCACAAGGTGGTACAGTAATTTTCGTGATAGAGGCTCACGAATATCGACAGACAGAGGTATTCTATTCATGGATAAACTTTCCAGCGGTAAACGCTATAACAAAAGAGTTTCACTATTACAAAATAGAGAAACCTCCGGAAGAGTACGCTCCTTTCGAGGAGATTAAAATTCCACTTAAATTTCAAGAGCACCTGCTCTGGTTTAATGGCGCCCTAAAACATACTGATCACATTAACAGGCTCGGTCCACTAGGTAGACCAGGAGCAACGTGGCCGGTTCTAGCCAGCTACACACCACATCCTGACATTGTAAAAATGTCAAAAGAAGAACTCTTAGTTAACATAGGAGAATTAACAAAAGCTTATAGAGAGTTAGTAAAATTATGTATTAAAAATAATTCAAACACTCCTAAAAAGAGCTGGGATGGAAATAAACAGTCCAGTCCCAAGGAAAAAGTTTTCCAGTCCAGAGGAAGGTCTCCTCGACGGAGGGAAAGAACTCCGACTCGAGAACGCCAGTCTCCCCAGCGGGAGCCCTCTGAGAAAAGATATAACCTTAGAAATAGGGATAATCTGAAAAAACCTGATAGATATCAAAGTATTGATACACGTCCCTCTCGATCTTTTCCACAGAATTCGGAAAGAAGAGGACGGTCAGACCCAGGAGAGCACACCAAGTCCAAAGACAAGGAACCTGCTCAGAGTAAAAAATCTCAATTTCAGAAAAAGAAGGTAGCCAGTATTAGAGTAATCAACCATGCCGAGAATACTGAGGACACAGTTGAAAAACGGGGAGTGGGCATTGACAATGTTGGACAGTGCAGCAGAAATCAGTATAGCGCGCAAGATCTTGATGAGTCATCTGGAGACAGTGGACACGAATGAATACATTCAGGTTGAAACTGCCGACACCAGACTTAGCGAGCCCCATAAAATATACGAAATAACATTGCGTATAGAGGGTGATAAGACTAGGAAAATTAAGGGTCTATTTTGGGATAAGCTCTCAAAAGGCTACGATATTCTGTTAGCTGAAAAAGATTGGCCCCCGGAGTTTGTCAGGGAGTGCCCTCGTGGCGAAGAAGTGATTATGCCTGCCTTCTCGAATCACATTCCGATTCACAAAAAATATACATATGCAAGGAAATGGGCAGTAGCCCAGGCACCTGCATTGTATAAAAATCATGTAGGATGGGATGAGGATTCACCTCCTCACAAAATCCAGTTAAAAAGTGAACCAACTGCCCAACGGCAGTATCCCATAAAGCAAGAAGCTAAAAAACAGGTCAGGGAGATCTTAGATCAACTTGAGTACCAGGGGGTGATTGAAACATGCACCTGCAAATGAACAATCCTTTGTTTCCTGTCTCCAAGCCAGACAATTCATATTGTCTAGTTTTGGACTACAGACATCTTAATACATGTTGTAAAACTTTTGCAGTACAAAACTCGCATAGTGCAGCCCTAATGAATAACATAGTTAGGAAAAAATATAAAACAACATTAGACATATCTAATGGTTTCTTTTGTCAAAACATTGCACCGGAAAGCAGATATTTGACCGCTTTCTGTGCATTTGGGTCGCAGAAAAATTCTGTCGACTCCCACAGGGGTTCAAGAACAGCCCAGGACTATTCTCAGCTAGGGTAACAGAGTTACTACAAATCTATGATGATGAAGCATTATCTTACGTAGATGATATTTATCTCACAGACGACGACTTGGATACTCACTTGAAAAGAGTGAACACCATCATACTTGGGTTCGCAGCAGAGGGTTACAAATTCAACTTTAAAAAGTCTCGAATTGCCCATCTGACAGTACTATTTTTAGGGTACGAATTATCAAGTGAAGGAAAAAGCCTAGCGGACAACTTCTTAGAGAAGTGCGCTGTACTCCAAGCTCCAAAAACGCTGAAGAATTTACAATCCATTCTAGGTTTTCTGAATTTCGGAAGAACTTACATCCTAAATTACGCAGAGAGGGTTAAACCTCTCTACAAACTAATTAAACCTGATTTTAAACAAATCAATTGGACTCAAAAACACACAGAAATTTTGAGATCACTGCAAACAGACATGTTAGCAAAAACAAAGTTAGATACACGTGACAACACACGTGATCTTGTAATCCGAGTCATCCCAGGAAGATGCGGATTTACATACCTAACCTCTAATGAGGGAGAAAAGGTTCCAATAGCTTACAAATCACATTTGTACACAAAGGCTGAAATAAAATTCAGTTCAACAGAGAAAATTCTAACTGCGTTTCAGACTGCTGTAGCGAAAGAAAGGCCCCTAGCACAAGGTAAACGAATAATAATCGTAACACCTATACCGGCTTTAGAAGCGGTAACTAAAGCAAGCATTCCTAATGCTAAGGCTTTGCATCCGAGATGGATCCAGTGGGTTAATTCTCTTGCTGCAACAGACGTAGTTTACGAATTTGATCCTAACTTAAAAACACAGGAATTTTTACAATATGAATATGAATGTCCTCTGCCAATTGAAATCCTGCCTCTCGAAGAATACGTAAGTATTATATATACTGACGGATCAGCACAACCCGCAGTTGGGGGTAAGCAAGCTTACAGTGCTGCGTGCGCGATTGTTAAAGGTCGCTGGCACAAAGGTAAATTTAGACCAATGGTCACCAAAACACAATCTCTAGGAGATTGCTCGGCCCAACGAGCTGTTTAGTAGCATTTAAGATGGCGCTAGAAAATACCGATCGCGAATTCCCCACACTAATAGTGTGCGATTCTTTTTATTGCGTACAATCTTATAATGAATACTTGCAGAATTGGGTGGAAAATGGTTTCAAAGATGCAAAAGGTGGCACAATAAAGCATAAAATGCTTTGGGAACAGGTAGTTCTTTTGAAAAAAGAACTACAAAAGACTCACGTGATACACACTCTGAGTCATCAACGTGATGGCGTTCACGTTGCAGGGAATTCATTGGCTGATGAAGCCGCGAAGGCAGCTGTGCAAACGGCTTCCGTAGCTGCGATAACTCGGTCACAAACAAAAATAGACAGCGATATTCTACAAGCTGTCAGTGCGTCAGTAAAAAATGATAAGAAAACACTCCCAAAAGGTTTTCCAGAAAAGTACTTATACTCGACGGATACGAATAATGTTCCTTTTGCTCGAATCCCTGGAGTGGGGGATAGAGTAATTCCAAACAGGGAACACAGATTAGGACTAATCAAAGCGGCACACGAAGGGCTGGCATCTGCACACGCTGGCGTTTCCGCAACAATATCACTATTAAAACAGAGATATTGGTGGCCTCGCTTGGGAATACAAACTAAAACGTATGTATTAGAATGCGACATATGCCAAAGGATAAAAGTATCAACAGTAAAACGACCAGCGCAGACACCCCTTCTTATCTCGGATAAACCATTTGCATGTGTTTACCTGGACCACTGTGGTCCCCTACAAAGGGACGGCAACTATAGATATATCATGGTAGCAGTGGATTCCTGTACGAGGTTCATATGGATGTGGCCCCAGAGCTCGGCTGACGCTAGAACGGTTATAAAAGATTTGCGAGTCTTTATCGGCACATACGCAATTACCACGTTCCATTCTGACCAGGGTCCTGCTTTTAGCTCTCGGGCTTATAAGGAGGCCATGGCTAGCATGGGAATTGGGTTGCGGTATTCTTGTCCGTCGCACAAGTGTGGTAGAAAGAAAAAACCGTGACATAAAGCAATCTATAACAGCGAAGGTATTAGGTTCAGGCGCTGGGTGGGTCAAACATTTAATAAATGTCCAGACTAGTCTTAACAACATGCCAAGAAATTCTCTAAAAGGTTTCAGCCCATACGAACTATTTTTCGGAATTAGAATGCGTATTCAGGACCTCGATAGTCAGATGTCAGTGGTACAAGAAGAAACAACGCACTTTGATGTAAAGGATCGTTTGGCTGTTTTACAGGAACTGAATGAAACAAGAAAATCCTTAAGCAACATAAAGTTAAAGCGACAGCCAAGTACCACTGACGAGGCACCACCAGCAACAGCCCCAGCAAGGCCTGTCTGGATTCCAAAGATTGGGGATCTAGTCAGAGAAAAGATCGCGGTGAAGAAGGAATTTGGGCCTTCTTACAGAAAAGCAGTACCTGTCTTGGCAGTCACCGGAACAAGATCAGTAGTATTACCGCCCCTTGCTGGTAAAAAGGAGAACAGAGTCGTGTCCATCGATCTGGTAAAACCACAAGCATGTGGCCTATAATCAACAGTAGGCCCAGTGGACTCCCAAGAAACAACAGAATACCCAAACTTGCAACAATCCAAGAGGTTCAAACTGAAAGACTAATCACATTCGATCAGCCTGCAGTGCACAATGAAGGACTATGCAATAATGCCATGGAACTCGTGCCTCTTGAAACACAGATTGAAACAGTTCGTCAAGAAACAACACCAGTCTACACTAATGTGGCATCAGAAAATGCTACCGAAAGACAGATTGAAAGAACAATCCCATCAATTGACAGAACTGCCTCTGGTTATTTCATCAACTTCGACAACTTCTCTGAAAATCAAAACGACCCCGAAGTGATGCCAGAAACAAAAAAGACTTTTAAAGAAAAAGCAACAGAACTCTTTCATCAACTGAAGGAAATCTACCTTATTTCCCCTTGGCTAGAGTTCTGGTTCGGTCTAGGTGTATTTTTCCTCCTGCTTTGGCTCATCATGGTACTGTGTTTGGGAAAATTCATTGAGGGAAAATATATTACAATGGACACAGCAAGTCAGAACATCAACCTAGTCCTGAAACCACACAGATCATCACACGTGAAGAAAAGAGAACTGTCAACAGTAAATGTCACAGCAATTTCAATACCTGGTGGGGTAGTATGGGAGAGAACGGACTATAAGATATATGGTCCGGTCGAAATCCTGAAGTATCCTCATCAACTGAAGGTTTCCTTAAGTGACTTTGTAACACCTAGTACATTCTCTGATGATTGGGACTTTAACAGTATTAATGACATGATGTCTGATTTAGTAATGTCAGCTAGATTCACAGATCATGATTATTTACAAGGTTCATCTAGTTATGAGCAGTTATTCTGTTACACACACTATTGTGATCATTACATGCATAAATCTGCACAGCCTAGAAATGTTTTTATGTATAATCAATGGGAACATTGTTCTACACCACCTAAAAGCAGTTCTAAAGCATTTCTTGAGAAATTCAAATACTTCTCAGGGTTTAACACCAGTAATGCAGAAACGTTTTATTACAAACTGTTAGATAAAACAGGAATGAAAACAATGCTGACAAATTCTAAATTGATATATTCAGAAGCATTTTATGACAAAATGATGACATTTGGTTTTGATTATTGGAAAAATAATATTGAAACAAAAACAATTTGGGGTACAAAAGATTGGCAGGTGCAAGGCATTGAAGCACTATTTAGAACCTGCATGATACCAGAACAAATGTTGTTTTTAAATGACACAATACACCAAACATCTTGTCTTGGCCTAGCTAAGATCAAAGAACTTAAAACACCGTCTATACCAAAGCCAATACCTGAGAATACAACTGCAGATATTGAATTCGACGTAACACAAATTTTACATTTCAACTGAACACATCCTGATTGGAAAAAGTGGTTAATCTGGCCTACTGACACAAACAGCTGTCAAGATAGATTCCTGAATAAAACACAGGGGTTAAAAATGACCAGATTAGACTCGAGATATTCCCAGAGACAACATCCAGGGATAATAACAACATACAGTGTAGGGAAACTCTGCCTTGAATGGCTAACATCATCCACACTGGCTGAAATTAAGCAACACTTGTCTTTACTAAAAGATGGTGCTGATTTGCGCGATTTCATTCTTGGACCACGCAAACAGCGTCAAAAGCGTTTCATAGCGACCAGTATCTATGCTGCTTACAACGAGGCTTGGAAAGTCAAACAAATTGAAACTGCTGAAAAAATACGAGAAATTGATCGTATTAATTTGGAGAAATCACTTTCTGTGGTAGACAATGGGTTAATGACTCTGTCTTCCAGAATATATTCGTTGGACAATATTGTATCATCTGCCTTTGATGTGATAGACAGAGACTTGCTAATGTTACAACATGGCCAATCTCAATTACGTTCTATTATAGAATTAGGCTGGACGCTGCAAAATCTTCGTTCAGGCTATGTGCCTTGGCGTTTAATCAACACAACGTCATTATTTTCCATTTTTAACCTTACTGATAAACAGATCAGTTTGGCACAGAAAGGAGCAGACTATACAATCCTGAGCATCGAAAAACTTGAGAGATTACCATTGACAATGTCAGAGAGTCCTGTCATTGAATGGATAATACACGGAATTATCACAATTCCGATAACAACTTTCCGATTTAAAAAGTGCCTTGAGTACATACCTGCTGGCCAGTATGAACAATTGGGTAAAGGATATGTAAAATCTGAATGAAAATTACCATACACTCATTCTTGCTATAGTGACAGCGACAAAAATGTATTTCTTAGTGGTGAGAACTGTAAACATTCACTAAGCGGTATACTTTTGTGTCAGGGTATTAATTTACACGGAGCATGTGATGGAAATTCTAACAACCTTTCATGCCACCAGCTAGTCACACCTGCAGCTCAGATAGAGCCCTTCTTTATGCAACTTTCAAACGGGAGTTACATTCTTAGAACGGATCACAGATGTTGTGGCCTTGTGCCAGGGAAAAGTTATCTAGTAAGAGTAACATCCATGGTCAAATGCTGTATGCAAGCATTGTTTCCGAGTGGGCCTGCAGACACAGTGACTCCCATCTGGCCTCGTCTGAATCTCTATTCTATACGAATTGATACATTAAGCAAAATGAAATCTGTACTTTTACAGACAACAGTGCCTATAACGTCATCAAAAGAGACGCATGATCTTCTAGTTGCAAGGACAGCTACTGAAGTTCATGACCTTTTATCAACAAATTGCCCCGTGCATTTTGTAGAAATGTTGAGCCAACTCCTTAACATGTCTAGTGCCACAAGCATCCCAGGCATATTTAAGACAGTCTTTACGGGACTTCTAACACCCTTCCAGGCAATTTTGGGAATCGTTCCTAATTTTGTACACTCTGTTTTTGGCGGCATACCATTATTTTTGGGACTCGTCGCAGGGATTTTATTTTTGACCCTCCTGCTTCGTTATGGCAAGCCGAAACTCAGACATAGCTCCCATGGGAATGGAAGAGACAATCCTAGCAATGCGCTACCAGGACAGGATAACTAACGTCCTTGGATTGGCCAGGCTGAGAGATCTAAACATGACCTGGTTCCTTTCATTCAGACCTATATGGCAGAACTGTATCTTACCGGTACTAAGATGTATGCTATGCGGAGATGAATGCGTGTTGGACATCTGTCTTTCACTTCCATCAGCAGTACCAATGGACGTCGATACTTTGCTCAGTCCAATAACGGCTCACGCATTGTGTTGTCCCCAGCGGCTACCAATCCTGATGACAGCATTCGTTGAGACTCCTGTGCTACGACTAGGTGGTAACAGTGGAGCGAGTGACAAAAGCAGCATCACCCAGGTACGGCCTTCTGTGAGCATTGCTGCTCCTGACTACGATGACAGCAATCATTCTCACACCTGCCAAGTTACAGCGCTATCTAATTTGGTTGAACTGTCACCTGATTTTGTAGACCAATTCTTTGAGAGCCTGTCTGATACGATGTTCTCACCCGTACAGAAACAATAACTTTGGAGAAGCTTTCCGACACACAGCGTTCCCATGAACTCTGAATTGGGCCTTCAGTTTTGATCAACAAAAACTGCAAAAAGCTTTGGAACTCTATTTTTCCCCGTTCAAGCATTAATTCTTTTGAATTGAACATTTTTTAATATTCACCCTTTTCTGGCACGAACAATTCTTTGCTTAACGTAAAAACTATTCTTAAAGAACAGAAGCTTCACACTTCTATTTTTAAACACATCTAGAGACATAACAACATTACATCAGCCTCTAGCACATGTTATTGCAATGCATTTATATGTGATGATTTATCTCGCCCTTCTTCTGTCAGAGATACTTCATGTGTAATTCTTTTTGCATAATCGTTCATTGATTCCATATGCAATAATTTTTGAATGATTTCTATGCTTCTAAAAACCTACAGTACCTAAATTTCACGTATTACAATATACGCCTATTTCGAATGCATTTATGTATTTTGGGGTGGGCAATGTTACACATGCATCCTATTGCTCTAGTTTTAGTAATTTGATGGACATGAAAACGTGGAGTGGGTGTTGCGTGTTTATCTAGGTTCCTGATCGATACTGTGATCTTATGCCCCTATTCGGCTATAAATCCATTTATTCCCTATATTGGCATAACCGTTCAAGTGCGATTTTCAGAAAGTCATCTCTGGCCTCACACGAACAGAGCCACATTCCAGCATAGCTCTCTGCCACTTCCTTTGCGACCAATTAGTGCAATGACAGAGCAGGAGTCACTATCTGAGATTCCTAGATTAACACTCCGAGTTCTTCAACAAGTCACTCCATTGGCTGCCGGTGAGGAGCAGAGTTGAATTTAAGTCCCTCTGCACCTGCCACCGTATCCTCGCTAAGAAGGCGCCAGCACCACTCCAGAACCTTATTACAAGGTATGCACCAACTCGTGCATTGCGCTCCTCGCAAGGAGGCTTGCTTAAGGTCCCTAGGGGGAAAAAGGCCCATATGGGAGGTAGATCCTTCCGATACCTGGCGGCAAAAAGCTGGAATAATTTACCTCTCCACCTCCGACTGGACCCCTCCGAATCTAGTTTCCGGAGGAAATTAAAAACTTACCTCTTCTCAAAATAGTGGGCTCCTCCCCTACTTCTCTTTCAGAGTGCTTCAGTTCAGCGCGGGGACACGCATTCTGCGTAACCAGGCGCTCTATAAATGCCCCTTAATAATAATAATAAAAACTCAGCAAACCTGGAAATCCCCGCTTGCTGTGTTTTGATTAGTAATGGAACTCTAATGAGCAACTGATAGCTATCACTTCCTAGTGACATCTTTAATTGACGTCTTATGTCCAGCAAACTTGCGTTAAACCCGGCACCTGTCAGGTATAAATATTACCAACGTTGCCTTAAGCAATAGCTCGTAGCTCGTTGCCTGTTGTTAGCTGTCTGCAAGACCCCGTGTTGGTGAAGCTAGCACCCTGTCGCTGCAGCCTGCTGTCCCCTTGGTGGTGAAGCTACTGATACCATTATCGCTGCTAAAGCGCGAACGATGGTGCAGTACGCTTAGGAGCTGAACAGCCGTCCCTCTGCGAAGACACCCAGCAGATTCCAGCTGCCCCCGGACGGTGTCCCCCCTCCTTCCTCGACGCGCTGAAGAGAGCCGCTGCCTTTCTCCTGCAGAGAAATCCAGCTCCAGCGTTTCCGGTCTGCCCTCGCGGGTGACTGGGATATCGAGTGCCCCCTGAAGGAAATACCAGACTTCCATCATTCTATTCAGAGGTATGGTGTTGACTAAACCCTTAGACGAGAATTCTTGAAGCAAACCTTGGCAAAACCAACTTAACTTAAAGCTACTTACTTACTCCCCTTCCACGTGTTAGGCTTAGGTCAGGCACACTGGGGTAGGCTTAGTTAGAAGCACCAGTTGAGTATTTTAGCCTAATGTATATATGACTGTATATATGTTTTATTACTTTTAAACCATTGTATGGCTAAGAAACCATATCAATGCTTTTACAGTTCTATTTCGCAATACTTATCTTACTGTCCCTCTTTAAACGGGTGGCTTAATCAGACTTGGCTCTCATGGGCTTCTATTTTCATTCCATATTCTTCAAGTTATAATAGTTGTTTTTCACCTACAGTTTGAGCACATGGTGCAATAAGAGGTCCTTGGGGAAAGCGCATGTGGAACAAATAAAGAGCTGGCAAATAGAGGTAGCTAAGGTGGACAGTGTTGAGTGGCTTTTTCCATTCACTAGAAGCAGTACCGCTTCTAGGGCTGCCCCAGTCACCGCACCTCAGAACAGTCCATCGTACCGGTTATGTCTGACAGAGAGCTGAAGCTGTCTCCAGACCACACCTAACTAGCAGGAGATGATCTACTCACATCTGTCAAGGTAAGCCTTGAGGACAGTGTGCCCAGCCTGCTTAGAATTAACCCACTGCGTTAAAATGGCATCATGCCACACACAGGCACAGTGACTGTGAGAGCACTTGAGCCCACCATTGATATCTGTACACTTATCAAAACATGCCCGTGGTTCATAGCTGCCACCATGAGATGTTCCCACAAGGTCTGCCTTTTGGCAAACAGATGAAGGGGCTGCATTTAATATTAACTCGATCTCTGAAACTCGTCTCTGCTGCTCCCAGGACTGGAATGGGAGAGAAGGATGGGTAAAAAAGAGAACGCGAGGCCCGTTTGCCTCTGTGCACCCAGGATCTGGGACAGCACCCCTGTATCCATGAGGGCGGCCCCAACTTAGGAAAGAGTGACTCTTTTTTAAAGAACACTCAATCTTGTTCTCCCAGGACACGCCCACCTGTCCTGTCACTCACTGGTGCAATGCTTGCCTTTGACCCTGAGCAGCACCCCCCTTCACTTTGGCCAGGTGTGTGCTGTATAAATACCACATATATGTATATTGGAGAATTTAAAGACCGAACATTTAGTGCAGCAAACTAGACTCATGCCATTCGTGACACCTTCTATCAGCTGTTGCTCTGAATCTTTGTGGAGTGTGCCTCCCACCACAAGATCGCCTCACAGCGCTAAGGAAATGTGCCTTGCTGATCTTCAGACCTCACACCTGCCTCGTACTCCAGGGTGGGTCTTCTGGCCTGGCTGGACCTATATGTACCACCAAGCAACCTGTTGTTGTTTACACAACCAGGCAGAACTGGGTGTAGGTATCCCGTCTCTCCATTTATAGATTGCATGTAGGGCCGGACTCCATGTTCTACTGGTATCTAAGGTGCAGACTTTCTTTCCATAAATCTCTGTTCCTGTTTTGTGTTGGTAGGACCACCTCACTTCCATGAAAGATTACAAGTAAGATGTAGTGGCCTGTCAGTGGAAAGCCCAAGGCTGTGTATGTGGTTTCTGGTCCCACGGAGAGAGCTAATGACCCCTAGATGGTCCTGGTGCCGAGGTGCATAGAAGGTTGTGCACTAAACACAGTCACATTCCATCCAACATTTCTAATAACCAGCACAAGCTGCAAGTGCCAGGCATGAAACAGGCAGGATGCAAATAAAACTTTCCAGGGCTGCAGCAACTGCATTAAAAGGGAGTTTTCATTCCTACCCCTGGTAAGAATTCACCTTCATTTGCAGCTCAGACAGAGGATCATTCAGGAAGGGACTCCCTCGGCCATGAGGCGCTGGGCTGTATGTTTGAGTGAGGGCCCTGGAGCACGGAGGAACATTCAGGGAGGGACTCCCTCGGACACGAGGCGCTAGCTGTGTGTTTGAATGAGAGCCCTGGAGCAGGGAGGATCATTCAGGGAGGGACTCCCTCAGCCATGAGGCGCTGAGCTGTGTGTTTGAATGAGGGCCCTGGAGCACGGAGGATCATTAATGGAGGGACTCCCTCAGCCACGAGGCGCTAGGCTGTGTGTTTGAATGAGGGCCCTGGAACACGGAGGATCATTCAGGGTGGGACTCCCTCAGCCATGAGGCGCTGGGCTGTGTGTTTGAATGAGGGTCCTGGAGCACGGAGGATCATTAATGGAGGGACTCCCTCGGCCAGGAGGCGCTGGGCTGTGTGTTTGAATGAGGGCCCTGGAGCACGGAGGATCATTCAGGGAGGGACTCCCTCAGCCATGAGGCACTGGGCTGTGTGTTTGAATGAGTGTCCTGGAGCACGGAGGATCATTAATGGAGGGACTCTCTCGGCCAGGAGACGCTGGGCTTTGTGTTTGAATGAGGGCCCTGGAGCACGGAGGATCATTCATGGAGGGACTCCCTCAGCCATGAGGCGCTGGGCTGTGTGTTTGAATGAGGGTCCTGGAGCACGGAGGATCATTAATGGAGGGACTCCCTCGGCCAGGAGGCGCTGGGCTGTGTGTTTGAATGAGGGCCCTGGAACACGGAGGATCATTCAGGGTGGGACTCCCTCGGCCAGGAGGCGCTGGGCTGTGTATTTGAACGAGGGCCCTGGAGCACGGAGGATCATTCAGGGAGGGACTCCCTCAGCCATGAGGCACTGGGCTGTGTGTTTGAATGAGGGCCCTGGAGCACGGAGGATCATTAATGGAGGGACTCCCTCAGCCACGAGGCGCTGGGCTGTGTGTTTGAATGAGGGCCCTGGAGCACGGTTGGGCTCAGAAATTGGGCTAAAAAATTCCACGGACTCGATAATTCTCGTTCCGGAGCCTACTCGACTCACGGGTTCACACTCTGCGACTCTGGGCAATAGCTTGCTTAATCTCCACTACGGCCCTTCGCGGCGGGATGCCTGGCTTTCACCTTGTGGATTCCCTGCTGGGGTTATCTCACAGGGGAATACCAGGACGGGTTCCCAAGGCAAGCGCCTTGATGCCTTCGGGTGATACGTGCGCTATATAAATCGCAATACATACAGGGTGGGACTCCCTCAGCCATGAGGCGCTGGGCTGTATGTTTGAGTGAGGGCCCTGGAGCAAGGAGGATCATTAATGGAGGGACTTCCTCGGCCAGGAGGCGCTGGGCTGTGTGTTTGAATGAGGGCCCTGGAGCACGGAGGATCATTCATGGTGGGACTCCCTCAGCCATGAGGCGCTGGGCTGTGTTTTTGAATGAGGGTCCTGGAGCACGGAGGATCATTAATGGAGGGACTCCCTCGGCCAGGAGGCGCTGGGCTGTGTGTTTGAATGAGGGCCCTGGAGCACGGAGGATCATTAATGGAGGGACTCCCTCGGCCATGAGGCGCTGGGCTGTGTGTTTGAATGAGGGCCCTGGAGCACGGAGGATCATTCAGGGAGGGACTCCCTCAGCTATGAGGCGCTGGGCTGTGTGTTTGAATGAGGGTCCTGGAGCACGGAGGATCATTAATGGAGGTACTCCCTCGGCCAGGAGGCGCTGGGCTGTGTGTTTGAATGAGGGCCCTGGAGCACGCAGGATCATTAATGGAGGGACTCCCTCAGCCATGAGGCGCTGGGCTGTGTGTTTGAATGAGGGCCCTGGAGCACGGAGGATCATTCAGGGTGGGACTCCCTCAGCCATGAGGCGCTGGGCTGTGTGTTTGAATGAGGGCCCTGGAGCACGGAGGATCATTAATAGAGGGACTCCCTCAGCCATGAGGTGCTGGGCTGTATGTTTGAGTGAGGGCCCTGGAGCACCGAGGATCATTAATGGAGGGACTCCATAAAGGCGTTGGGCTGTGTTTGAATGAGGGTCCTGGAGCAAGGAGGATCATTAATGGCGGGACTCCCTCGGCCAGGAGGCGCTGGGCTGTGTGTTTGAATGAGGGCCCTGGAACACGGAGGATCATTCAGGGTGGGACTCCCTCAGCCATGAGGCGCTGGGCTGTGTGTTTGAATGAGGGCCCTGGAGCACGGAGGATCATTCAGGGAGGGACTCCCTCGGCCAGGAGGCGCTAGGCTGTGTGTTTGAATGAGAGCCCTGGAGCACGGAGGATCATTCAGGGAGGGACTCCCTCAGCCATGAGGCACTGGGCTGTGTGTTTGAATGAGGGCCCTGGAGCACGGAGGATCATTAATGGAGGGACTCCCTCAGCCACGAGGCGCTGGGCTGTGTGTTTGAATGAGGGCCCTGGAGCACGGAGGATCATTCATGGAGGGACTCCCTCAGCCATGAGGCGCTGGGCTGTGTGTTTGAATGAGGGTCCTGGAGCACGGAGGATCATTAATGGAGGGACTCCCTCGGCCAGGAGGCGCTGGGCTGTGTGTTTGAATGAGGGCCCTGGAACACGGAGGATCATTCAGGGTGGGACTCCCTCGGCCAGGAGGCGCTGGGCTGTGTATTTGAACGAGGGCCCTGGAGCACGGAGGATCATTCAGGGAGGGACTCCCTCAGCCATGAGGCACTGGGCTGTGTGTTTGAATGAGGGTCCTGGAGCACGGAGGATCATTAATGGAGGGACTCCCTCAGCCACGAGGCGCTGGGCTGTGTGTTTGAATGAGGGCCCTGGAGCACGGTTGGGCTCAGAAATTGGGCTCAAAAATTCCACGGACTCGATAATTCTCGTTCCGGAGCCTACTCGACTCACGGGTTCACACTCTGCGACTCTGGGCAATAGCTTGCTTAATCTCCACTACGGCCCTTCGCGGCGGGATGCCTGGCTTTCACCTTGTGGATTCCCTGCTGGGGTTATCTCACAGGGGAATACCAGGACGGGTTCCCAAGGCAAGCGCCTTGATGCCTTCGGGTGATACGTGCGCTATATAAATCGCAATACATACAGGGTGGGACTCCCTCAGCCATGAGGCGCTGGGCTGTATGTTTGAGTGAGGGCCCTGGAGCAAGGAGGATCATTAATGGAGGGACTTCCTCGGCCAGGAGGCGCTGGGCTGTGTGTTTGAATGAGGGCCCTGGAGCACGGAGGATCATTCATGGTGGGACTCCCTCAGCCATGAGGCGCTGGGCTGTGTTTTTGAATGAGGGTCCTGGAGCACGGAGGATCATTAATGGAGGGACTCCCTCGGCCAGGAGGCGCTGGGCTGTGTGTTTGAATGAGGGCCCTGGAGCACGGAGGATCATTAATGGAGGGACTCCCTCGGCCATGAGGCGCTGGGCTGTGTGTTTGAATGAGGGCCCTGGAGCACGGAGGATCATTCAGGGAGGGACTCCCTCAGCTATGAGGCGCTGGGCTGTGTGTTTGAATGAGGGTCCTGGAGCACGGAGGATCATTAATGGAGGTACTCCCTCGGCCAGGAGGCGCTGGGCTGTGTGTTTGAATGAGGGCCCTGGAGCACGCAGGATCATTAATGGAGGGACTCCCTCAGCCATGAGGCGCTGGGCTGTGTGTTTGAATGAGGGCCCTGGAGCACGGAGGATCACTCAGGGTGGGACTCCCTCGGCCACGAGGCGCTGGGCTGTGTGTTTGAATGAGGGCCCTGGAGCACAGAGGATCATTCACTTGTGGGACACCCCCGCGCCGCACGGCCACCAGCTGCTGCGTGTGTTCCCCCTCTGCCTGCCTTCTGCCTCGCCGCCGGCCTCGCTGACGCCGTGGTCGCTCCCCTCTGGTTTCCCAGTTGTTTTGCCCTAAATTTGTGCTTGTCTGTTTCTGCCGTCTGCTCGCGTATTTTGCTGTTTTTCCTTGTTTTGCCCTAAATTTGTGCTTGTCTGTTTCTGCCGTCTGCTCGCGTATTTTGCTGTTTTTCCTCGTTTTGCCCGTAATTTGTGCTTGTCTGTTTCTGCCGTCTGCTCGCGTATTTTGCCGTTTTTATTTGTTTTGCCCTAAATTTGTGCCTGTTAATTTCTTTGTATCCCCTGTGCCGTGTCCAGTTTCCTTCCTGATTGGCCGCCTACCTCGCCGCCCTCCGCTCTCGCTTCCCGCCACCGCCATTGGCCCCGCCCCTTTTTCTCTTCTGTTCCCTCCCCGCTCCCGCCTCCCAGCTGCTCCGCCCACCCGCGCACTTCGCCTTAAATGGCGACCGTGCGGACGCGCAGCGGTCACGCGCAGCGGGCGCGCCGATTGTGCGCCGAAGGCGCGCCAAAGGTAAGCCCGTCTACGCCCGTCCGCGACCGGATCGCGACCAGCGCCAGGACCCCTGGCCCACGAAGACCCCGACCGACCCGCCTGACGTACTCCGCCGCCACCCTCACCGCTCTCAACACCGGCCGACTCCCAGAATGCCATCAAGCCTCTCCACGACGTACCCACGGACCCTTCAGCTGCCACGCCTGCAAGTTCACCTGCATCCGGACCTGCCTCGCACCAGCACCCACCAAGCCGAACACCAGCAGTACCCACCTCAAGTGCATCCTGCTCAACACCCGCTCCATCCACAGACATGCCATCGAACTCTGGAACCTCCTCGACACCACAGCTCCAGACGTTGCCTTCCTCACGGAGACCTGGATGAACGCCTCTTCAGCTCCCGACATCGCCATCGCCATCCCAGAGGGCTACAAGATCGTCCGGAGGGACCGAAACGCCAACCAGATGGGAGGAGGCATCGCCATCATCCACAGGAGCACCATCCGTCTCACGACCAGCACCGACAACTCCCTGACCACCGCCGAACACCTGCATTTCCAGATCCACACCAACCCGAACACCACCCTCAGAGGCACCCTGATCTACCGACCCCCTGGACCACGCACACAATTCAGCGAGGACATCGCCGACTTCGTCAGCCCACATGCCCTCCCCTCCGCTGACTACATCCTCCTGGGAGACCTCAACTTCCATCTGGAGAACAACAACGACCGCAACACCAGCACCCTGCTCGACAACCTCACCAACCTGGGACTCAAGCAACTAGTGTCCACCCCCACCCACCTCGCCGGACACACACTCGACGCTGTCTTCTCATCCAGCAAGGACATCAACTTCAGCCACACCACAGAGCTTCAATGGACGGACCACAGCTGCGTCCACTTCACCTTCAAGAAAACAACGACCCACCACCACCAGCAACAGACCGCCCGCAGAAGCTGGAACAAGATCACAGCAGACCAGCTCGCCACCTCCCTGAGCCAGCACCCTCCGGCCAGCTCAGCGAACCCCAGCCAGGCCGCCGACAACCTCACGAAGTGGATCAGCAACTGCGCGGACGAACTCGCCCCACTGAGGACCCCGCCCAGCAGACCCGGCAGCAAGAAAGCCCCATGGTTCACCGACGAACTCAAGAGCTCCAAGAAGAACTGCCGAGCCCTCGAGAAAGTCTGGAGAAGGGAACCGACACCGGACAACAGGACCTCCTTCAAACTTGCCACCCGGAAACACCACCAGCTGATCCGCGCCGCCAAGAAAACAGCATTCAAGGACCGGTTGGACAACAACGCACACAACTGCAAGGAACTCTTCAACATCGTCAAAGAGCTTTCCAACCCCAGCGCAGGAAACAACGACATCACCCCATCGCAAGACCTCTGCAACTCCCTGGCTTCATACTTCCACAACAAGATCGCGGACATACACAACAGCTTCAACAACCAACCAACGCACACCATGACCGAACAACCACCCCCCACCACCACCCTCCACGCCTGGACCCCGATCAGCACCGAAGACACCATCCGCACGATGAACTCCATCCACTCCGGATCACCGACCGACCCCTGCCCTCACCACGTCTTCAACAAAGCTGACGCTGTCATCGCACCCCACCTGCGAGACATCATCAACACATCCCTCGACACCACCATCTTCCCCGAGAGCTGGAAACACGCCGAACTCAGCGCCCTACTCAAGAAACCAACAGCGGACCCCACCGACCTCAAGAATTACCGCCCCATCTCGCTCCTCCCGTTTCCAGCCAAAGTCATCGAGAAGACCGTCAACAAGCAGATGGCCGCTTTCCTCGAGACGAACGGATCCCTCGACCCCTCACAGTCCGGCTTCCGAGCCAACCACAGCACCGAGACCGCCCTCATCGCCGCCACCGACGACATCCGAGCCCTGATGGACAATGGAGAAACAGCGGCCCTCATCCTCCTAGACCTCTCCGCGGCATTCGACACGGTCTGCCACCGCACCCTAGTACGGCGCCTCAGCAACGTCGGAATCCAGGACAAGGCGCTGGAGTGGATCACCTCCTTCCTCGACGGGAGAACACAGAGAGTCCGCCTACCACCGTACAAGTCAGAGGCCACCGAAGTCATCTGCGGCGTCCCCCAAGGATCATCTCTGAGCCCCACCCTCTTCAACGTCTACATGAGCCCCCTCGCGGCCATCGTACGCAAACACAACCTCAGCATAATCTCCTACGCCGACGACACCCAGCTGATCCTCTCCCTGACCAACAACCCCGCCGCCGCCAGAGCCAACCTGCACGAAGGGATGAAAGAGGTAGCCGAGTGGATGACGACCAGCCGCCTGAAACTGAACTCGGACAAGACGGAGGTCCTCATCCTGGGCTCCTCTCCCTCCGCCTGGGACGACTCCTGGTGGCCTCCCGCCCTGGGCACCGCACCCAAACCGACAGACCATGCACGCAACCTGGGCTTCATCCTGGACTCCTCCCTCTCCATGACCAGGCAAGTCAACAACGTCTCCTCGGCATGCTTCAACATCCTACGCATGCTACGGAAGATCTTCTGGTGGATCCCCACCGAGACCAGGAAGACCGTCACCCAGGCCCTCGTCACCAGCCGACTGGACTACGGCAACGCCCTCTACGCCGGGACCACCGCCAAGCTCCAGAAGAGACTCCAGCGGATCCAGAACGCCTCAGCCAGACTCATCCTCGACATCCCACGAACCAGCCACATCTCCGGACATCTGCGAGACCTTCACTGGCTCCCCGTCAACAAAAGAATCACCTTCCGCCTCCTCACCCACGCACACAAAGCCCTACACGACCAAGGCCCGAGCTACCTCAACAGCCGAGTCAACTTCTACGCTCCCAAACGCCACCTCCGATCAGCCAACCACGCCCTCGCCGCCGTCCCCCGCATCCGAAGAGCGACTACAGGAGGAAGGTCCTTCTCCCACCTGGCCGCCAAGACCTGGAACTCCCTCC